>NW_024424452.1:69690136-69748421 GCF_017311325.1 Ursus maritimus
AAAAAAAAAAAAAAAGCATTAGGAGACATGCAAAAAAAAACCAGGGCACCGGGCTGGCTCAGCCAGTCAAGCACCAGTCAAGCATGCAACTCTTTTTTTTTTTTTTTTAAGATTTTATTTATTTATTTGTTTGTTTGTTTATTTATTTATTTATTTGACAGAGATAGAGACAGCCAACGAGAGAGGGAACACAGGCAGGGGGAGTGGGAGAGGAAGAAGCAGGCTCATAGCGGAGGAGCCTGATGTGGGGCTCGATCCCAGAACGCTGGGAATCACGCCCTGAGCCGAAGGCAGACGCTTAACTGCTGAGCCACCCAGGCACCCCAAGCATGCAACTCTTGATCTCAGAGTTGTGAGTTTGAGCCCTATGTTGGGTGTAGAGATTACTTTACAAAAATTAAAATTAAAAATATTTGAAAAGAATTATGAGCTGTGCAAATAAATAGGCAAGTATTGACGTGGGAAACAAAGGCAGAAGAGAGCCAACTGACAGATGCTGCTGAGGCCAGGCAGTGGTACAGGGGCGCCGTGCTTCCCCAAATTTTGCAATCTGAGTTATTTCAAGTGGGTTAAAAGGTATTCCAAGGAAGAGTCCTTGGGAACTGAAGAAAGAGCCTACTGAGGCCATGTTCCCAGAAAAGTAAAGAAGGTCCCTTACCAAATGCCCCCCAGCTCCTGGGTGGCCTCCCATGCAAGATATGTCAGAGGTTCCATGAGTCAAAAGCAACTGGAAGCGTGCCTCAAACAAAAAAATTGCTATTAATCAAAATCCTGCCTTCCCATGAAGGCTTTCCTGCTGTAAAAGGCCCTGGAGGGATGCTAGCTTCCCTCCCCTTCCCCATCACATCCTCGGCTACCGATGTGTGCCTGTGAATGGACTGAAATACCGTGCCATGCCGTCCTGTGTCCTGTCATTTTTAACCCATGGAAAACACTAGAAAAATTTTACAAGGGAAAATTACTGAATTTTGTAGTTTAAATAGTTTGTAGAGGACACTGACTGAAAGCAGTCAAGATAGAAATCCATCACAGTCTAAGACATTCAACACCTGTGGTCCTTACAGCCAACTTCCCTAGGAAACGGTCTCCGGTTGGGTTTTAATTCCACTGGGTACTGGTTTCGGCCGGCTCGAAGGGGAGGTCCCTTGGCCAGAAGTGGCTAGACCAGGGATGTGGAGGGGATCACATTAGATCAATAAGGAGGAAACCTCACACAGGAGTCTTAAGACTGGCAGCCGTTCTGGTGACTTAGGTGGCTGTCCCGTGCCCAGACAGATAATTTTGTATAAGGACAGGAACAAAGAGAGGACATCAAGTTTCGGGGTCTTACTACCATTCCGGCCAGGGTACTAACTTTCAGCCAAAAGGCAGGTTTTCTCCTCCCTGTAGAGTAGCCCGACAGCCAAGAAAGAATTCTTGAGATGTCTTTGGTGCAAAAAAGTGATTTTATTAAGAAATGGGGACAGGACCTGTGGGCAGAAAGAGCTGCACTGGGGTCATGAGGAGCGGCCCATTATATACTTCCAAGTTGGGAGGGGGTTAAGGATAGCGTCAGCCCCTAAGGAATTTGGGAAGCAAGATTTCCAGGACCTTGAGGGGGCTAGTTATTGTTGGGAAAACGTCATTCTTTACCATCTAATAAAACCTGAGTCACGAGACCCTTCAGATGTGTATCGGTGGGCCGTGTGCTTGGGGGATGATGGCCAACACGTATCTGGGGGGGGGGGTAGAGATAAAGGAAGTCTCCAAAAGAATTTTTATCTGTTAAAATAGACTTACACGATGGCGGGGGGGCGGCGGGGGCGTGAGGAGTTGGGCTAGGACTGCCTTTTGCCCTTAGCAAAGTGTCAACATTGAGGCAGGTCAGCCCCTAGAGGAATGTCACTCTGCCTGTTTCAAGGACTTGTCAATGGGCTGTAGGTAGTAAGGAAATTTAATCATTTTTCTTCTGCCTTGGTTTCCGACATCATTATGACCCACATTCTGAAAAAAAAAGGAGTGAACAGAAACTCACTGAGAGGCCCAGATGTTGGACTTTGTCTTTCTTTCCCTCCCTTTCCCTGTGCCAATTTCCAGGGAAGAGGCCCTGATCCTGCCAAGGTCCACCCCTGAACCTATCAACCTTGGGGAAGGGGGAGGGGGGAGGGGGAGGGGGGCAGAAAAAATGTATAAGGATAAACCGGGTAGAAACTCCCTCCTTGGCCCCATATGGATGAGGCTCAGTCCCCAGAAAAATAGAAAGGCCGTTGATTCCAGTTCAGGTTGTGAGGTTGTGTTTAAAAAAAAAAAAAAAAAGAGGCATTTTAAGAATCTACTGGAGAGGGGTGCCTGGGTGGCACAGCGGTTAAGCGTCTGCCTTCGGCTCAGGGCGTGATCCCGGCATTATGGGATCGAGCCCCACATTAGGCTCCTCCACTGGGAGCCTGCTTCTTCCTCTCCCGCTCCCCCTGCTTGTGTTCCCTCTCTCGCTAGCTGTCTCTGTCTCTGTTGAATAAATAAAAATAAAAAAAATCTAAAAAAAAAAAAAAAGAATCTACTGGAGAAAAATTGTTTGGACTGGCCCAGCGCCAAACAGGAAGTGGTTAGGAGTGCTCCACCAGGAGCCAGGGGCAGGACTTACGTAGAGAAAGTGCAGAGCAAAGAAAGGAAACCATTTACTTGGCTATAGCTTAAGCCTAGCTGGCTTTGTGATCGTCGCTCTGGCTTTGATTTCATGACCTTGAGCCATGTACAGACTTGGATTTTGGCCACCACGGCATTAGAACCACATCAGTGTAGTGGCCTCCTTGTTTGACTAATTGAACAGTGGATACCCCAAAGGTGTCTGCCCCCTTTGCTTCTGATGGGGAGCAAAATACGTGACCCCAAAATATGCGAACTTGGTATGTCAATTATTTTGAGCTGAAGGCAATTAAAACCCAGCAGACTCAAGAAAAACTTTTACCTCTCTCTTAACTACCTGAAATTTTTTAGATAGGGGGCCTGGCCCAGAAAGAGAGCTGTTACCAGAGATAACTTTTTATCTGAAAGACCTACCTGTATGAGGGCAAAACCCAATTACCGAGCACCCGCTCTCTTGCCCCGTGAATCACCCTCCTCCCCTCTGGTGCACAGCCCCCACCCCTTCCTTTGCTCTGGAATGCGTGGAAGCCTCAACCGACCCTGTCCATAAGCAATTAAATTTGTTTTCTCCTGTTAATCTAGCTTGTATCAGCCCGCCAAAGAGCCCAGGAGGAGAGAGGGAAAAAATTTCCTCCCCTACACTTCCTTTCTGAAAAGGTCAGCAGTGATGCCCCAGGAGTCCAAAGACACTCGGATTGCTCTGCTCCCTCAGAGGAGGGAATTCTGCTAGCCATTTCCTAAGAAGGTGCTTTGCAGGGACACCTGGGTGGCTCTGTGGGTGAAGCATCTGCCTTCGGCTAAGGTCATGATCCCAGAGTCCTGGGATGGAGCCCCCATGAGACTCCCTGCTCAGTGGGAGTCTGCTTCTCCCTCTGCCCCTGCCCCTGCTCTCTCTCTCTCAAATAAATAAATAAAATCTTAAAAAGAAAGGGGGAAAAAAAAGAGGTGCTTTGCAAACATTCATTCCCTCCTGGAGAGCTAGAAGGGGGGCATTGGGAATAGGGCCCATCACCCCCAGCTCTTTTTAGTTATCCTGTCTCAGAAGTGACGCCATCATTCCATTTAATATAAATTGCACTCAAAGAAATGGCTGTTGGATCCTCTTTCTTCTCTTCCCTCTATTCCCTCCGGCTGTTCTCACTGATGATC
Organism: Ursus maritimus; assembly: GCF_017311325.1. Lineage (NCBI taxonomy): Eukaryota > Metazoa > Chordata > Mammalia > Carnivora > Ursidae > Ursus > Ursus maritimus. The sequence goes on from NW_024424452.1 coordinate 69,693,908, forward strand.
AAGTTTGGGCTGTGTTTCCCTGGGACTGGGGTGGGAACCTTGAGAACACTCAGGGTGGGCCCTGTGTGAAATGCGCCTCCAAACTTGCAAGGGGAAGACAAAAGAACCAGGAACAAGAAAAATAAAAGGTATTGAAATAGGCTTAGCTACTTTGGGGTTTTCCTTTGTATTTATTTTTAGCAAGGATTGTGTGCCTAACTCTGCATTAAAATAGCTGATGCTACCAGTCATGCTTCCAGGCCCCTGCACACGGCAGCCTGGCAGGCTTTCTGCAGCCCGAAGTGAAGGCAGCTGGCAGGCCTGGCCCACCCAAGCTGGGGAGAGGGCATTTGTTCCACGGACGCCCCCCTCCCGAAACCCTGGGCAGCATGAATGCAAATCAAAGCAGGGCTCTTTGGGTATGGCTCAGGCCAGAGAAAGAAAGCCCCCGGGGAGGCAGCCATGCTTGAGGGCTTCAGCTTCCAGAAAGCCTCCCCTGCTGACGGTAGCCAGCAGAGCGCTGAGATTCCCTGCCGATCACCAAGCCTGGCGTCCCAGCGAGACAGATGTGGCAGGCAGCGCTCCAAGTGCGCCTGCTTCATCGGGGACTTTCCTCGGAGAGTGGGTCGGGGAAGAGTTTCCTGCCAGCAAGTCCCACCTTAAAATGCCTGAATGTGTCCCGTCCTTTTCTCTGGTCCTTGGGCCACCCAGGAGAAACGTGGGTGGCCAAGGAGGGGCTCAGAGGGGGATGGGGGAGGGGACCCTGGCGACCACAGTGAGAAGGAGACAAACTTCCTCCAAGTGCTTCCGGGTTTGGCCCTGGAGTAGGGACCTACCTCCACGTGAGACAGAGTCCCTGAGCAGCTGGGGCTGGGACTCCTGGGCGGGAAGGATGCCCTGTGTCCAGGACTCCCTTCGGGATACTGGGGAAGAGACAGTGTGATGACTTCCCTTTTCACGCTGGGGACAGTTCCTTAGCATCGGAGTGTCCTTGCCGGGAACCCACACTCCAGAGGGGGCTATGTCAACCGCCTCAAATCCTACCTACCTATATGCACTGGAGGGGTGTTACAGATCGAGTTGGCAAAATGATCAGCGTTCCAGATGTGACTGGCTGAAAGCCTGAGCAGGCGTCTCTGCGGTGACGGAGGGGACCACCCAAACCGCCAGCCCCGCGCTGCCGCGTGCGGACGCCCGTCCTGTTCCCGTGGTCCCCCTTTAGGGGACCATTCTGTTGGCTGACACTCTAGGAAGAACACTGTTGCATTTACTTCCAAGGGACCCTGTCTCGCAAGGCATATGTCCAAACTTTGGGACCTCGCTTGGACCGCAGCGCGGTGACCTCGAGAGGCTTATTTAACTTCTCTGAGCTCCGTTTCCCCCTTCTGTAGACTGGAGCTAACGAAGAGCTCGCAAGGTGGTTGGGAGGAGCACACGGGCTCCGAAAGGTCAAGTTTCTGCTGCAGCGCCCTCCCGTCTTGTGACTGCACAAGGTCGGGACCGTCCCCGGCGCCCCAGGAACGCAGTCCGTCCTTCCTAGCGGGGGCTCCCCGCGCCGCCGTTCCTGCGCCCCCGCCCGCTAATCGCCCACAGCTGGTGGCCCAGGGGCCCTCTCCGCCGCCCCCGCTCTCGTCGTAGCCCCGGGTCCCCTCTCTCCCCCGGGCCCGCCGGTCCCGAGCGTCCGCGCCCCACGCGGATCCCGCGGCCCCAGCCTCCCACGAACAGGGACCGGCCCGGGAGGCGCCCCGGGCTGGCCCCCGGCCCCCGGCGCTGCAGGCAGCTGCCAGGAACCCAAGTATTAATAGGTACAAACTTCCTGGAAAGATTTTCGTCTCTCAGACAGAGGCCCCGCCTTCCTCCGCCAAGATAAATAAATACTGGGCCGCTTCGGGGTCAGGCGGCCAGGGCCGGGGAAGTCTGGCGCGGCTCCAGGGCGCCCCGGGAAGGGGCGTTTCTTTGTAAACCCGGCCGGGACGCGCGCCCTCAACCCCCGGCCCAGGGCCCGCCTCCCGGGCCTCCCCGCGCCCGCCTCCCCGGCTTCTCCGCGTCCGCCTCCCGGGGCCCCGCTCCCGCCTCCCAGGCCTCCCAGAGCGTCCACCCCTGGCCCCGCGCCCGCCTTTTCTGCCCCGCGCTCCAGTGGCTCCGGGGGCCGCGCGCCCGGCTCCCAACGGCGGCAGCTCGGCTTGCACGGCCCCCGAGGCCCGCGGGCGGGATGGAAGACGGAGCCGATGTAGCTCCGCTGCGCGACCTCGGCCGCCCACCCCAGCCTCACCGCCCCCGGGCCGGCCGCCTGGAACGGGTCGCGGGCTGCGGTCCCGCGGGGCGGGGGACGGCGAGGGGCGCACCGGCAGGCCTGCGACGCGCGCGGCCGGGGCCCGTGGCTCCTCCTCCCGGGACAAAGCCCGGCCCGCCCTCCGCGCCTGCCCGAGGGGCCGTTCGTCGTTTAGGATCCTCAAAACAAACCCCCACCTTGCGTTTAAAGACGGCTCTGCTTTTCCGTGTTCCCGGACCCCCCCGATCGGCCGGGATTCCCTAGCCCCAGAGGAAGCCGAGCCACCTCTGCCTTTCCCACAGCCTGTCCGTCCCAGACCCGCCGCGATCCCGGGCGCTGAGGCTCCCGCCCCCGCCGCCCGCCCGCAGAGAGCAGGGCCCGCGCGGCCCCGAGGTGGAGAGGCCGGGTCCCCGCCTCCGCTTCGGGCTTCTGAAGGTAGCAGCTGCCCCTGGATTTGCTCCAACTTTTCTCCCTGCCTGGAAGTCATTCATTCGTTCATGTGAAATATGGATGCAAGGCCTTACAGGGTCCAGGCACCATTCTGGGCACTGGGGCTTGAGCAGCGAACACACACACACACACACACACACACACACACACACACACTGCTCCTGGAGCTTGCACACTGTAATGGAAGAGACGGAATAGCGTCAGTAGAGCACAGAACATGTTAGGTGTGGTAAGGGCTAAGAAAAAACCAGCAGGAAGCAGGAGACGAAACGTGCAGGAGAGGTAGTCTTTGGGTAGGTGACTGGGAAGGCGACAGGGAGTTTTGAGGACGGGCCGAGGGAATCAGGCCTGCAGACACATCTGGCGGCCTTCTGCGCTCCGCGACAGCCCGGGGGCGGGTGTGGCCGCCGCCGTTGGAGGCTCCTGAGAAGCTGGGGGTGGATGGGCGGGAGCGGAGGGTCGCTTGTTGGAGGGCCTCGTGCTCCATTGTAAGGACTCGGGCTCCTCTCCCGGGGGAGATGGGAGCCCTGCAGGGTTCTGAGCAGAGGAGGGACCAGTGCGACTTCTTTTCCCAGCAGCACTCTGAGCGGGGAGCAGCCGGCGGCTGGAGCGGGGCCAGGAGACCAGACCAGAGCGACCCTCCACCCCGCGGAGCCGATGGGGCGTGGCCAAGGAGGGGGACGCGACGGGAGGAGTGGCGGGATCCTGGAAGTATCCAGAAGGAAAGGCTGACAGGATGTATTGCCAGGCCAGCGAGGAGGTAGGAGAGAGAGAAAGGAGTCAAGGAGAGGAGCAAGGTTTTGGCCTGAGCAGCAGGAAGAGAGTTGATGCCATTAACTGAGGCGGAGAAAACTGGCCTTGCTACTTCGGGGGGAGGGGGGAGCCCCGTTTTGAACAGGTCAGGTTTGAGGCACCCGTTAGGCATCCAAGTGCAGGGCTGTGTAGGCACCGGTCGGACGGGTCTGCAGTGTCGAGATGCGCGGGCTGGAGGTAACCGCGGGGAAGTCACCGGCAGGGACAGCCAGTTTCCCGGGCTGACCGAGCTCAGTGCGCAACGACGAGGGAGCCACAGGCCCAGATATCATTGTAATTAATTTAATTTTTAAAAACTGATAACATGATTCGGTTATTGGAAAATGTGTGCTCGTGGAAACACTTGCATGTGTCGGTCTACTTTTTCAACTGTAGCGTTTATGAAATCAAGATACAGATCAAGAATTTCCAATGAGGGGGGCGCCTGGCTGGGTCAGAAGAGCACGCACGTGACACTCCTGATCGCGGGGTCTTTTTTTTTTTTTTTTTTAAGATTTATTTATAATTTATTTATCTGAGAGAGCGAGAGAGCCTGGGGAGAGGCAGAGGGAGAGGGAGAAGCTGACTCCTGCTGAGCAGGGCTTTGCGGGGCTGGATCCCAGGACCCTGAGATCATGACTGAGCTGAAGGCAGACACTTAACCGACTGAGCCACCCAGGCGCCCCTGATCTCTGGGTCTTAAGTTCGAGCCCTAAGTTGGGTGTAGAGATTACTAAAAAAAAGAAGAAAGAAAAGAAAAGGAAAAAAAAAAGAATTTCCAATGAAAATTTAGTGTCCACATTGAGAGATGGTGTAGGTGTTAAATACACACTGGGTTTTGAAGATTTACTACAGAAAAGTAAAATATCTGATAAATAATTTTTACATTGAATATATGTTTAAATGATACTATTTGGGGCGCCTGGGTGGCTCAGTCAGTGAAGCATCTGCCTTCGGCTCAGGTCAGGATCCTGGGGTCCTGGGATCAAGTCCCACATCAGGCTTTTTGCTTGGAGGAGAGCCTGCTTCTCCCTCTGCCTGCCGCTCCCCCTTCTTGTGCGATCTCTCTCTCTCTCTCTCTCTCTCTCTCCAAATAAATAAATAAAATCTTAAAAAAAAAGAAAGAAAAAGAAAAATAAACGGTACTATTTGGGCTATCTAGGGTTAATAAATACACTAGTAAAACTAATTTCACCTGTTTCTTTTTTAGTTTTAAAAATGGCTACTAGAAATTTATTTATTTTTATTTATTTTAATTTTTATTTAAATTCAATTCACATATAATGTATTATTGGTTTCAGAGGTAGAGGTCAGTGATTCATCAGTCGTATATAACACCCAGTACTCGTTCCATCACGTGCCCTCCTTAATGCCTGTCCCCCAGTGACCCTATCTCCCCACGCCCTCCCCTCCAGCAACTCTCAGTCTGCTTCCTAGAGTTTAGAGTCTCTTATGGTTTGTCTCCCTCTCTGATTTCATCTGGTTTTATTTTTTCCTCTTTTCCCCTATGATCCTCTGTTTTGTTTCTTAAATTCCATGTATCAGTGAGATCATATGACAGCTGTCTTTCTCTGATTGACTAGTTTCGCTTAGCATAATAGCCTGTAGTTCCATCCATGTTGTTGCAAAGGGCAAGGCTTCATTTCTTCTTGATGGCTGAATAGTATTGCATTGTATACAGATAGAGCACACTGTGGTTCATATGAAACTTGTGTTGGGTGGTGCCCATCCAGGGAGGGCCTCTGGAGAGAGAAGAGAGGGGGTCCATGGATGGATTGAGCCAGGGACGCCCCCTAACACAGAAACCAGTGAGATGAGGAGGGACCGGCAGAAAGCCTGGAAGGAGCAGAGAGGCAGGTACGGTTGACCCACAAGCCCCTAAAAGGTGTCACCAGGAGAAGGGAGTGAGCCTCCCGTCAACTGTCGATGCAAGGTCAATAACAAGACAGAACGTCACTGGTGACATTGGCAAGTGCGCAGTTTTGGAGGCACTGGGAGGGCAAAGCTTGATGATGGAGAGTCCAGGAGAGGAGGGAGCGAAGGGAGGAAGTGGGGACACCAGATTTCGCTGTAAAGGGAGAGGAGAACGGTAGCTGGGGCGGGAGGTGAGCTGGAAGCGCTTTTTCACTGTCCCCGCTGACCGGGATGACAAGAGGAGAGGGGAGAGCGGCTGGAGCCATGTCCTTGAGCGGGTGGGGAACAGAGGCCTTGCTTGCTGGGCCCAGAAGCTTCCATAGGTACTAAAGGGAGGGCCGAGTGTTGGGGCCCTGAGGCAGGCAGGCAGGCGGGTGAGGTGGCAGAGGGTGCTGGCATGATATTCTGGCCAGGTGCTGCCCTGAAGCCACCAGATCTGCCTCTAGCAGGTGCGCCCACCGCGCAGTCCTGCCAGCCCACTCTTTGTTTCTTTCTTATGATTTTATTTTTAAGGGACGCCTGGGTGGTTCAGGCGGTGAAGCGTCTGCCTTCGGCTCGGCTCAGGTCATGATCCCAGGGTCCTGGGTTGGAGCCGCAGCCGGGAGCCTGCTTCTCCCTCTGCCTGCCCCTCCCCCAGATTGTGAGCGCTCTCAAATAAAAAAATAAAACCTTAAAAAAAGATTTTATTTTTAAATAATCTCTACACCCAAGGAGGGACTCGAACTTGCAACCGGGAGATCAAGAGGCCCAGGCTCAAGTGACTGAGCCAGCCAGGCACCCCCGCCTCCCCGCCCCCCAGAACTCCTCTTTTTATCACAAGACTTGGAAACAGCGGCCAGGAAGGAAGTAGCATCTTTCCTTTGCTTCCTGTACACCCCAGGGCCCTCCCCTCCTTCTCCCCTCCCCTCCCCCTTCCTCCTCTCTTCTCTCCCTCCCCTCCCCATCCCGGGCAGTGCTGGCCCCGCCCTTTTCCACCTCCAGGGTCACTTCCTCTTCTGGCCGCGGCATGCAGGGCCTATCGCCCTGCCCACACAGGGAAAGTCTTGCCCCATCCTCCCCCCATCCCCCTCCTGAGAGTGTGCCGGGGAGGGGTGCAGGGTACCAGCCTCCCAGCAGCTAAGACATCCGCACTCTAAGTAGCCCAGCACTGGCTGGACGGGCGTTTCGAGCTGGTGCTGAGTCCTGGCCATGAGCCTTACTCCTTCCCTGCCACCCACCCCCCTTCTCAAACTAGGTCCTGGAGGATGCCACCAGAGCTCCCCAGAGCCCAGCACGGTGCCCCGTGGTCTGTGACGACAGGAAGCTGGGCCTTTAACAGTGGGACTGAGGCAGGCAAGGCCCGAAGCGGTGAGATCTGTATAGTCTTAAACAGACTTGACCTCAGACCCTTTCAAAATGCTTAATAACAACACCCTGGGCCATGAATGTACTGGGGAGGGTGCAGTCTCTTGCCTCTGGGGAGAAAGTCCCCAGGGACTCATTGAGGCCCGCTCACAGGCCCTGGACGCAGCGGTTTCAAGGGTGGGCGGTTACGGGAGGAGGACTGGGGGCTGTCGGGTCAGCCCACTGGTCCCAAGGTCCCCTGGGCCAGCAAGGCCTGCCTCTGAAGCCATCTCTTCCCTGGGGCATGAGCCCCACCCTCCAGGCAGACGCCCTCAGCGGTCACTGATCTAAGAAATGCAAGGTCACGGAACACATCAGGGATGGGAATTACTCTGATCTTACAAAAAGATTCTTCTCTTTCAAGTGGCTCCTTGGAACTTTCCAAGGGCTGTTTACTAGTCATTACCCAGCTGAGTGAGGAGTGACAAATTTGAAAACCTCAAAACAACTCTGGTTAGGCGTCACTGACTGCCGAGGACTGCCTACCACAGTCATCTCGAAGCTTCACAAAGTCAGTCAATGGGGAACCGCAACTAGATTTGTAAAAATAATGATTTGCACAGAATATTTTAGGGAGACTTGTTTAGGACTGACGACCCCTGTGTGGAAGTCAATGAGCGAACATTTTATTTGCCAAGCAGGTTTTCAGGAAGACGCGTCTTGTGTGAAACGGAGTGGATTTTGAATGCAGTTATGAGTGTCTGTCTCTTACATACGAATTTGGGAGGCAGGGATCCCAGGATTGGATGGTGGCTTCACGGTTCAATAATGGCTTCCACTCTCGAGGCTGCCTTGTGACGCAAAGTAGCTGCTGGCGCTCCAGACCTTGCCTCCCAGTTCCTGGAAGGTGGAAGGTGGAAGGTGGGAAGGATCAAGAGGGCTCAGTTCCCTGTTGAGCTGGCCCCCTTTAGAGAGCTTTCTACCCCATCCTGCGACTTCCTCTTACAAGCCCTACCTGCGAGAAAGGCGGGAGCAGAGATTTCAGCCCTGTCCCTCACCAAGGAAGAAGGGACCAGCAGATATTGGGGAGGCCACCAGCAACCTCTGCCACAGTATCTGAGGCCAATTCTCTGGGTGGCTTGTCTCCCTGGGAGCCTGGAGGGGAATGGTGCTAAGCTCGACATCAACCCTCAGCTGCCCTGGGCCATCCTGGCAGCCAGGGGCAGAGTCAAGTGGGTCCTGGGGCCTGAAGACAGGGTGGTTCTGGAGATGAAGCAGCCTTTAAAAGGAGCAGGAGCTGAGTGGCAGTGAGAGGGTGGGTGAGGGAAAGGAGCAGACGTAGGCAGCGTGGGGCTGCCTGGATCAGGGGCCACGGGAACATCAGGGCCAGCGTGGGCACTGCTCAGAGGCTGTCGGCCCCGCTGGCAGCCTCGGGCCTGCCTGTGACTCCCTGCCTGGCCTCCGTCACCATGTCCTGAGAGCACGCAAGGCCACAGAAAACCGGAAAGACGTGCCGGAACGTGGAGCCCTGGGGTTCTTGGTGCCGTGGTTCCCAGAGTGGACACCCCAGGTCACAGGCCCGACGGGCTCCCTGACCCTGAAGCCCACATTCGTCCAGCGGGCCTGGCAGGGGTAGGGAAGGGAGGCCAGGGCCTCGCCTGGGGACAAGGCAGGGCCCAACCGAATCCGGGTCTTGTGCTGGAGGGCCTTTTTCGAAGGGTCTTTCTGGGCCTGTGGTCACGTGTTTTCGGCAGGGGCCGAGCAGGTCACACGCTGAGAGTCACTTAGCTGATGGCTGGCCAGGTGTCTGGGCCCCTGCCCCCCGAGCATGAGGAGGGACGTGGACAAGTGTAGGGTTCGGCTGAATTGAAGAGTCTTGGGGAAGCAACTTGGGGTTGCAGGATGTGAAATCAACCTTGTTTATATTTCTTGAGTGTGACTGAGTCCAGACCTGAGACCCTGTAGGTCACCAGCCTCTTGGTCTGTGTGTGATGGTGGCAGTGGGTGGAGGGGTGGGAGGGTTGAGGGTCTCCAGTCTGCTCTCTGCTGTCTCTGAGCAGAGTCGTTTCTAGAAGCAGCGCTTGCTCTGTGTAACCCACCCCCCCTGGGGAGCAGGATGTATAGACGACCACCCTTCCCATTCCCACTGCCCGGAAAGGGGGGCCTTATGGGTTCAGGAACCTGGCCCCCAAGCACCCAGCAAGTCTATTGTAGACACTTAACATCTATTTTTAAAAATCACTTTATCAAGTCATATTTTACATGTTGTCTCTTTCACTCATTTTGAGTCAACCCAATGACTTTTTAGTAAATTTACCCAGTTGCGAAGCTGTCACTGTTGATTTCGGTGTCCGCTACCCGGATAAGATCCCTGACGCCTGCTTTCTCCCTGCCCCAGGCGAGCACTCATCCATTTTCTGTCTCTATAGATGTGTCTTTTCTGGACATTTCACATAAATCAATGATACCCTGTGCTGTCTCTCGCGTCTGGCTTCTTTGTTTTCGAGGCTTCAGCACGGCATAGCCCGGGGTCGGCACGCCATGGCTAGCCCGCGTTCTGCCTATCCATCCACCAGCTGACGGACGTCTAGGTGTTTCCGATGTGGGGCTCTTCTGAATGACGCTGCTGAGAACATGTGTGCAGATACTTCCGGTCGGTTATTTCTAATCCTCACAATGCCGTGTCGTGGGAATTGTCATCCAGCGGATGAGGACCCTGAGGATCCCAGAGATTCGGTAACTCGTCCAAGGGCACACAGCTACCACACTTTATCAGTTCTAGAAAGTTCTTTTCCCCCCATATTTTCTATTTCTGAAACCAGGACGCATCTTAGAGTCGATGGCTTGTCACGGCTACTTGACAGCATTTCCCTCTTTCTCAATGGCTCTCGAAATACCAGTATATTTCTCAATCAAGGGCATTTTATTTTTTTTTATTTTTTATTTTTATTTTTTTTTAAAGATTTTATTTATTTATTCGACAGAGATAGCCAGAGAGAGAGAGGGAACACAAGCAGGCGGAGTGGGAGAGAAAGAAGCAGGCTCCCAGCAGAAGAGCCTGATGTGGGGCTCGATCCCACAACGCCAGGATCACGCCCTGAGCTGAAGGCAGACGCTTAACCGCTGTGCCACCCAGGCGCCCCCAATCAAGGGCATTTTAAATTTGTTGCCATATGGCATTCAGGTTCACACTTCGTGAGTCGGGATTCTCGGTGGCCAGGGAACAGAAATCCAACTCAGGGGAGGATTTAGTGGCACGGTAGTGCGGTGGGATCCTGGGAACTGAAGGAAGGGCTGCAGGCCCTTGAAAGTGGGACTTGGCACATTTGGGTCTCTGCCCATCCCTCTTCTCCGCAGGTCTCTGCCTGCCTCTGTATGTGGATCCCAGGGAAGGACTCTGATTGGCCCTGCCTGGCTCATGTGTCCACCTCTGGTCCAATCACTGAGGCCTGGGGAATGGGGTACTGCTACGGTCCGGGCTGGGCGGATGGACCCTTGCTTATGGCTGGAAAGTTGATTACCCAAAGAACGCAGGGGGGAGCATGTGAGCGGGGCGCCACCACCATTGTTCCCTTAGGCCATGACCCCATGGCTCCACTCCGTGTCACCGCAGGGCTTACGGACTGAAGGGTTTTTAGAAAGACTATCTGAAGCTAATGGTTCATTCCTTCTGTTGTGAGGTTAGTGTTCGAAAGAGGTTAATTATACCTCTAAGAGCTATGCTGTTTGAAGGATTTAATAAAGCAATGAAATATGCATGTAATAGACTAGGTGTAATTATGTTTAAGCTTCTCATCAAGTAAAGATTTGTTTGCAGACATTTGTCTAATAGAAACAGGAAAGAATCTTTTAGGATTTGCCGTGTTGAATTTAAGTCCCGAAGTACTGACTTCTGTGTAGTTATCTCTTTGAACTGCGTACCATCTTTTTCGTGTCTCCACAGAGGATCTGGCCGTCTCCCACTTCTGCCCTTTGGCTCTCTTTCCTTTATCTGAATTGCCTGAGCCCCTTTCCCGAGGGTCCAAATCCCGCCTTTGATTTAGTGTCTCGTCTCCGCAGGAGTCTCCCCGATAGCTCCATCCGAAGGCAGGCTCTCCCCCTCCCAGCTTCCCACGGCCCCCTTTGCCAGCACGGGTTTTGAGTATCCTTCTCTAAGTAGCAGGATAATTTCCTGATTATTGGTTGGGTTTTTCCTGCCTGTGTTTTTATTGTCCCATTTTGGGAAGTAGCTGGGCTCTCCCGCACCCTTGGCTCAGGGAAGGTTAAGTCATAGGGCTTGAGACTCTCACTTCCAAGGGTATTTGGGTCGAGGCTAAGCTGCTGTAACAAAGAAACCCTGATACGGTCATTCGAAGCAGGTAGAAGTTTCTGTCTGTGTTGCATAGCAATGCCGAGGACGGCAGAGTGGCTCAAGATGGGTCATCCAGGGACCCAGGCTGCCCGGATGCCACTGTCCCTCCATCCCGTAGAGGGTCACCCTTATTTGCATGGTTGCAGCTGGGACCTCAGCCCACGGAAAGGGGAGCATTTAGAATAGCAGGTGCTCGAGGTTGGGACACAGCGCACCTTACTTCCGCTCGCGTTGCGTTGTCTGGAATTACAGCAGGTACATGTATCCAGGTGCCAGGAATGCTGGCAATGCGGTCTCTGCAGGTGCAAACCTGAACTCCAGAATTGTAGAGGTGGGAGAAGGTGGTGGGGGCCTAAGGAGCCAGTCACTGCCTTCTCCTTTCTGGCTTTAGTGTTCTCAGAGCTGATGTCATCGAGGAGGTTATGCCGGGTGCCCAGCGGGTGGGGAGCAGTGACAGCTATAAGGCCTGGAGAACAGAATCTGGGGACGGAAGGGGGGTCCTGCTCCAGTTGACACAGCTGATTTTGCTCACAAATCTGCTATTCGGGCAGTGCTCGCTGGGGACAGCTGGTCCCTCTGCAGTGTCAGCTCAGGACTGGACTCAAAGGCTGGTGGCTGCAATGACCGACGGCCACTCGATCACGCACACGCGGTTTGCTGGCTGGGACCTCAGCTGGACTGGTGGCCAAACACCTACAGGAGGCCTTTCCATGTGGCCGCTGGGGAGGAAGGCCTCCAGGGAGGTGTCGCGTGCACAGAAGTGAATGCCTGTTCTGATGTCACCTAGGAGTCGCACAGCCTCTCTCCTGCCACATCTGTTGAGCACAAGCCAGGTGCTGAGGATGGCCCGTCCTCAAGGGCAGGGGAGTCATGGGAGGAGCATCAAAGACTCTGTGGGCATATTTCACAACCACCGCAGGTCCGTGGAGCCTACTTGCTATCAGTGCCTAGGAAGGGGACAGTATTTCAGGGGGCTGGCTGCTTGGAACACCGAGGAAGACAGGTCCTAGATATGGGAGCCCCACCTCACCCAAGAATCCCAACTTCTTTTCCTTCTTTCTTTCTTCCTTCCTCCCCTTTTTCTCCCTCTCCCTTTCTTCCTTTCTCTCTCCCTTTCTTTCTCTCTCCCTTTCTTCTTTTCTTCTTTCTTTCTCTCTTTCTCTTTCTTTTTTCTTCCTTCCTTCCTTCTTTCCTTCCTTCCCTGTAATCTCTAACCCCAAAGTGGGGCTTGAACTTATGACCCTGAGATCAAGAGTCACATGCTCTACCGACTGAGCCAGCCAGGGGGCCCCAAGAACCCCAACTTTCTAAGTGCCATGGAAACAGCAGAGCCTCCAGACCTGTGGGGGCCGTGTGGGCTGCCATCATGGGAGTCCCAGCTGACAGCACCACGGACCTACGACTAAGGACTGGAGAGCGTACGGTGCCTGGGCCCCATACACGACCCAGCAGTCTGAGAGGTGTGTTTGCTCAAATGCTTTCCATTTGAGTAACAGCAAGTCCAATTTAAACTGACCTTAAAACTGACCTTAAAAGGAGTGCCTGGGTGGCTCAGTCGGTGAAGCGTCTGCCTTTGGCTCAGGTCATGATCTCAGGGTCCTGGGATCAAACCCCATGTGGGGCTCCCTGCTCAGCGGGGAGTCTGCTTCTCCCTCTCCCTCTGCCTGCCACTCTGCCTGTTTGTGCTTTCTCTCTGTCAAATAAATAAATCTTAAAAAAATAAATGAAAAAAAAAAAACAATTTCAAATAAAATCTTAAAAAAAAAAAGAAAAATATAAACGGACCTTAAAAAAATAAAGGGACCCACGCCTGGGTATCTACCCTAGAGAAATGAAACTTCCTATTCATGCAAAACCTGTACACCAATGTTCATGGAAACTTTAACGGGTCTTCAAAACCGGGCAACACAGCGAGCGCACGGATCGACTGCGCAGCTGATTGGATCACAGAGCGCTGCTCAGCAAACGTGATGGACGATGTCACGGGCATGGGCGCGGAAGGGTCTCAGCGGCCTTGGGCTGAGTGACAGCGCGGCCACGCACCCCCAGGAGCCCGTGTTGATGGCATTGAGGGGAGGGACTTGGAGGGGGTGGAGCCGCTCTGCCTCCTCGTGGCGGTGATCGTTATACGAACCTACATATATGATAAAGCTCTCGGGAGCGAGAAGAAGGTCACATTTTACTGTACAATAGTCCCTCCTTATCTACGGTTTCACTTTCCGTGGCCTCAGTGACCTGTGGTCAACCACCGCTAGGATCAGATGATCCTTCTGACTCAGCCTCAGAAGGTCAACGGCAGCCTAATGCTAGGTCACCTGCGAGCGTCAGTTCACCACGTGGGCTTATCAACTCACAGCATCACAAGAAGGGGGAGCACAGGACAATGATATATTTGGAAAGAGAGAGAGAGAGACCATCGTCATACAGTGTGAATAATTGTTCTATTTTATTATTAGTTATTGTTGTTAATCACTCACTAATGCCTAATTTATATGTATTTTTTAAAGATTTTATTTATTTGACAGAGACAGAGAGCAGCAGGCAGAGGGAGAAGCAGGCCTTCCGCTGAACAAGGAGGTGGACCCGAGACTCTATCCCTGGACCCTGGGATCATGACCTGAGCCGAAGGCAGTTGCTTCACCGACTAAGCCACCTAGGTGCCCCACCGTGCTTGATTTATAAATTAAGATTTATCATAGGCATGAAATGTAAAGGAGAAAAAAACAGTCTATGCAGGGCCCAGTACTAGTACGGTTTCAGGCGTCCGCTGGGGGTCTTGGGACGCATGCCCTATGGATAAGGACTGTACGTAAATTCAAACACTTAAATGAAATTATGCTTTTCAACAAATGGCGCTGGAACAACTGGACATCCTCACACAGAAAGAAGAATCTAGACATACACTTCACACCCTTCACCAAAATTAACTCTAACTGGATCATAGACTAAATGTCAGATTATAACATTCCCAGAAGATACCGTAGAAGAATATCTAGCTGCCCTTCGGCATGGTGATGACTTTTATTTTATTTATTTATTTTAAAGATTTTATTTACTTATTCATGAGAGACAGAGAGAGCAGCAGAGGCAGAGGGAGAAGCAGGTTCCCCGCTGAGCAGGGAACCCAACTCGGGACTCGATCCCAGGACCTGGACCCTGGGATCATGACCTGACCCGAAGGTAGACACGTAACCCTCTGAGCCACCCGCTGCCTGGTGAGGACTTTTAGATATAACATCAAAGGCATGATCCACGAAAGAAATAATTAATCAGGCGGACTTCATTAAAATTGAAAACTTCTGCTCTGTGGGGTGCCTGGGGGGCGCAGTGAATTGACTGACTCCTGATTTCGGCTCAGGTCATGATCTTAGGGTCCTGGGATCGAGCCCTGCGTCAGGCTCCGCGCTCAAGGCAGAGTCTGCTTGAGATTCTCTCTCCCTTGCCCTCTGCCCCTCCCCCTCGACTCTAAGATAAATAAAATAAACTTAAAAAGATAAAAACAAAAACATCCACTCTGCTCTATGACAGACACTATCAAGTGAGTGAGAAGAGAAGCCACAGACTGGGAGAAAATATTTGCAAAAGACACGCCTGATAAAGGACTGTTATCCAAAATATACCAGGAACTCGGAAATCTCAACAAGAGGAATCTGCAGTTTAGTAAACAGGCAAAAGATGTGGACAGACGGCTCCCCAGAGAAGAGACACAGATGGCAACTAAGTATATGAAAATATGCTCCACACCCTCTATCAGTAAGAATTGCAAATTCCAACGGGATACCACGGCGCACCTGTGAGAATGGCCAAAATCCAAAACGCCAGCGACACCGAATGTTGGCAACAGTGTGGATCAGTCGGAGCTCTTACCCATTGCTGGCGGGAGCGCAAAACGGTGCAGCCCCGTTGGAAGACAGCTTGAGAGTTTCTTACATAATTAAACGTCTCTTAGCAAATGAACAATTGCACTCTTTGCTGTTTCACAGAGGAAACAGACAGCTTAGGTCCACACAGAAGCCTGCGCTTACATGTTTGTAGCAGCTTTATCCATAACTACCAGCGCTCGGAAGCAGCCAAGACGTTCTCCAGTGGGTGAGCGGATACATAAACCGTGGTCCAGCCGTACAGCAGAATATCGTTATTCAGCGCCGCCAGGAGAGGAGCCGTCCCGCCATGAAGAGACATGGAGGAACCCAAAGTGCACGTTATTACTAAGAAGCCGATCTGCAAAGGCTGCATGCGGTATGATTCCAACTCTAGGACATTCTGGAAAAGGCAAAGCTACAGAGACAGAAGATCAGTGGTGGCCGGGGTTTGGGGGAGGGGGATGAGGGGGGGCACAGAGGAGTGTTAGGGGTGTGACAGTGTTCGGGGTGACAGAAGGTACAGCACCAAGCATAAACCCTAATGTCAGCTACAGACTTTGGGCGGTCATGGTGTGTCAGTATCGGGTCATTGACTGCACCAGATGTCCCACTCCGCTGGGGATGCTGACAGTGGGCTGGACTGGACATCAGATGATGGGTGGGGGCAGGGGTACAGGGGAGCTCTCCGTACCTTTTGCTCCATTTTGCTGGGAACCTAAAACTGCTCTAAAAAATAAAGCCTATTGGGGCACCTGGCTGGCTCAGTCGGAGGAGTGGGCGACTCCTGATCTCAGGGTGGTGAGTTCAAGTCCCAGGTTGGGGCTTATATAAAAATAAACAAGTGGGGGGTGGGGTAGCTGGGTGATGGGCATTAAGAAGGGCATGTGATGTGATGAGCATAGGGTGTTATATGCAACTGATGAATCACTGAACTCTATACCAAAAACTAATGATGTACTATATGTTGGCTAATTGAACTTAATAAAAATAAATAAATAAATAAATAAATAAAGCCTATTTCCAACAACTAAAAACTAAATAATGAAATAAATAAAATCATGGCACTTTATTAGCTTACTAACGGAACGGTGCAGAGGTGGACAGGGCTTCCATAGGTTTCTGACATGATCAGGGCTCTGGCTACGTCTCTCCACCGCTCTCTTGGCTCTTCCCACTTCTGCACACCAGCTTCGTTCCCACACCGATTTCCCTTGAGCAGTTAGAGTTGAGGGCTCACGTCTGTGCACAACGCCATCCTGATGGAGGAAGAATGTTCTTATCCTAACATGTGAAGCAGAAGTCCCAGAATTCTTATCGAAACTGTTTAGTTTAAATGCCTCCTCCTGACCCATTTCCTTGGTTAAGAGAAGATAATGTGCTGCCTGGCTTTGCCTGGGGTCACTTAGAGAGGGCTTCAGGGTGGGTTTGATCCAGCAGCACTCCCTTCTGTGTTCTGGTTTATGGTTGCTGTTCTGTGTTCTGCCTCTCATCTGGTTTCCAGTGTCAGCTATCATCCTAAGGCTGGTCACAGTAAGGTCGCTAAGCTTCTCAGAACTTCAAACTTCTTCGGCTGTGGGAGGCGGGGGCCTGTATGCATGTTGGGGGGGTACTTTTGGAGTCTGTCTCTTAAGAGAGAGGACTCCTCCTTTTTTTTCTTAAAGGTTCCTATCAGGGACACCTGGCTGGCTCAACTGGAAGAGCCCACGACTCTTGATCTCAGGGTGGTGAGTTCGAGCCCCACGTTGGGTGTAGAGATTACTTAAAAATAAAATATTCTTTAAACAGTTCCCATCAAACGTCCTCTCCACTATCACCGGCTCCAAGTGAGTCCCACGTGTCCCCGCCATGAGCCTGTGGCTGTCCGGATGAGGGACCTGTGCGGGCGGCATTGATTGGTTCCCAGCCTCACCGTCCACCTTCAAGCCTCGAGAGAAGGCAGCTTTCCCAAAGCTCGTGGGCGGCTTGGGGACAAGGGGCAGATGCATGGGAAGGGAGGACAGGTACACTGAGGAAGTCACCACACTGTCACCTGAAGAAGGCCACCTGTAAGAGTCCACCACACCTATTGCCATGTTCGAAACCACCCCAAACTTGTTGGCACAAAGCAACCATTTTTCTTCAATACAGACAGTTCCTGTGCGGCGGGAGTTTGGGAAAACACACAAAAACACAAAAAACCAACAGTGGGACAGTTTGTTTTTAGCCCAGGATATCGGGACTTCAGGCTGGGCGGGGGCGGGGCGGGGGGAGACTGGAATCACGCGCCCCTCTGCCACCCACACACCCGGTTCCAGGGCGGTCAGTGGAGCCTCCTTGCCACGTCGATTCCCCAGGGGGTGTCAGATTTCCTACCTGGTGTCCCTGGTTCCAGCTTATGAGGTGGCCGCAGTGTCACCCCCTGTGGTGCCGAGTCACGTCTGCAGTCTTCCACTGACCACAGGAGAGTCGTGAGCCTGTCGAGAGCGAGGGGACGGTAACTAGACTCCCCACTTTCGATGCGGGGCGGGGGGTGGTGGTGGCATAGTTCTGGAAGAGCGTCACGGTGGCAGATGGGCCACCATACCCTAGTAACAGCTGAAATTAAGTTTCCACCCAGCTTGCGGGTCAGAGTCACATTTGAATTGGTTTCAAGAGCAAGGACTGCGAAGTGCTATCATGCAGTATCCCGTGGGCCCAGCCGTGCCCATCCTGGCCCCTTGTCCCCTGGATGGTGTGTCCCCCAGGGCGCCCCCACAGCACTCTGGGTTCTGCGGGCAGAGTTTGCATGAAAACTTCTCATTTTCAATCTCAAGTATTGATTTTACCTGTACAGAAGAAAAAATAGAATCAGCCCGTCACTGATACGATCGCTAAGAGGGAGGCTGCTTCTGTTTAGGTAAAAAATAGTGAGTCTATTTATTTATTTAAATATTTTATTTATTGGAGAGAGAAAGGGGGGGCGGGGATCAGAGGCAGAGGGAGAAGCAGGCAACCCGCTGAGCAGGGAGCCTGACTCGGGGCTTGGTCCCAGGACCCCGGGATCATGACCTGAGCCTAAGGCAGATCTGAGCCTTCCAGGCGCCCATGAATCAGTTTGAAGAAATACACCAAGCAGTAGTTTTGAGCGAGGACCCGCACACGCACGAGAAGGGTCTGCGGCAAGGGCAGGTGCTGGCCAAAGCCTCTGGGAAGCACCAGGAGGAGAATCGAAGCGTAGATCCTCGGGCTTTGGAGCAAATCCCTGCCTTTCTACAGAACGTGGGTCCCTGGTCGAAATCGAGGGCCTGACCAGGGCTCATCGAGCGGCCATGCGTGTGCCGCCCGCTAGCCTGCTCACCAGGCCGTAGGATCCGGTAGCGCAGCGCACACACCTCCCATCACGTGGAACGCATTGGGAGATCGGGCCCTGCGGGTTCCGAGGGCACAACTAAGTGGTGTGAGCAGGCAGCTCACACGCCCTCCACAGACACTCTGGCTTCCTCGCTTCTTTTCCCCTTAATCCTAGGACCTCATAGAAAATTCCTGTGATCCGCTGACTGCCAGGGAAAGTTCAGATCCCGTTTGCGGACGATTCTGCCTGATACGCTGGCTCCGGCGGAACGTGGGCACCTGGAGCCCCCCAGCCCCAGTCCAGGGAAGCCCCGAAGGACAGTGCTCAAGGAGATCCTCCCCAGGCGGCAGGAGCTGGGCCCAGGAAAGCAAGCGGCCTCCCCTCACCAGCGCTGCCTCGGTGCCAGCAGCGGAGACCAACACTGAGCGCCCGAGTGGGCCTGCGCAGGGGCCCACCCAGTCATCCAGCAGCAGGTGGGTCAACCTGGACCCTTCCCATCGTGGAAGACTCTGGATGTGGAACCGCCCTTCCCGCCCACGAGGTTCCTGCCAGCCCGCCATGCATGGGTTCGCCTGGCTCGCTGTGCTAGCATTCCACACGACTTCTGATCATGGAGTCAGTTCCCATCAGAAGCCCGGCGGCCAAGCTCAGGTGCCCACGGAATTCACTGGTCTAACCACATACCTTCTCACTCAGGAGCTGCTGACCCGTCCACAGGGGGAGTGACCCAGTTAGGGGGCCTGCGGGGAGTCGCCATGGTGAAGGGATGGAAGTCTGGCTTCCTGGGTCCAGCGGAGGCTTTCATTCAGAGGTCACCGTGTGGCGCTGTCTCTCCCACGGGGCCACGGAATGTGGGCCTGGGAAGGAGGGGGGCACTGGCTGCTATCGAACCTGACCCCCCCAACTCCTGGTCCCGACGTCTGTCAGGAGACAGAAACCACAGCAGCTGTCTCAACAGAGAGCGTTGATTTTAAAGGCTTGTTAGGGATTAAGTCTGTAAGAAAAACGTGTTAACTAGTAATTGAGCGAGTCCGAAGAAAACCATCAGGTGTCAGGAGGGCAGCGGCCACTGGACACAGCCGGGCTCCTGGGATGCGGGACCTCTGGGAGCTTCCGCGTCCCTGTCTCTGAAACAGGGGGAACAGTGCTTATTTCTCAGGGGGGCTGTGATAAGAGCGGGAAAACTTAGCATGGTTGCTCCGCACACGGTGGAGAAGATATTCCAAAACCTCTGTTCACCCCCAAGAAGCCAAACCCCCTCCTTTAACGTGTCTGGCAACCATTCTCAACATTAAGTTTCTAGGGCTCTGGAAATCTTGGGCTAAGCCATTGTTCGTTTCCAGAGAGCAGGACCGCTGGCGGAGTTCCCCGGGCCCCCAACCCTGACCCCGCAGGCAGCGCGCAAGGGAGGGAGGCTCTGGGGAGATCCCAGGTAGAACGGAGCCGAAATCCCAAACAGTGGAGGGAGCGTCCTCTCTCTGATGTGCCCTTTCCTTGGAAAAGCACCCGGTCCTGCCGAGGACTGCTTTAACCTGCCTTCTCTCCCACTCGCCGCCAAGTGCTTGATTCTGCCAGGTGGGGGGCGGGGGAGTCTCTGATTTACTGAATGGTACTGTTAAAACCTCAGGGCAAGGCCGCCTTGAAGGGGATACCTGTGCTGGGGTCCCCTCCTCAGGCCTGCCCAGGCCCCCTCCCCAGACCACGCGAGAAGCTGAGCAGGGCCTGTAAGGCGCCCTGGGGAGCTCCCATCCCATGCTCAAAGTCATCTAAATACCCATCCACCTTTGCTGTCCCCAAGACTTGGTTCCTCCAGGACCTGGGATTCCCTCTTCCCGGGGGGCGGCTCCGCAGGCCTTGCGGTGACCTCCTAGTTGATCTCTTTGCCACACTCCGCAGGGCTGGTTCCTAAGACCTGATCCTGAAGCCTCGCGGGGTGTCTCCGGTCCTGACCCCGGTAAACCTTGCGCACCCTCCAGGCCATCGGGGATGACTACCTGGCCAAACGCTCAGCCCCGCCCCTTCCCTCCGGAGCGTCCCGGAACGACGCGCCTCGGCTTGACCCGGGACCTGGGGACCCTGGGGAGCTGGGGGCCGCCTGGTCATCCTTTCTCGCAGTTCCCAGCAGAGGCTCAGCCCGAGGTAACGACAAGGCCGAAGTCGGAGGATGGCAGCCGGGCAGGTGGGGGAGGCCGGGGTGCAGGGGCTCCCCGGAGTGTCCCCGCAGCTCAGGTCCAGGCCGCTCGAAGGCTGCGGCGCAGCCAGCGGGACACGCGGAGGGACGCGGCTGCGGGGGGCCACGTGCGAACGGCGTCTCGGTTCCCGAAGAGTGGGTTTTCTTCCATCTCCTCGGGAGGCCCAGCTTTGTTTGCCCGGGGCGGCGAGCAAGCCAGCCTTCGGCAGGATGGGCGGCACCTTCCGGCCGCGGCTGCTGCTCGCGGGTCTCCAGGCGGACACGCACTCGGGCCGGGGTCCCAAACTCGGGGGCCGGAGAAGCTGCAGGCACAGTGAGCACGCGTCCTGCCCCGGGAGGCTGAGGCCCGGGCGGGCAGGGCGGGGGCGCCCAGGGTCGTGCGGTGGTTGGCGGGGCTGGGGGCTCGCAGCCGAACCCGCGCGGAGGGGCGTGGCTGGGGGCGTGGTCGGGCCCCGGCGGGAACACGAGGGGCGTGGTCTTGGAAGAAGATCTGGAAGGGGCGTCGTCAGGGAGGGTGCGGCGAAGATTCCGGAGGGGTGTGGTATTGGAAGACTGGACCTGGGAGGGGCGGGGTTAAGAAGGGCGAATTCTTGGAGGGCGTGGCCATAGAGAGAGCGGCGAGATATCCCGAGGGGCGTGGTGTGGAAGGCGTAGTCCAGGAGGGGCGTGGTCAAGGAGGATGTGGCGGGACCCCCAGAGGGGTGTGGTCTGGGCGCGGTTTGAGGGAGCCCCGGAAATCGGTGGGCGTGGTCCTGGTGGGCTCGGCGGGATCCCGAGGGCCGTGGCCGCGGGCAGCCCCTAGAGCCCGCGGAGCGCGGGGCGGGACGAAGAGGAGGCTGGGGCTGGGGGCTGGCCTGCCGCGGGGGCTCTGTGGGGAGGTCTCCCCAGACTCCTGAGGGAGAGGAGAGGAGAGGAGAGAAGGCCATAGGGAGGAGAGAGGTCCGGAGGCGATCCCAGAAGCGTGCCGGAGCGACAACAGGGCGCAGGGGCGACGCGCTAGGCTCGAGGGGCGTGGAGGACCGGCGTCCCCGAGCTGAGGTGGACGGAACCCCGGGGGACCCCGGCCCGGCCCCCCCAGTATCGGCTCTGCGCTGAGCATTCGTCGCATGTCCCCAGACGTCCTCCTACCACTTCGGTCACTTTTGCCTGGCCAGCCCCATCTCTGTGATTAGCATTAAAATGTTCTCATCCACGCGAAACCTAAAGGTAAAGAGGTGCTATCTGAAACCTCAAGGTTCATGTACAGTGTTTATTATACATCTTAAAAACGCTCACTCTTGGGGGCGTCTAGCTGGCTCCGTCAGTGGAGGACGCGACTCGATCTCGGGTGGTGAGTTCGAGCCCCGCTTTGGGGGTAGAGATTAGTTAAAATAAATAAACTCAAAACAAAACGCTCACTCCTAAGCCACATGAAATCACCTCCTGTTGCACCAATGGTCCCTGAGTTCCAGACCGGTAAACTGAGGCTCGTGGAGGTTACCTGTCCTGCGGCGGTTACGGCATAGGTCAAGCTAATTTCCTCCTCAACCCCTGCAGGTGCCTCAGTTGCACACGTTGGCGACAGTGCAAGGATGCAACCTGGGGGTCCAAACAGGATGATTCTCGCGAAGCGGAACCACTGGCCCACGGGCCCACGATGGGTCCAAGACCGGGCCGGGCTGGGCAGGGGAGATGGAGATGCTTTGCCATCTCTGCGGTGCACGCAGCGACCCCCGGCCTCATAGGGTCCTCGGGAGAACTACATGGGAGAGAGCAGGTGTTTCGCACTCAGTACAGCCTTACTGGGGCTGGAAACAGGCGGGTAGTCAGAGTCAGAGGCCTTGCCTGGGAGGAGTGGCTTTTCTGCCAAAATACCTTTGGCTAGCCGCTCGCGTGTGTTTCCAGACCTTTCCCAGGCACGTGCACGTAATCTCTGCGCGTGCACGATAGGTCCATAGCCACGCATATACTTACAAAGGTTTTGGGTTGTTTACTGTGTTTGTTGTTAAACTCCTAGAAAGAAATATGCGACACTATCCCGCAGTTTGCTTTTTTGGTTTAACTGTGTAGCTTGGACATTTTCCCACATCCGCATACATAGGTTTCTCTGCTTCATTCTTTTTAATGGCTACATGGTATTTCCTAGGATCACTACATAAAATTTTATTTAGCCATTCCTCCACTGATAGACTTTACATTGTTCAGATTTCTCCCTTATACAGAACAGTGCTGCAATATATAGGTTTATCCTAGAAATACATATCTCTACATTTCTAGGGGATAGAAGTGGAAATTTGGGGAAGAGTATTAAAACATGTATGAACACGGGGCGCCTGGGTGGCACAGCGGTTAAGCATCTGCCTTCGGCTCAGGGCGTGATCCTGGCGTTATGGGATCGAGCCCCACATCAGGCTCCTCCGCTATGAGCCTGCTTCTTCCTCTCCCACTCCCCCTGCTTGTGTTCCCTCTCTCGCTGGCTGTCTCTATCTCTGTCAAATAAATAAATAAAATCTTTAAAAAAAAAAAACATGTATGAACACATGCTCCTTCATGAATAGTGCAATTATCTTACTCTTTAAAAAACTGAACAGTTAGGGGACGCCTGGGTGGCTCAGTTAGTTAAGCATCTGCCTTTGGCTCAGGTCATGATCCCAGGGTCCTGGGATCGAGTGGCGAAACTGGCTCCTTGCTCAGTGGGGAGCCTGCTTCTCCCTCTGCCTGCAGCTCTCCTGCTTGTGCTCTCTGTCTCTGACCAATAAATAAATAAATAAAATAAAATAAAATAAAATAAAGTATTGAACAGTTCACTTATTCAAGTTTTTTTTTAAAAGATTTTATTTATTTATTTGACAGAGATCGAGAGCGAGCATGAGGAGGGGGATCTGCAGAGAGAGAGGGAGAAGCAGACTCCGCATGAGCAGGGAGCCTCATTCCGGGCTCAATGCCAGGATCCCGGGATCATGACCTGAGCTGAGGGCAGACACTTAAGTGACTGAGCCGCGCAGGCGCCCCTCAAGTTTTTTTTTTTAAGATTTTATTTTAAGTAATCTCTGCACCCGGTGTGGAACTCGAATTCAGGACCCTGAGACCAAGAGTCACATGGTCCACGGATTGAGCCAGCCTGGAGCCCCTCTTATCCAAGTTTTTTAACTTACGCCTGTGTTGGATTCCCGTATAATCTTGGTTCTGTTTCTTTCTCTTTTTTTTTGAGATTTTATTTTTTTATTTTGGGGGAGGGGCAGATGAAGAGGGAAAGAAAGGAAGCGGACTCCCCACTGAGCAGGGAGCCCTTGGCAGGGCTCAGTCTCAGGACCCTGAGATCATGACCCTGAGATCATGACTTGAACCGAAACCAAGAGTCACAGGCTTAACAACCCTAACCACCCAGGTGCTCCTACCATGACATGTGCTTAAAGGAAGTCTCTTCTCCTTTTTCTAAAATTTCATAGTTCTTGCATATTTTCTCTTCCAGATGAACTTCAGAATTAAAGTGTCAGGTTCCACTAAAAATCTTGTTAGAATTTTTGTTGAGATTGTCTGTGCGTAGATCAATGTGGAAAAAACTAAGATCTTTACAGTGTTGAGTATTTCTATCAAGGCACATAGATCTTGATTTATTCAGATCTTTCCTATAGCCTTCAAAAAGGTGTGTTTTTTTTTTAATAATTCTAACACATTTCCTAAGTTTATTTTTTTATATGTTATAGATTAGTGGACATTATGGATAGAATTTTTTATATTACATTTTTATATGTTGATCTTATAACCAGCAATTGTTTCATTATAAATTTTAACTAGTTATTGGTAATGTATAGAAATTCTGTTGAGTTTTATATATTTTATAACCTGCTATCTTATTGAGATCTCATGAAAACCAATAATTTTGTAGTTGAAACTCTTTGGCAAATTACTATTGTTTGTTAATGATAACAATTTTATAATAAAACCAGCAGTGGCTATTTATTGAGCATTTACTATGTTCCAGGAACAGTTCCAAGCACTTGACATGTTTTGATTCATGCAATCCTCACAACCCAGACAACACAGACATAGAAAACTCGCAACAGCAAACAATCATTCTATTTCTCCCGTCTTACGGGGAGACCCCCCACCCCCACCCAAGCTCCCACTTTCCTCCTCAGCTACTTCCCATTTCCCTCCATTGTAAGCAAAACTTCTGGAGTCACCTCTCCTTGCTGTTTCCCATTCCTCCAATTCTCTTTTGTTTTATTTTTTTAAAGTAAGCTCCACACCCAATGTGGGACTCGAACTCACCACCTGGAGATCAGGAGTGGCATGCTCTACCAACTGAGCCAGCCGGGCCCCTGGAAGTGTGCTCATTTTATTAAAACCCCAATGTCTCTTGAATCTGCTCCAGTTGGGTCTTGAGCCCCCTGTATCAAGACCACAGTGACCCCCTTTGTTGCCAGTTCCAGCGGGCAACTCTCAGACCCTCCCCTACTTGATTTGGTCGTATCCAACAGTGGCCGCTGCCTCTCTTCCTTGGAGCACTTTCTTCTTTTGGCTTTCAGACTCCATAGATGCCTGGCTGTCTTCCTCGGTCTCCTTCGGAGCTCCGAGGCCGATGCGGAGTGCCTCAGTCTTTGGACCTCTTCTCTAGCTACACCTGCTCCCTTATTGACCTCATCTAGCTTCTTGGCTTCGAGACCCTGTCTTTGCTGGTGACTTCTAAATTCTGCTCTCCAGCCCAGACCTCCTTCCTAGACCCCAGGCTCCTATCCAACAACCTCCCTGAAATCTCCACTGAAACCTAGTAAGCATCTCGGTCTCAGCATGTCCATAGCTAAGCTCCTGCTGGCCCACAGATCTGTCTCCCATCACGCCTCTGATCGCTCTGCGGGTCTCGGCTGCCACGCCTGCTCCCCGCTCGGTCTGCACACACCAGGCTTGCTCCCCCAGAAACCCAGGATTATGACCTGAGCCAAAGGCAGATGCTCAACCGACTGAGCCCCCCAGGCGCCCCAGAAAATATTTTAAATGAAAGGCACAACCAAGAGTCACGTGTTCTTCCGAGTGCGTGAGCCAGGCATCCCTCCAGGGCCTGAACTCCTAACCATGAAGCTATACTGCAAATAAGGATTCCCTTTTTAACAAATATATATTTTCTCATTGCCTAGAACTTTCCAAAACACATTTAATAATAGTGGTAAAGAGAAGTCTTCACAATGACTTTAAGAGACTGCCTCTTACCTAGGGTTTCACCACTCATGTTACTGATTTGCCTTACTTTATCAAGGGTAAAGGTATACCCACCTGATCCTATTTCATGTAGGGACCAAGGCTTGATGGCATAAGAGGATCGTAATCCAGGGGCGGCTGGGTGGCTCAGTGAGTGAAGCGTCTACCCTCAGCTCAGATCATGATTCTGGGGTCCTGGGATCAAGCCCTGCACCGGGCTCCGGGCTCAGCGGGGAGCCTGCTTCTCCCTCTGCCTCTGCCCCTTCCCCTGTTCCTGCTCTCTGTCAAATAAATAAATAAATAAATAGATAAATAAATAAATAAATAAAATCTTTTAAAAAGAGAAGAAAAAGAAGAAGATAGTTATCCAGTGGGGACATAATAAAAAATGCATATGTGTAAAGATCAGTCCTGGGGAAGGTCCCGAGGATGTGAAGGCCAGTTGGCCCATGAACTGGACAGGCTTCTCGACCCCTCTCCTGTCCCTGGAATGTGAGTTCTGCTTGTCTTCCCTGCTCCCAGAAGCTGTCCCCAGGATGGCCTTGAGACGTGAGGCCTCTCTATGAAGGGTCAGGATGTGGCGGGTGGGCATGGGGATCCACTATCTTGCGGCCCCCAAGACAGGCCTCGGAGGTCCTTTCCCTGTGCTCATTCAACCTGCCGCCTGCCCACCTGGAAGGCCCGCCTTTCTTTGGTCTCTCCCTCTGAGCAGAGCGGCGGGTTTTAGATGACAGCCCCAGACGCACCCTGGAAGCTTGTGAACCAACTGTTGGAAGTTGGAGGCGGGAGTTTTCTTCACAACTGTGCAAGGAACAATGTGGAAGCAGGTTTACTTTATCAGAACTTACCATTCTACTCCCGCATTTACTAAATATGACGTGTCAGGCCTTGGGGTTTCACATCTATTTTCACTTAATCCTCAAAATAACACATCGGGTCCCATCCATTAAGGTTATAGAGGCTTCAGTGTTAGAATCGGAAGGAAAGCAGGAACTCTCATTCATTCTAGCGTGACTCCAAGATATCATTATTCAGGTCTACCATGCACTGCCACTGGGGCTGCGGTGGAAAGCACGGTGAACCCCTGTTCTAGCACATTCTAGCAGAGGTCGTCAATAAAAAAAGCCACAACGTCATTTCAGCTTTGGATAGATTCGAAGGAAATAAAGCCAAGGTTGGACAAAAGGCATGTGGGCAGAGGGTCTGGCTGCAGCTTAATACCAGAGGTGGATGGAGGAAAGCCTGGCGAGGCCTAGTCGCACAGGTCCCAGTGAGTTTAGATGTTATTCGGTGCGCAGTGGGAGCTGCTCGGTATTTAAGTGGGGGAATGACCTGCAATGACTAGTTTTAGAAGCGTTTCTCCAGGGGTTGTGGGAAGGGGCCCGAGGAGTCGGAGTGGTGGCTGCACGCTGACTTAGGGGTTGCCGTGGTCCCGGGGGAAGGGGGCAGCTCGGCCGACGACGCTGGAGGTGTTCAGCGCCCAGTTTTGGATGCACTTCTTTGGAGTACGGGTCAACGGGATTTAATGGCGGTGGGGGCGAAGGAGGAATTAAAGGGGGTTGCTCCAGACTGAACAGGTGGTGAGACGGGCAGCGGGTTTTCTCGTGATTTCTATAGCCTGCTCCCCCCACCCCATTTCCAGTTCTGTCTTTTTTCTGATGTTTCCACGATCAAGACTCGCCTTCCCCTCCAGCACTCCCAGCAAAATCAGTGACCCTTACACCACTGTCAGAGCGTGGGAATTAAAGAGCAACGCCCTGGATTTAGTCCACTGGGAAACAAAGTCCATTTCCTCCGTGGACTGGGTGGCTGTGGCCAAGTGTCTTCATGGGTAAAATCAGTCTGTAAGGGCATCCATCTCACAGTGTGGTCGAGGAATCTGAGTTCAGCCCCTTTATTATGACACCCTCGGCATCTAGATCCTCGATATGTCCAAATTTGCACATTTGAACTTGTTCCCGCTCTGATTTTAGGCTCTTGGGATCGGAAGGGAAAAGAGCTTGAGCATTTTAAGCGTTCACTCATCTAACTGTCTGAGCCAGACGAGAGTCCCTCCATATGCTTGAGAATGAAGTTTCCAAGTTCCCTCGAAACGTTCTTCCGGTTAAAGTATTCCCAATTTCCCAGGACCTACTTACCTAAAATTATTTTTATCTTACCATAAAATCTTGTAGGGTTTTTCTTCTGTAAGCTTTAGACTAGGAACATTTTTCTGGAAGCTTAAGAGGTGTTAACTGGCTGTTTTCCAAAGTTGCTTTAGTATTCAAAAGTGGGTTACCTTGTTGAAGATGTTGAAGACTGCACTTAACCAAGAGCGGTGAGTTAAGCCACAGCCCCCACATGTCACTTTGGGCCCAATTCCAATTCACCAGACTCTTCCTGAGTAAGTCTGTCAAGTAATAATTCCAAAGCATATTGGGGAACAGGATTACCAGCCTGTCATTGACCGTTAACCCAGGGGCCAAGGGGGGGGCAGATCACTTACATCCCAGAGCCCTAAAATAGCCCTGACCTCAAAGCTTCTATGCATGTATTTAAATTAAAACTTGAAATAAAACAAAAGCTACTATGCACATAGTATATACACGTCCATTAAGAATACCCCCCACCCCCACCCCGGGGCGCCTGGGTGGCTCAGTCGGCTGAGCATCTGCCTTTGGCTCAGGTCACAATCCTCGGGTTCTGGGATCGAGCCCCGCATCGGGCTCCGCTTCTCCCTCTACCCCTCACCCCTGCTCACTCGCGCACGCAGGCACACGCTCTCAAATAAAATTAAAAAAAATAACAATCCCCAAATTTCACTGCCTCATTTGTAAGTAGGAATGAATCACCTACTTCATAGGATTGGAATACATGTCAAATAGACCATGGAATATTGAGACAAGCTCATTACAATGGCCAGACATCTGTGTACGGAGAGTGCCAACTTTATTTTGTCCCAATTTTTTTTCCTAACTGTTCCATTTTGTCATATACAAGGTATTGTGTTAGTACCTCAACAGTGAGAACAGTTAAGTACTCCTCACTTGTTTAAAATGAACCGTTACCATACCCATTTCATGGGGAAACACAAAAACATGCTTTTTAGTTCACGAAGTTTTAGAGCAAAATTTAGTACGGATTCTAAGTGAGCTAATTCAAAGGACGGCATCCCCCGTTTGTAAACAGATACTAGCAGCTAACTTCTACCCTGTTGGAGACACCCACTTTCCCTAGTTAAGTTTTCATGAATAGACCCCACCATCTGTCCCTTTGCACTGCAAAGACTGGGGAAATTCATGAAAAACTGGCTTTTGGGGGGCAGCCTGGCTGGCTCAGTGGAGCATGTGACTCTTGATCTTAGACTCATGCGCTGGAGCTTACTTAAAAAAAAAAAAAATTGGTTTTCTGTAGCTTGTATTACAATGAATAATACTCTGGCCAATACTCCCAAGTAATACCAGCGCCTGCCTGAAGTTTACACGAAGGATTGCACTGAAAACTACGATCCCGTGTCAAGAAGTTAGAAACAGGCTCTAAAACTAATCTCGTGATTCTCTCATTAAGTGATTTTTGACGGATAATATAAAAGTGAAGTTACTGTTAAAAGAGACCAAGAGCAGGAAGGACAGAAGCCCAATGTTCTACCCTATGGACTGGGAGTTCTCAGCCCATCGATCACCCGATTTCACTTCAGTCCTAGAGCAGCCTCACGCGCTCAAACGTTACAACTGATGTCAGTACAGTAGGGATGTGTCATATGCCTTAAAAGGCTTATTTCCCTCATTTCACACTCTTCATCCCAACGCTAAATAGAACAGCGCTAAGAGTTCACTGTTGGTGCTTGAGGAGTAACTTCCGGGTTAATACACAGCATCTTGAAAGAGCCAGATTCCAATGTGCTAGCTCTTCAGCCTAAGACTTAACTGTTATAGTTGCATTTAAATTACCATTGAACACTCCAAGTTTAATCGTGTAGTAATGGTTAGACACGTACCTTCACTACTTACAAAGATTTAACTACTTCCACGTAATTCTGTTGGCTGGCTGGGTTCGGGAATGATTCGTTTAGAATACAACATATCGAAAGAGTTGAGACCTGGTTTTCACAAATAAATTTACTTTCTGCAAATTTTATTTTTGAAAGTTCTTACTTAAGTCATCTCTGCATCCAATGTGGGGCTCGAGCTCATGACCCCAAGATCCAGAGCGTGCTCTCACGACTGAGCCACCAGGTGCCCCTAGGCTCTGCCAATCCTAAATCAGAAGGAAAGTCAGTAGCTCTGGTGTCCTTCCCATACAAAACTACTCCTTTCCCCATCTTGCAACAGCCTCATCTCAGATGTGAGGTGACAAAACACTTGATACTAAAATGATTTTTAATACAGAAATTTCAAGTGGCGTAACTCTACGGCTAAGGTGGATAATAAAGACCAAAAGCAGGTATAGTTTAATGTATTTTAATAGCAAACTTACAGGAACAGCACAGAAGACAGACAACATTAAAAACATGGACTTGCATGTAGGACAACTCAGTTAGAAAAGTAGAGCGGATGGATGGATCTACTGTATGATAAAAATGCTACAAACACCATTTAGTTGCCGTCAATAAGAAATTTACTTGTTTTAAAAAAATCCAAATGCTGGCATTGTCCAGAAAAATTTAACAGGTTTATTTATAATTGTTATAAAGTTGAACTGCTGAAACGTGTTCACTGAAACATTCTGACTTGCATTAATGCTTTATGTCCCCGCATTTATATTAAAAATTCACACACAAATGAAAATGGAAAAACTGCCAATACCTGATTTCTGTCCCCTATTTTTCCACTTGCAATCATATACTTAGGTACCTTTGACCCCATGGAAAAAAAATATCTAACGTTCAGAACTACCAATAACAGGAAGAAGAGAATTTTTTTTTTTTTTTTAAAGAATGAAATGTTTTCCATCATAGTGGATTCTTAAGCACGTTCTCCACGTATGCGGCGCGCTAGCTGGATGTCTTTTGGCATAATTGTGACACGTTTGGCATGGATAGCACACAGGTTGGTGTCTTCGAAGAGGCCCACCAGATAGGCCTCGCTTGCCTCCTGCGAAGGAATGAGAAAAAGGTGTTAATGCTGTCCGTTACGACAGTCAAGATGCGCCCGCATCAGTTACAACGATGAGGTTTCTGAACCCTGTGAAAACCTACTTCAGGCGATGCTGATCCGCTACGGACTGCTCCCATGGAAAGAGGCTTTCAGCTTCGTCCCGCAGATGGTGATGAACAGTGAAAAGTTCAAGTTCGGAAATCTTTTATCCAATTACACAGAATGTCAAATTACTTCATTACTAAGAAAGTTTTCACTTGTCTAATGTTTAACATGTGATTTCTTATAATCTGAAATGTCTTAAGGAGATCCAACTTAATCCAAGAAATCCCATTTAAATGCCAAGATCCTTCCCTCACCCTTGCTGTGATGAAGGGAATCATGTATCCAATCCAAAGTAATACTCCCTCCTCCTCACCAGTGTCCTCCTTACTCTCAACCCACCACTCCAGTATCTGCTTGAACCCTTGCCTTGCCAATAATCCACTATAGCTGACCACTGGCTCCCATCACATGGTCCCCATCTACCTTTCCTTTTATACCTCAAGTTTGATCACACGAGGACTACGGGTCCCAGAACACACTAGATCGGTCTTACTGACAGACTTTGACCTATTTGGCCTAGATGTGCCCCCTCCCAGGTGTACCTTCCTCTGTGCACCCCAACTCGTCCTCTAGTATTAATATCGATCCCTCTAGCTTTCCCCATTACACTTCAAGATTCCTTGAAGGCATCCTCTTATCCCCACCAGCGCTCACCAAGTGCCAGCCTAGGGACTGTCCAGGGACATGTGGCATGGGAAGAGGAAAAAGAGGAGCTTCTATTTATAATTAACTCAATTGTTCATCTATCTTACAGCTGTGTGGAAACTTGAAACATCCTTTATTATTTATTTATTTTTTTTAAAGATTTTATTTGACAGAGATAGAGACAGCCAGCGAGAGAGGGAACACAGCAGGGGGAGTGGGAGAGGAAGAAGCAGGCTCCCAAGGGAGGAGCCCGATGCGGGGCTCAATCCCAGGACTCTTGGATCACGCCCTGAGCTGAAGGCAGACGCTTAACGACTGAACCACCCAGGCGCCCCTTGAAGCATCCTTTAGTCGAAGCTGTAACATCTGCTTACTCACTCTGGAATGAAGACTCTGTTACTAGCCCAGGCATCAGCCCAGCTGTTCTAGTGGACGCAGAGCACAAAATGAGGTTGTTTGGCCCTGTCTCCTCTATAGGGAAGTTACTTCTCTGTTCAAGATACTTAGAAAAAAACCCAGGTTTTTATAGTTGCTATTTTTGTCCTAATAAAAATTTTCCACTTTGGCATCTTTAGGCGATGATAAAACTAAAAATGACACAACCAAACACTTGCGCAACTGAAGCCACGTATGCTACACGATACACAAGATACGTAGATGGAACAGCCAGATTCGCTTTTCAACAAACATTAATTAATTAATTTAATTAATTCAAATGATTTACATTAATTCATTGTATGGAAAAAATCACTTCCTGCACATTCATACCTTCATCTTTTTTGCTGTATGTCTCTCTTCTACAAAAATGTGTTTCATCCAAATTTTACCACCCCTACATGTTCTTCGGCTGCATTTGTTAAGAGTCAAATCTTATTTATCCATTAAAGCCTAGCTCAAGACTTCCGCGCATGAGAAAGCGAGCGGTTCTCTTAGTCCAGGCTCCCAGGTGCAGGTAACCGTGAACTCCTCCTAATTCCTTGGTATTCCCGGGCCTCACACACCAACCACCTCATGTAAGTTACTTAACAGTCTCACGAGGGTCAACAAATATTTATTCATTTTAAAAAAAATCCAACCCTAATTAAGTTTGCATCATTTCCATGCAAACATTACAAAGAATGTATTAAAAGCCAAAGACCTTACCCAGGGATTCATTCTTAGGATATACTAAGAAATGCGTAAAAAGGTAGGAGAACGTGGCATACCGAGCCTGCTCTAGCGGTTCTCATGCACATCAGATAGTACGACTGACGGCCCGCGGGAAAGATGCCAGTTTAAGTCTGTTCCACCCAACATCATCTCACGACGATGCCCATCTGGAATACTATGAGCCGCTCTGTGGACAAGCCAACAAGAGGCTCTGTGATTGAGACCACTTAAGAGCGGTAGGATCTGTGGGCACCCTGGCACTGGTCCGCCAGGGCATGTGGCAGCCTGCGGCTCTTACTGCCGTCTCAGAACCTGGCTACTGCTGGTTCTACAGGCTTGCATCTGGTCAGCTCTGGGGGAGTACTGGCTACCCACAATGGACTGGACCGTGACCTACACATTTCCAATGTGTCATACAGGTCCTAAGGCCTCCTGAACATTAAGGCTGTAGTGGGAATTAAAGACTGCCATGTAAATTTACAGCCCAACAAACATCATTTTGAGATAATGGCAAAAGAAAAAAAAACATCTCACAACTGGAAGGAAAGGCTCATTTACAGCATCGAGTATATTCAAAACACCAAGGCCTGTCTTTTTAACACAAGGATACCTCAGTCCAAACTCTCAGACGTTGAAGGCAAAGCTTAAATCTGAAGTCCGTCAGCTCCTGAGTCTCTCGGCGGCAGAGCCAGACTGACTTTCCCACCTGCTCCTGCCCCACTGCCCCTTCTCATTCAGCTCTGTCAGGAAACTTGTCAACTGTGTGATTCTAAAGCCAGAAACACAGCGCCCTCTGCCATTTCGTTTTAACCACTCTCTTCTATTAATTTCCATTAGCAAATTCTCCACCTCCATGTCTTTAAAAGACCTGCAGTGTACGTATAAACACACACACACACACAACTGAAGCAGAATCCTCTTTCCAATAAAGATCTAACTGCTTGAGTACCACAGGCAGCAGAAGCAAACATTTTGCCTAAACCCAGCACCACCATACTTACTAATTTAAGACACACCCCTTAGTCACAGGGACAAGAGTTCACAAATGAATTAAAAAAGACAACAGTCTTCTACCCAGATTGTTTAGTCATTTCAATTGACAAGGACCCACCACCACTGACAGGTAAGCTCAAACATGCGGGGCTCCCAAGGATAATGTGTTCTTGAAGCACAGGAGGGCTAACTAACCAGAACACAGGGCTAGCAGCTCTCTGTCAAATGCCTGTCAAGCTCAGTGATGACTGTAGTTAAAAAAAAATCGTAGGGTAAAAGGTGATTTGCAATTGTAGTAATCCACAAGACGTCAAGATAATCAATGATTAAAACAGAAAACAGTTTTAAGTCATAGCACTGGAAGATTTTAGTAGTTTGAAATTTCAGTAATTTCCATTCATTGAGAATCTAATGGATGCCCACTCCTGGAATCCACCAATCAAATGACGCTCAGACTAACCATAGAAACAGCTCAACCAATTACACTTCAGTAGAGAATCCACCTATCAAATCTTCCTCACATATAAAGCAAAGGCTCAGCACAGCAACAGCAGCCTTGAAAATCCTCCAATGGAGTATGTGGAGACTGTGGACCCTCCCCAGCCGAGATTCTGATCCAGGTCTGTGGTGCCTAGCAATCTGCATTTGTATCACTCCCAACCCCATGCTCTGATGGAGGTGGTAGTCTTACCACACTGTGAAACTCACTCATCTAAAAATGCCAAACACTCTTACAAAATAGGTTACACTTTCCCGACTAATTTAATTATATCCTTACACCTAATCAAGTATCTTCCTTGTGGGCATTTCAAGTTTTTATCTTGGTGCAAAACACAAGTATTTCAGATACATAACCACCTCTAAAACTGTATTTCTCAAGAGTTCTGAGTCCTGGTGCTAAGATTAAACTCAACAGCTTCCCATATAAGTAGAAATCCATAATCCTCTTTAGCTAACTACAAGTCTTGAAATCCCTGTCCCTTAACACATACAGTATAATCTTTCAGCACACCTTTGCTTCCTATCACCCATCCAATCCTAACTACCCTGCGCTGCTTTTACTTCAATACACAATTCTTCAGCCCAGCCTATTCCCATTCCAGACACTACACGCTCTCCGCTTGCACCTGCCTCTTCAGAGCCAGTAAGACATTCATTCTACACCCTTTCACTGCGGTCACTTTGAAGCTGATCACCAACACAGACCATTAGTTCTATGTCTTTGTAACTTCCCACAACACCCACAGATGAACAAGAGGGTTCTTTCCCCCTTTAAGCATTGTTCTCAAAGCAATGTTTAAAATTTAAAAATGGTATATAGGAATTCCCACTAGGCTTTGGCATCAAATGGGTTCAAATTAGAGGACTCTGTGACCCAAGTGGGTTCAAATGATATTTCTGTGTATATGACATTGAGCAACTTAACCTTTCTGACATCTCAACAGAGAAGTAAAGGTATCACCCACCTTACAGGCTTGTGATGATTAAATTATCTAAGCACAAATAAAGATTTAGAATTATTCTTGGCACCCAGCAGGGCGGCCACCTCTCAGAGCCTTTCCCACCCACCATTTTACCTGCAAAGCACCGATAGCTGCACTCTGGAAGCGCAGATCTGTTTTGAAGTCCTGAGCAATTTCTCGCACCAGACGCTGGAAAGGAAGTTTGCGGATCAGAAGTTCAGTGGACTTCTGATAACGTCTAATTTCACGGAGTGCCACAGTACCAGGCCTTAAAATGAAACAACAAAAAAGCCATGTTAAAGAAATGGTTACCAAACATATAAAAAAAGGATAAGTGGTTAGCTTTAAAGAAATGCAGTCATTTTCCAAAAAATAAACCACCCATTTTCTATTCTTTAGCTTCTGTATAAAATTTCACTTATCAATTTATGTGAATATTCAAGCCTATCTAGAGCAACAACAATACCTTTAAAGCAAAAAGCATATCGAAGTAGCCTTGGCAGGGAGTTTATGCAAGTCCTGTTCATCTCCTTCATCTGTAACACAGATGTGGCCGTAACTTCTGTTGTCATTACTTAAGAGGGTGTTAGGCCACTAACCAGAGTCCCAATTCAGACTCTTCTCAACTTGGCACCATACTCTTTCCCACCCGCACCCTCGATTCTTCTAACAGACCCACCAACACCACCCAATGAGCCTCATTTAAAAATACTCCTGTGGTCTATTTAAGTTCGATTCCCCTGAGTACATTTACTTTGACTACTGCTCATCCCTCAGAACGATTCAATTTGAACACTCACGGCTATGCAGTGTTATCTTCCACATGGAAGATGATTTTTGTTTTTTACTAAGTAATTGTGGCAAAAAATGTACCTCAAGCCTGACTTACTTTCTTCTGTCAAATGAGCTTTTTATTTTAGAGTAACTATAAAATCATTTGAAGAGACTAAGTATGGACAACTTCTGCCCTCTAATGGCAGACGCCCTTAACAACACTGCTCAGGGTAGTTCAAAACCCACCCTGCTAAGAGAAGGAAATAAACCAATTCAAGTAAATAAGGGATGAGAACTTTACTCAAAAAAGACACCCCTATCTTGGTTACTGGTAAAATAAAATTACTATTAAAATCTGTTGTTTTACCAAAAGTGACAGCATCCTCAGATATGTACTTTTAAAACACTTTACTATTTAAAAAATACAGATTACTAACATAGCTAAATAAAATGTCACTCTATCCCATGAACGTTATTAGTGATTCAATAGGTCTACTCTGGGCAGTTTCAAAATAAAACATTCCAATAAAACCCAACACTAAATTATATATATATATTTTTTCAAGGATTAGTAAATATTCAAAAGGGGAAAGACACCGGCTTCCCTGAAGCAAAAAGTTTGCTTATCATACATCTTTGCGTTATATTATATAAATACTGATTCCGTGGACAGACTTTGTCCCACTATTTTATTTCCTCTTTTTTAAATACCTGTAACGATGAGGTTTCTTCACCCCTCCAGTAGAGGGCGCACTCTTGCGAGCGGCTTTTGTAGCCAGTTGCTTCCTTGGTGCTTTACCACCGGTAGATTTGCGGGCAGTCTGCTTTGTACGAGCCATGGTACAGAGACCTCCTTACTTACCTACCGGCATTAAAAAACAAACATCATATATGCAACTACCAAACATCCAAGTTTTCCTGCCACTACCATCACCCCCCTCGAATATCTGGAAATTATGACCAGTACAAAAAAAAAAAAAAAAAGTCCGTAATGTTATATAATTCGAAAGGGTGCAGATTACGTTCTACCACCCAAACAGGACTTCTTGAAACAAACTGTAGTACTAGAAGACTGATAGCATTAACGCCAATCATCTCTCAAAATGCCAAATCTGAGCGACAAACGGCAAAACAAAAAGACCCCTAACAGCCTCTGCTTCAATTTCTTTAATTAAAGCAGAAATTGGGAATGTCTGTAAACACCCGATCCACGAACAAGTCAAAACAACGAAGCCACAAACCACAAAAAGGTCGAGTCAAATTTCAGTATTAAAAAGGGGGGGGCTTTTAGCCCCCCGCCCCCCCCCCGCGGCTGCCCCCCCGGTGCGCCTCGCAGCGCACAGATCTCCGTAAATATCGGCAAACAGCCCTGGGTTCGCGTCTCTACAGCTCTCGAGGGCCGACAGGGCCGACAGCTCCCGCGAAGGGCCGTCCACAAAGCCCCGTCCCCGCGTCCGGTCCGCGGGGGCTCCGCGGCGACATCACCCGAGTGCCCGCAGCCGGGCTGGCAGCACTGCTCGGGCCGCCGGCCGGGCCGCCCGGCCCGCGGAAACTTTCGGGCCCGACCCCGCGGCCCCCGGCCCGCCCGCCGCCCCGCGCGGCCCCCGGCGCGGCTCCCAGACCCGAGCAAAATGGAAACAATCGCGCCGCCGATCCGCTGCCTCCCGAACGCACCACACACCAAATCGCTCCAAAATGCCCCGATCCCCTGCCACGTGCCGCCCTCCGAAATGCAAAAGTTTTTTTGCATTTCAAATGCATCAAGTTTCCGCTTCTCCAAAAAAGGAGAGAAAAATGTCCCTCAGCGAAAAACGTTCCCTCGTTTGTGAAACGGGGAAGAGAGAAACGGGGGAGAAAATATGGTCGGTGACCAGAGAAGAGAGACAAGATGGTGAAGCTTAGCAACAACTGTGGGGAGGCAGCAAAAAGCGAGTTACCCCGGGGTG
The DNA here is from genome assembly GCF_017311325.1 of Ursus maritimus. Taxonomy (NCBI): domain Eukaryota; kingdom Metazoa; phylum Chordata; class Mammalia; order Carnivora; family Ursidae; genus Ursus; species Ursus maritimus. The sequence continues at coordinate 69,731,681 of NW_024424452.1, forward strand.
GGAAGCGGCGGCGATTTCCAGCCTTTTCCCGCCCGAAAACCGCGGCCCGGGGCCCGGGGGCGGCAGTTAAGGGGCCCGCGCGGGTCGTGGTGAGGGTCTGGGGTCCCGGGAAGGGGCGGCGGGCGGGATTTCGCCGAAGAAAGAGGAGCCCGGGGCGCGGGGAGGAGGGAGAGCGGCTCGGCGCCGCGGCGGTGGCTGCTGTTGGGCTGAGGCGGCGAGAAACGGGGGAGAGCCGCCGCCGCCGCCGCCGCCTCGGGGCGAGGGAAACTCGCTCCTCACCTCCATTTCTGGGCCAAAAAGTTTGCGGGCCAAGCCCGGGGGGGCCGCGGGGCCGTCCCCGCAGCGCCGGGGCCCGGCCCCGCGGCGGGCGGCGAGCGGGGCTCGGTCCCGGGGAGGCGGGCGGACGGGGAAACTTACCCCCCTTCTCCTTCGGCTGGAGCTCGGCGAGCTAGAGGCGGCGCTGGCGTTGGCGAGCGACGGCGGCGCGGCGGCGGCTGCGAACACAATTGAAAGATGGCTGACACCGAGGCTATCCCCCAACACACGCCGCCCCGCCCCCGCGCCGCGCGCCAGCCAATCACACACAATGGAGGGAAGGCTCGGCCCCGCCCCCGGCCCCCGCTCCCGCCCCGCCCCCGCCCCTCCCCCCGCGCGCCCGTTCGCTGGCGCGCGCTCGCCCCTCCCCCGCGCGCCGCCCGCTCCCTCCCCCCGGCCGCCTCGCGCCGAGTGTGTACAAACACAAAAGACGTGCCGGAGGGCCGCCGTCTCCTGCCGCGACGGCCGGCCGGCCGCCCGTCCGGCCGCCCGCGCGCCCCCGTTCCGGCTCCCGCGCCCGGCCCGTCTTACCCCCCCCAAACCCTCCCCCCGCGCCCACGTCATCCCGCGCCGGGAGCCCGGGGTCGGGGCGCCCAGGGGCGGTGGGGGAGGGGCGGCGGCCCGGGCGCGGCCGGTGAACGCCCGGCCTGCGGGCGGCGGCGGGGGAGGGATGGGGTGGGGGGAGGGGGCGCCCCGAGCGGCGGGTAGGGGGGCCGGCGGGGCGGAGGCCGCGGCCGACCGCGGGCGCCCCCGGGGACGCGGCCCGCCGGGACTCCGGGGCGGCCCGGCCCGTCCGCGCGCAACTTTCCCCGCAGGTGGCGGCGCGGGGCCGGGCCGGACGCCTGACGCAAGATGGCTGTGCTCGGCGAGCCCGACAACAATGCGCGGCTGCTGCCGGCCGCCCGGGCCTCCGCGGCGCCGCGTCGTGCGCCGGAACCCGCCGGAGCGGGCGACCCCGCGGCCGCGGCTCCCGCGGACTTCCCCGGCGGCCGGCGGCGGAGGCGGCGAGGGGCGCAATGCGCTTTGGGGCCGGTTGCCTTCAGCCGTTTTCCACTCTCGGGAGCGCGGGGCTCCGGTTGCCCCCGCGGCCCGTCCCCTGGCGCTGGGGATCCTGGGCCGGCCCCAGATGGTCCTGACAACGCTCCACAACTGGGCGCAGGCTTCAGGAAGTGTGTCATGCGGCCGGCCCGTGGATGGCGAAGGGCGCTCGCTCCCGGGCGCAGCCTGAAGCTTTTGTAAAGCATCTCGGTCATAAACAGTAACCTGCAACGGATGTATGGGAGTCGGACGGGAGGGGGGAAGAGATTCGGCCAAGGTCACTGAAGTAGGGTGCAGACCCAGGAGCAGCAGAAAAACTCCAGGCCTCCCGTGTCATTCTCATTTAATGAATGTTGAGTGTCCGTGGTTGCCGGGCAGAACGCGTGCAGTCTGCAAGCCTCTCCTAAAAGCACATATGCAAAGAAGCCCAGGCCGAGCTGCCCGCGAAGACGACTTCCTGTCGTTCGGATCAAGAAGAGTTTTGTTTCGCTTGTTTGTTTTGTTTTGTTTTGTTTTCTGGAAACCAAAATATTTGTTGTTGCATTTATCCAGGAAAGCTGTTCTACATCAATTCATTATATTTTGAAGAAATGTAAAGTGACATGGGTAATGTTCCCTCTGTGTGCTAGGTTTTTCCATACCTTCTATTTTTTGGCTTAAAAAATATTTCTAAGGAAGGGAGAGACTATTGTCAGTGAAATACTTCTGGTCTTGGATTATCTGAACCAACTCAGCTGTCCATCTGTAAAATGGAAGTATTATTTATCTCTGGAAGATAGGCCACAAGTTCATTCTGAGTTGGATGATGGAATCCATAAGCACCTGTGTGGGTGTCTGGTTACTTACCTAGTGGATGCAGGAAGTCCTCTCACTGAGTGAATATTTATTGAGTGACAACTGTGTGCTAGGCACAATTCTGGGTGCTGGGATTGTAACAGTGAACAGCACAAGCAACAGACCTGTCCTCATGGGGCTTATGATCTCTGGGAGCATTGCCTTGCACAGGGAAGTGGCACTTGGAGAAGGGACAGGAAGGAGGTCTCTGGAGCCCTAAGAGTGACAGAAAGCTGTAGCCCAGAGAAGAGGGCTTTAGGGTCCACATGACAGGACAGGAGAACTGCCAGGGCGAAAACAGGATGCTAAAGGGGCACCAGGGTCAGCCCCGAATTGGCTCTACTTCTAAAACTCTTGGGCTAATCATAGCCTCAAAATTTGGAGTTAAAGGGGGGGTGGTGGTGGAGGGGAGCAAAAGCTTTTAAGTTAAAACATTTTCCCTAGAATAGAATGCTTATAGCCACTAATTTAGACTTGTTTATAAGTAAAAGTAAAAAAAAAAAGTAGAATGGGAAGGATTTTAAAAGCACCACTATTAATATCTGCTTGGCTCCGAGGCAGTTAGATGCTGTCACGGAGCGGCTGTTTCTGGCTACTCCAGAAACACTATCCTATCACCCTGTTTCTCCAGCACGTTTATTTAAATGATCGAATTTGTTTACATGTTTATTCTCTGTCTCTTCCCCCAAAGAACATGAGGTCTAGGACAGCAGTGGGCTTGTCTGTTTCTTTCCAGGGGTTTGGCACCGCCACCCCCACGCCACCTCCCACTTTGGGGTCTTTCCTGATTTGCTCTCCCTCCTCACCAGGCGATAGCAGCCAGTGCCATGGAAGTTGTGGAAGATACTACAAAAGTAGAAAAAAATAGTATAATGAACCTCCATGGACCCATCACCTAGCTTCAAAAAGGAGCTATTCGTGACCAATCTTGCGCTTCATCGACTCACTTCCCCTGCCTCTCCCACTTGAATTATTTTGAAGCTAATCCCAGACTTTCTACATCATTTCATGAATAGATATTTCAGTACGTATGGTAGGAGCCAAATACGTGCTTGATAGGCCTATTAAATCTCTTATCTAGAGAGTCTTTCTGTTTGTACTCCATTGAAAAATCTGTCCCAGGGCTTTGGATCCCAATCCTCTCCCCAAAACTGTTTCCGTCAGTCTTGCCCGGTGAACGGCCTTGTGATTTACTCCAGTGCTCACTCCAGAAAGCCCGGGCATCCTCCTTGAGCCTCCCTTTCTCCCCACCATGGTCCTGTTGGTCCTCCCTCTGAAAAGCACCTCGGGATGACCCACTTCCTCCTCTCCTCCCCTCTCCTGGCCTCACAGTCCTGTCCTGTGTGGCCTCTCTCCACGGGCCCTGTCTCTGTCCCCCATCTGCTGCTGCAGCACCCGAGATGAGATCCATAGAAGGTAAATCGGATTGAGTCTCATCCTTGCTTAAGTCCCCACAGTGGCTCCCGCTGCTCTGGATACAATCGGTGCTTGCGGGACCTGGCATCACTCCTGTCCCTTCTGGTGGCCCTGTGCTCCAGGCCAGCCACCCACGGGACTGTCAAGCCCTTCCCTCCTGTAGGTCATGGTGTTTCTGTTTCATACTGAATGCTGTCCCACAGCTTTATCAGAGGGGCTACCTCACTCATCCCTTAGAAAGTGATCCTATTTGTAGGTTACACCAAAGAGATGTAGTGGGGATTTGGAACCTTTGATTAAAAATTTCGTTATACATTATATATATTATATACATTTTATATTCCATGATCACTATAAGAAAATATTCCGTTTTAAGGAAGATATTAAACTAGCGTCGAACTCCCGAATAACATGTTTTCAAAGGCTTCAATGGGAAACATGGAGCTCGTATCTGTGAACAGAATGTTTTATATCACGTTTTATGCTTGAAGTGGCCATAGTCCATTCCTGATCACCACTTTATAATGAAGATCGCTTCAAATTCTTGATGATCTCATCCCCGAGAAACTTTGTTCACACAAATAGGTGATAAAAAAGACAAAATCATTGTTTTCAATCATTCAAACAAGTATACCCGTTGAGGTTAGGTATTTAAAATTCTTCCCTTTCGTTCATTGACAAATGTAATCTCGTTCTTTCTTGGTGAGTGGATTTTGAATTCGAATCAAGTTTTAGAAGGTCGCATCTTTAAAAATAATTATGTTGGGACCTGAGTGGCTCAGTGGGTTAAGCATCTGTCTTCAGGGGCGCCTGGGTGGCACAGCGGTTAAGCGTCTGCCTTCGACTCAGGGCGTGATCCTGGCGTTATGGGATCGAGCCCCACATCAGGCTCCTCTGCTATGAGCCTGCTTCTTCCTCTCCCACTCCCCCTGCTTGTGTTCCCTCTCTCGCTGGCTGTCTCTGTCTCTGTCAAATAAATAAATAAAATCTTTAAAAAAAAAAAAGCATCTGTCTTCAGCTCAGGTCGTGATCCCAGGGTCCTGGAATTGAGTCCTGCATGGGCTCCTTGCTCAGCCAGGAGCCTGCTTCTCCCTCTGCCTGCTGCTCCCCCTGCTCATTCTTTCGCCCTCTTTCTCTCTGTCAAGTAAATAAAATCTTTGGAAAAAATAAAAATAATTATACTGCTCAGATTTGTGAAATGCACACGTGCTACTGAGCAGTCTCCCTGGGGCTGCCTGGGTCACCACCAAAGTGGAGACAAGTACCCTGTAGGAAGACAGAAATGCAGGTCTGCACCAGGAGCCTCCTTCCCCCAACCCTGACCGACTGCGTTTCGGGCTGCACCAGTCCTCCTGGGAACCTGGCGTGGGTATTCCTCGGTGTCCTTGTCCATGATGGGCACTGCTCTCTGCCCTGCAGGACTGAAGCTGGGACCAGGGGCTGGAGCGCCTCCTGGGCTGTGCTCATCGAGTGTGCGTATCACGTGGAGGAGTCAGTGGGGGGCACCGTGGTGGCCATGGGGCGTGGGTCACGCTGCTCAGGCGGCCCTCCAAGAAGACCCGGATGAGCCTGTTCACAACCAGGGGCCCCAGTCCCTAGGACTGCAGGGACCTACCTCCTGGCCCCCCGAGAGCCCGCTGGGAAGACCACGGGGCTGCTCTGAGGGCTCAGCTCCAATGTCACTCCTCAGTCACCCCAAGTCTGCGTCTTCCCTGTCCCTACTGTCCATATGGTACTCTGTCACCTCTCCAGGCTTATTTCCTTCACGGCAACTTTCACCAACTGGCTTTTGTGGGTTTTTTTCCCCCCCAATTTGCGGTCTCCCCAGCTACACTGTAAACTTAGCTGAGAGCAAGGGCTTGGATGCTTTTATACGCTGTTCCGTCTCCATCAACTTGCACACTACCAGGCCCGGGCTGGACACTTCGTAAATATTGGATGGAGGAGTATACAAGAAGTAGCCCTATTTTTTACAGAGTTTGACGATTAATTGCAAGATGCACTTGGTTTGCAGAAAAGTCACATCTGAAAAAATGTACGTCTTGGAGTTAACGAGCTCACCTATGTTGCCTTGTATTCTCATCAGTGGAACAATGACAAATATTTTTCTCATGGTGAGGTTGTGAGGATGGAGCATGCCCGTCTGACCAGGGCTGTCCCTCTTCGTGTTTTATTAATTTGGAACACGCATGGAATGATTAATGGCATCTTTTCTCCTTGGGATTCCCTGCTCACCGGTAACCTCGGGGTTGCAGCTGGGCCCGCTGGGTAGATTGGTGATGGCTTCCCTGGAACGTGGGAGACCTTCGCATTCTCTGTAAAGGAAGAAACCTCCAAGACGCAAGTCTTGGTGAACGGGTTAGTGTCAGTCTGCCATGAGGGAGGACTGCCGAGAAGTCAGAGTAGTTTCTGAGAGTGTAGACCCAGAGTCACACCTTGAACCACAGGGAGTTCTCACAGGTGCACGGTGCCTGGGAAGTTTCTCAGACATAACACGTCTTGGAGACACTCCCCAGCCCAGTCCTTCAAAGCCCGACATTCTGGTACAATGATCTTGACGTTTCTTAAGTATGAATAAACAGGTAAGAAAATTCTGTTTTTTAAAAAAAAGCCTTTAAAAGAAAAGGAGATTATCTCTTTTTTAAAAGTATCGTCTCTGAACCGAGAACTGGATTAATTATCCAAGTTCAAGAAAAGCAAGGTTCAACAAGTACTGACTTCTCTGGGAAGAAGAGGTGAGTCTCCTTTGGTGGACTGAGCCGGATACGCTACCGAGCTTTCTGTCACAGGCATAGGACTTAAGCTACCAACGGCCCCACCGTCTCTGGGACTGCTTTTCTTTTTCTTCCTTCCTTCCTTCCCTCCTTCCTTCCTTCTCTTTTTAAAAAAGATTTTATGTATTTGCTTGGGAGGGGGAGGGGCAGAGGGAGCGAATCCCAAGCAGACTCTGTGCTGAGCTCGGAGACAGACATGGGGCCCGATCTCACCATCGTGAGATCGAGACCGAAGCTGAAGTCAAGAGTCAGATGCTCAACCGACTGAGCCCCCCCAGCGCCCCTGGGACTGCTTTCCAATAGTTCAAGCAATGATGGACCCCTTTTTCTGGTATCAAAAAAGAGAGCAAATCCTCTCTTATATAACCCTTCTCACTCATAGCACTTACAAGAATACTTGTGATACTAGACGAGTGAATTTATCCCAATTAAAGAATTTTTACTTTTTAGGGGCGCCTGGGCGGCTCAGTCGGTTAAGCATCTGCCATCGGCTCAGGTCATGATCCCAGGGTCCTGCACTGGGATCCCTGCTCAGGGAGAAGCCTCCTTCTCCCTCTCCCTTTGCTGTTCCCCCTGCTCGTGCGTGCTCTCTCTGTCGAATAAATGAATAAATAATCTTAAAAAAAAGAATTTTGTCTTTTTAGTAGACTATTCTTTCCCGATTATGTTAGAATTTTAATTGTAGAGGCGCACCTGGCTGGCTTGGTTGGAGGAGCCTGTGACCCTTGACCTCGGGTTTGTGAGTGCGTGCCCCATGCTGGGTGTAGAGATTACTTCTATCAATAAAGCTTAAGAATTGTCTTTTTTTAAGCCCCAATGCGGGGCTCGAACTCAGGACCCTGAGATCAAGACCTGAGCTGAGACCCAGAGTCAGACGCTTAACCGACTGAACCATTCAGGCGCCCCTAGCCGTATTCATTCTTACATGCAAACTGTGACCTCTTTTGAGGCAGGAAGGTCCAGGTTACCTTTCGGGGACGTGTCATGCTTTATTTGGCTTCAGTCCCCTGCCAGGTAGCAAGTCAAGGTGCCCCTCACCCCCAGGGAAGGAAGCAATAGCCACGTTACTAGAAGCCCCACGATGTGCCTCAGTCTACAGGATCAGGAGGGAGGAAGCTCTTTCCGTGCTGGTCCGTAGAATGTTAGCGTCTCCTTGGGACGCACGGGGAGAGAGACCGAGTCTGCCTGGGTGATCCTTCGGCCTGCGAGTACCGTCCTTGCCCAGATATTCTTGCTCACTCATCAAGGACACCCCACTACCACTCAGAATCAACAGGAAAAACCCCTTAATTCCTCAGGGACAGGGAGCATTTGGGAGAGAAGATGCCTAAACTTTCTCCAGAACACTTTTAAATTTTATTACGATTTTAATTTTCTTTTTCTTTCTTTTTTTTTTTTTTTTTAAAGATCTTATTTCTTCATTTGACAGAGAGAGACAGCCAGCGAGAGAGGGAACACAAGCAGGGGGAGTGGGAGAGGAAGAAGCAGGCTCCCAGCAGAGGAGCCTGATGTGGGGCTCGATCCTAGAACGCCGGGATCACGCCCTGAGCCGAAGGCAGACGCTTAACGACTGTGCCACCCAGGTGCCCCACGATTTTAATTTTCTTATCAGAAAGAAGGAAACAATTACAGTAACTACTTCCAACACTTTGAGTTCATATTTTCAGATATTCTGACTTCTTTCCAGCATATGATACTCATATATTAGCATGTGTAAACATGATACTCAGATGCAAACTTTGCTTTTGGTGTTTTCTACAAAAAAAAAAAAATAGGTTGAGTAGGAACAGCTCAGGTGAAGAAGAGGTGGAAGGGTGTTCCAGGTGGAGGGAACAGCATGGATGAAGGCATGGAGGCAAGCATTTTCATAAAAGCAGGGCTTGTCCATGAAGGCAGGAGATCTCAGGATTGGAGGCCGAGAACCACCAGGGCTTGGTCCCAGATGGCCTTGCCCGTCAGGCTGGCACGGGTCTGGGGGAGGGTCAGGATGGAGGAAACACCATCAGACTGTCTTGTAGGAACCTCCTGTGACAGCAGGGTGGGCGGCGGGTTTGAGAGGGCTTGAGACCCAAGGCACAGACTCTTCAAGGACGAGTGCACGCACCTCGAGGACATCTCTCAAGGTGAAATAAGTCAGAGGAAGACAAACACCGTATGTCTCACTTCTATGTGGAATCCGAAACAAAAACCGAAAGCAGCCCAAGCTCATGGATACAGAGAACAGACTGGTGTTTGCCAGGGGTGGGGGCGGGGTGGGTGGAAGGGGTCAAAAGGGACAAACTTCCAGTTGTAAAATAAATAAATCAAGGAAACAGCTGTGAGGTTCAGCACGGTGACTACGGTCAATAACACTGCACCGCGCATTTGAAAGTGGCTAAGAGAGAAAGTCTTAAAAGTTCTCATCACAAGAAAAAATGTTTTGTAACTATGTGTGGGGCCAGATGTTTACTAAACTCATCGTGGGGGTCGTTCCGCCTGGTCTATTTGTACACCCGAAGCCAAGATAATGTTACCTGTCAATTATGCCTCTGCCAAACAAAAAAAGGAAATATTTATTTCCATTCAGCAAAGATAATTGCGTATCTACGAAGTGCCAGGCACTTGATAAAACACACGAAACACCGAAGGCAGAGACTCATGGAGAGACCTCAGAAATCTGTCTTCTTTACACTTAAAGACAGAGTCGATTTTACCTCCCTGATTAATCCAAGAGGAATTTAGCTCTTCAGCAAAGATAGTTTAAGAATTTGATTATGTTGGGGCACCTGGCTGGCTCAGTCAGTGGAGCGTGTGACTCTTGGTCTCAGGGTTGTGGGTTCGAGCCCCATGTTGGGTGTAGAGATTACTTAAAAATAAAATCTTTTTTTTTTTTTTTTAAGATTTTCTCTGGGGCTCCTGGGTGGCTCAGTCAGTGAAGTGTCTGCCCTGGGCTCAGATCATGTTCCCAGGGTCATAGGATCAAGCCCCACACCGGGCTCTGCTCTCAGTGGGGGGTTCTGCTTTTCCCTCTCCCTCTGTGTGTTTGCCCCCCCCCAATAAATACAATGTATTTATTTATTTGAGAAAGAGAGAGAGAGAGATCAGGGACTCTGGGATCATGACCTGAGCCAAAGGCAGACAGACCCTTAACTGACTGAGCCACCCAGGCGCCCTGATCTGAGCCTCTCTTAATGGACAAAACCAGTGTGAAGGACCTGGCTCTGTCGGTGTCCTGCCAGTGTTCCTGTGTCCCTCCCTCCGTCGATGAGTAGCTGACTGGTCTGGGTGTCTAGCCAGTGTTTGTGATCGTGCTAGAAAGTGAGAGTCATCCCCGCGTAATGCCCATGCACCGTTGAAAAGACTCGTGTGGGCCAACAGTGCTTTCCAAGAGATTCCCAGAGAAAGCAGACCTTTCCCGCGAGGCAGCGCGCCTGGAGCTGTTAGGAGTTTGGCCTCAGACTCAGATCTGCCAAAAGCCTTTTCTTCTGGAAAAGCTACCCGGGTCGCGATGGCTGCGTGTCTGCTTTTTTGCCTGCTGCCCGCCCTCTGTTTGCCGGCAGGCCTCAGATGAGTCCCTGGGAACTGCGCTTTGGGGCATCGTTCAAGTGCTTGTTGTTTTTTTGTTTGTTTTTGTTTTTGCTTTTGTTTTTTCCTGCTCACCTGGTTTAAAAGACACTCCTGGTCGTTTTCCCGTCTTGAGCATGTCATCTGATTTTTTTCCACTTTGTACCTGTCCTTTCCCTTCTAAAATAGGGTTCAGTGGATGAGCCATGACGGTACTCTTGAAACTTCACCCCGACACGTCGGTTTGTGGGTGGAGGCTGGCGTGGAACAGACACCGGCAGACATTGCCTGATGCTTGTCAGCGCAGCTCTGCGAGAAAGCAGCTTGTGATACGGATGCATCAAGGGTCGTAAGCCTATTCATGCTCTGAGCTTATAATCCCGCTCGTGGAGCGTAGGACAAGCTTAAAACGAAGAAAAATGTGTGTACGATGGTATTTACTGGGGATTAATTAATGCCAGGGAACATTATAAACAAATAGAAATATGATTAGTATATTTTAGAGACCTCCTGAATGAAATATTCTCCTTCCACTAAAATCCTTTCTGTAAAAATGTTTAGGGACGCTTGGGGGGCTCAGTCAGTCGAGCGTCTGACTCTTGATTTTGGCTCAGGTCGTGATCCTCAAGGTCGTGAGATCGAGCCCTGTGTTGGGCTCCGTGCTGAGGGTGGAGCCTGCTTGAGATTCTCTCTCTCCCTCTGCGCCTCCCAACTTGTGCCTGCATGTGCTCGCTCGCTCTCCCTCTTAAATAAATAAATAAATAAACAAACAAACAAATAAATAAATAAATAAAATAAGTAATTTGGTTGGAGAAAGTAGGATGTAAAATTGTGTACTTGTTTTGGTAACGTGCTGGGAGAATCATACACTTGTAGATACCTGTAACCAGAGTGGAGGTACTCTGGGTGGGATGTTTTTCTTCCTCATTTTCCAGACTGTTAATAATATGATTATATTTTTTACAGTGGAAAGATTTTTAATAAGAAAAATTCTGGCAAGAGCAATTGGAACCATATGATAGTGTGGTGAGAATTTTCAGAACCAACACCACCAGGTCACGTGGCCTGACCTACCGTCTGGCAACGGGGCCCAGGGTTGGAGACTGGAATTCTTTTCCCAGATCCAGGACACATCCATGCATGTACGCGGGGTCCCGTTGGCTGCCGGCCAACAGTGAATGTACTGAATGGCTTTTTTCGAGGGAAGCCCTCCAGACACTGTGCTGTCAGTGAGTCAGGGCCACCCAGGGCGCCATAGTCCCAGGGCAGTGCAGGCTGTCAGGGGACGAAATAAAATCGATGCCCTCCCGTGGCTGAAACAATGATGCTCTCGAGCTATTGTCCCAGCCAGGAAACTTCTCTGTTGGTAGTGTCGTCATTCTGCACAAAGGCAAGCCCGTCCGTCCTGACTGACATACACACTGTATAAAAGCATGACAATCTCTTAGCTGCCATGTAGAAGCTTCTCGGTGGAGTTCAGATGACCGCATTCTGTCACTTTGCCTGTCCTGGGAGCAGAGCCTTCCTCCTAGCCCCGGCAGTCAGCACACGCTCCAGGATGGGGGTTGGAGAGGAAACCAGATGCTCCTTGAGTTCTTGTTTTCTGGTTGGCACTCCTCACCTCCACCCCGCCCCCTGCTAGTACATAAACTCTAAACTAGTTTTATTAAAAAGGTATTGCTGGTGTCCTGAAGCTTCAGCCAGTCCTTTGTTCGTTTATTAAAGGATTCATTCAAACAGGCATAATTTATTGCATCCTGGAATTAAAATTGCTCAGAAACACATCCGTTCCCCTGTCCCCCCAGTTTATAGGCTAAGTCGGAGTCACAGAAATTGCTGGGGAAGGGGAGTCTGTGTGTTTAGGACCTGGGGACGCCGTGAGATGGGCCTCACCTGTTCCCCGGGAGCAGGGCTCAGATGGCAGGAGGGGAGAGGTCTGGAGAGGGGCTCCGGGGTGTGCACCAGGGAGGCCTTGGGAGGGCTGGCTACCCCTGGTGTGCTGTTAGCTGGAAACTTGGAGGGACATGCAGAAAGGGGAGGGAGGACGCACTGAGGACAAACGTCACCTACTAGACAATTTGCATTCAGTCTCCCTGTGGGGGGTTCTGCTGTTCCAGAGTGTTCGAGGCACCTGCCTAGGATTTATTGAGCAGATTTCTATGATGCCTGAGGTTGGACGCATCACAAGAGTCAGTCTGAGCAAATTCCCAAGTGTTGGACCTGGACACGAAATTCTCGGGCCTGGGCAGGCACTGCTGACGGCTTCCTTCCCTGCCAGAGACCAGCAGTGGGGCAGGTCACTTCTTTGCCTACCAAGCATGTGCTGACTTGGTCTGGGGGTGGGGTGTGTGTGGGGGTCTAGCCTTTATGTTCTGTCTTTGCAGGGATTTCTGGAGAGTACCAAGCAAGACTCTTCTGGCTTAGGAGGTGGGAAGGAGAGATGGAGGTACTCCCAGGTTCTCCTCTGTGGGCAGTAACCCCACTGTTTCCCTTCTAGGCTCTCCTTTCTTTGTGCATCTTCTTTCTCCAATATACCCCCTCCTTCACTCCCACTTCTGCCAAATGGACTGGGCAAGAGGGGCGTGGTCAGGCCTGGGAAAGCCATTCTTCTTTTGCTCCCCCCCCCCCCCCGGCCCCCAGCAGCCCAGAGGTTCTTCCAGGGAAGTGCATGGGGGAAATACACCCAAGGGTGGCTGAGGTCACTCAGCTTCCAAAGTCAGCCTGGCCTGGAATGGGGCAGCTGGGTGAAGCGACATCTCCAGGGCACCATTCCCAGGCCCCTCCCATGTCTTGGGGCAGATCGTGGCGGGGGAGGGGTGGGGGTGTTCACAGGGTGCTGCTGCCCTGCCCCTTCCACGAGTGTGCCGGGAAGTGCCAACCTGGTTTAGAGGGGCTAGGGTGCAAGCACTTAGGGGGACAGAAAGAAGCTCTTAGCCCTTCCAGAGGCAAATATCCAGGACTCAGCCCCTCTAATTTACTCCAAAAAATTTACAATGAAAATTTAAATTATAAAACATTCCCATGTTACAAAACATTTGCACAACAGAGGCCAGATGAAGACAAATCTACCGTAATCCCATCACCCTATTACAATTACTCTCAGTATTCCCAAAAGTTTGAGCTGTTAATTCAGATCGGTGCAGGTACATAGGCTCAACATGAAGGACCCACAAAGTCTTAGTACAAAAAGAAAAAAAGACTTTGCTTTGAGGATGAAATTAGGAAAAATTGTTGAGATCAGCCCTCCACAGAAACAGCCCAATCCACGACATCGTGTGAAATACGTTTGCCGAGACATGTCGGCTTTCTTATTTGTAAAATGGCAACAGTGCTCAAATTCCTTTCCTTTCAGGATCATAGTGAGATAAAGTGAAATAATTTCCCAAGTGTCTCCCTTCCTGCACACCCTGACAGCCCTCAGGCTTCTCTGATCAGAGATCAGAGTCAAATCCTTTGTTTGATGGGACTCCTGGGTGGCTCAGTCGGTTAGGAGTCTGCGTTTGGCTCAGGTCCTGATTCCAGGGTCCCAGGATCGAGTCCCGCATTGGGCTCCCTGCTCAGTGGGGAGCCTGCTTCTCCCTCTCTCTCTGCCTGCCTCTCCCCCTGCTTGTGCTCTCTCTCTCTGTCAAATAAATAAATAAAATCTTTTAAAAAAATCCGTCAGGGGCTGAATTGTGTCCACCCCCAAATTCCTATGTTGAAATCCTAACCCCCGGTGTGCTCCTTGGAAAGGGGGTCACTGCAGATGTCATTAGTTAAGAGGAAGTCCTACTGGAGTAAGGGGGCCCCTAACCCTATAAGACTGGGTTTCATCATAACTGGGTTTCATCATGGGGGGGCCATTTGGAGACAGACATGCACGGAGGCAGTGGGATGGGAAGAGACGCAGGGAGGAAACAGCCATCTAGGAGCCCAGGAGAGAGGTCTGCCATAGATGCTTCCCTCCCAGCCCTCGGAAGGAACCAACCTGCCCACACCTGGTTTCAGACTTCTGGCTCCCAGAACTGGTGAGACCATAATATCTATGGTTCAAGCCACCCCGTTCCTGGCACTTTGTTATGGCGGCAAATTAACAAGCCTTTCTTGTAGGAGATACTCTTTCTTCTCTGTGGGTAGTTCCTGGAGAAGGTAGACAGGTTCGTGGGAGGTCAGCCTCTCACACGGGGCTCTTGGCTTCCACGCTGCCGAGGCCCATCCAGCACCCGTGTGAGGCCTGGGACCGAGGGCTCACGGTTCTCGCCCGTCTCTGGCCCAGGCTGATCCTGGCCTAGAATAACCCACATTGACCTGGACGTGACCGCCATTCCTGAGCCAGCTAAGATGGGCACAGTAACTCCTTGACACTTGGCTTCTTCGGACCTTCCTCTGGCCAGAGTCAAGTCATTTGGGAACCTTCGATTATGCAAACCTGCAAACCAGAAACTCTGTAGGGGTGGCAAAGAATGCTGGATGCAGGACTGACTTCTTTTCCCAGGACAGGACATTGGAAAATACGGATGGGGCTTTTTTTTTTTTTTAAGGGTTTATTTATTTATTTTAGGGAGGGGAGAGAGAGAGAGAATGAGCGGGAGGGGCAGAGGGAGAGCGAGAGAGTGAATCCCAAGCAGACTCCCTGCTGAGCTCAGAGCCTGACCCAGGGGCTCGATCTCATGACCCTGAGATCACGGCCTGAGCCAAAACCAAGAGTCAGATGCCTAACCGACTGAGCCACCCAGGCGTCCCTTTTATTTTTTTAAAGATTTATTTATTTATTTTAGAGGGAGAGGGAGAGAGAGAGAGGGTAGGGCATCTTACCCCAGTGTCCTTTGGCCTTTCCTTGGGGTTCATTTAACATTCCTTGGTTTCTGCCAAGAGGATTGTCACTGGGAAGAAGAGGGCGGTTGGGCTGAGCGTCAGCTTGAAGGAGGGCATATCTAGGAGCAGAGAGTGGAAGAGCGAGGGCAGAGCATCGGGAAACAATGCCGACGGGGTAGTAGATGGTAAGGAATTACTGCTGACCTCACCAGGTGCAATAATGGTGTTGGAATTATGTAGAAGATTGTTCTTATCCCTGCGTGGGGGGGGCTAAGCAAGGAGGGAGGGAGGCAGATATAGCAAAGGCGCCTTATTAAATCTGGGTGTAATGTATAGAATTATTGTTGGACTTCGCTTGTAACTTTTCTGTATGTTTACATTTTTCATTAAAATGTTAGGGGAGGAGGGCTGCCTGGATGGCTCAGTCAGTTAAGCGTCTGACTCTTGATTTCGGCTCAGGTCATGATCTCAGGGTCGTGAGATCAAATCCCGCGTCGCTCTCTCTTTCTCTCTCTCAAATAAATAAATAAATCTTTAAAAAATGTTAGGAGAGGTGAAGAAAGCCGGAAGAAAAAAAAATCCAGGACGTGAGAGTGACCAGGAGAGGATTCAGAAGAATGAGATTGTTTTGAGACACAGGTGGGAAGAAAGGGGAAAACTCGGGAAAAGTCAGTGGCGGGCTGCGGACCCAGCGGGAAGGGGAAGCTCGGGCCACCATCCCATCCTTCATTCGGTTCCTCCGTGGCCAGAGGAAGTTCTGACAAAGCATGAAAAGCCTCAACAAAATTACCCGAAATTTCTGTTTTCACGATGACAGGGCGACGTGAGGACGGAAACGCAGTGAGTCTACAGGGGCACAATAACGCGTCAGGAGCTTGCGGAGCTGGAAGGCTACCCTGCCCCCTGCCGAAGGACCAGAGCTGGGAGTCTGGCCCCCCCGCACCGCCCCCCCCCCCGATCCACGAGCTACACTGGGAATTGGCTACCAGCATTTGCTAGATGAAGACAGAAAATTAAGAGAAGACGTTGGTCAAGACAGAGGTGAGCAGAGCAGGCAGGAGAGAGGTGGCGCGGAAGGGGCCAGAAGCCCTGGGAGAGCAGAGGGGCTCCTCCCTTCCGTCTGTCTGTCCCCTAAGGCTCCATCTGCTGTGCCCTGTTCCCTGCTCTGGAATCTGAGAACCGAGATTGTAGGCTGTGTCCCCCTCCAGGGCTTGCCCTCCCTGCCCTCCTTGGACCCTGCTCGCTCCAGTGGGTCCCTGTTTCTTGCAGCCCCAATCACTTGGCCTGGAGCGGCTTCTTGTCCTTATTGTGGGGCTACCCGGCCACCCCCTTCCCTGGGCAGCCAGAAGAAGGGATCCTCCCACACCTGTCCCATCCCTGTCCACAAGGATCGCTCTCTGGCTCTCGGCTGTGGCTGCAGCCCCTGGTGCGTTTCTTGGTGTCCAGTAAACACCCAGCCTTTGAGTGGACAAACTGCATCGCCTCTGACCTCAGACGGGTCCTCGGCTTTTCCTCTCCAGGACTTCACCTGTCCTTGCTCAGCTCTCTCTCCTTCCTGCACTGTCTCTCTCGGGCTAATTACAGCTGACGTTTCCTGGGTGCCCACTGTAGGTCAGGGACTGGGGCTACTCCTGAAACTTAGGAAGCAAATTCCCCCATTTTACAGATGAGAAACTGAGGCACGGAGGCGTGGTTCCTCGGCTGGCATCACAGAACGGCAATGATGGGACCTGGAACAGCTCCAGGGTCGACGTCCGTAAGCCTGTATTTGTTTTGGGATCACGGAACCCAGCCGTGCTCAGCAGCCTCGGGCAGGGAGGAGAGCAAGTGCTTTATTCCTCAGAAGGGAACAAGAAGACGCCTTCAGGAAGCACGATCTTGTTCTCTGCCTCCTCAGCCACTGCGTCCTAGCTCACCAACAGCAGCCAGGCAATGGGGCACGAATTCCTCCTCCCCACACCCCCCCACTGGACCACCCTCCCCGGTTTTCTGGGGGCTCAGGGAACTGGTGTCCCCTCCCTTTCCTG
>NW_024424452.1:69748431-69785490 GCF_017311325.1 Ursus maritimus
CCCCCCCCCCCCCGATCCACGAGCTACACTGGGAATTGGCTACCAGCATTTGCTAGATGAAGACAGAAAATTAAGAGAAGACGTTGGTCAAGACAGAGGTGAGCAGAGCAGGCAGGAGAGAGGTGGCGCGGAAGGGGCCAGAAGCCCTGGGAGAGCAGAGGGGCTCCTCCCTTCCGTCTGTCTGTCCCCTAAGGCTCCATCTGCTGTGCCCTGTTCCCTGCTCTGGAATCTGAGAACCGAGATTGTAGGCTGTGTCCCCCTCCAGGGCTTGCCCTCCCTGCCCTCCTTGGACCCTGCTCGCTCCAGTGGGTCCCTGTTTCTTGCAGCCCCAATCACTTGGCCTGGAGCGGCTTCTTGTCCTTATTGTGGGGCTACCCGGCCACCCCCTTCCCTGGGCAGCCAGAAGAAGGGATCCTCCCACACCTGTCCCATCCCTGTCCACAAGGATCGCTCTCTGGCTCTCGGCTGTGGCTGCAGCCCCTGGTGCGTTTCTTGGTGTCCAGTAAACACCCAGCCTTTGAGTGGACAAACTGCATCGCCTCTGACCTCAGACGGGTCCTCGGCTTTTCCTCTCCAGGACTTCACCTGTCCTTGCTCAGCTCTCTCTCCTTCCTGCACTGTCTCTCTCGGGCTAATTACAGCTGACGTTTCCTGGGTGCCCACTGTAGGTCAGGGACTGGGGCTACTCCTGAAACTTAGGAAGCAAATTCCCCCATTTTACAGATGAGAAACTGAGGCACGGAGGCGTGGTTCCTCGGCTGGCATCACAGAACGGCAATGATGGGACCTGGAACAGCTCCAGGGTCGACGTCCGTAAGCCTGTATTTGTTTTGGGATCACGGAACCCAGCCGTGCTCAGCAGCCTCGGGCAGGGAGGAGAGCAAGTGCTTTATTCCTCAGAAGGGAACAAGAAGACGCCTTCAGGAAGCACGATCTTGTTCTCTGCCTCCTCAGCCACTGCGTCCTAGCTCACCAACAGCAGCCA
This sequence comes from Ursus maritimus, assembly GCF_017311325.1. NCBI lineage: Eukaryota > Metazoa > Chordata > Mammalia > Carnivora > Ursidae > Ursus > Ursus maritimus. The sequence goes on from NW_024424452.1 coordinate 69,749,417, forward strand.
GGCAATGGGGCACGAATTCCTCCTCCCCACACCCCCCCACTGGACCACCCTCCCCGGTTTTCTGGGGGCTCAGGGAACTGGTGTCCCCTCCCTTTCCTGCTCTGGGTCCCTGCTGCTGCTTTGGGGACTTACCTCATTGATGCACCAGCCAGGGTCCCAGCAGAGGAGAGGAGTGTGCTCAAAATTGGGCTGTTGAAGCCCGCTAAGGCTACACTGAGGGAACTCTGATGAAGAGGCCACGCAGGGGTGTGGGCAGGGTCGGATGGGAGCACCTGGGCAGCAGGGGGCAAGGGGAGGAGACAGTGGTCTCCGGGCACTGTGAGGGGTGCCTGAGAGAATGGGGGCCTTGCCCTGAAGTGGGGTACAGTTGTGCTTGGGAGTAACAAGCCTTCCTCTGGCTCTTCCTGCCTCTTAGTTCTGTAGAGAATTCTGGAAGCTGGAGGGCAGGCGTCTCCCACCACACGGAGTAGGACAGAGGAGGAGGGGTCTTGGCTAAACAGAGACATTCCCTCTCTTTCGAATCACCAGCCTCTCCCTCCAAGTTGGTTTCTTTTCTCGGCTCTATCAGAGAGAATGTTCCCCCCACACTAATTTCCCCTCCACTGCCCACCCTTCCCTTCCTCTCATGGTCAAACTCTTCCACAGACTGGTTTACAACCCTTGTCTTCACTTTCTCACTGCCTGTTAACTCTTTAAAAAATCCTATTGAGTTTTAGATTCCAAACACGCATTGAGTAATGCAAAATTTGAACACTACAAAAATACATAACATAGACAGTAAGAGTCCTCCGTGACGTTAGCCACTTCCCTACGCGCACCCACACCAGAAATCACCACGCGACCACGCAGCCAAAAGTTTGGTGCATGTTTGTCTCAACTTAAAAATATATACGTGTAACCAGAATGGCTAAAATAAACACTTGTGACCACAGTACGTGCCAGCGAGCAAACAGAGGAGCGGGACGGCTCGGGTGTTGCTGGTGAGGATTCGGGATGGCACAGCCCCTCTAGGAAAGACGATGGCTGGTTCTCTCATTAATGAAATCGGCGTTTACCGAAGGACCCACAATTAACTCCTGGGCATCTATCCCAGAGAAACACTTACATCCACTCCAAAACCCATACATGGATGTCCGTAATAGCTTTATTCGTAGTTGCCCCAAACTGGAAACAACCCCAACGTCCACACAGCTGAAGGGTTAAATAGACTGTGGTCCCTCCACGCCATGGGATCCTACTCAGCATTAAGACAGAAGGAACTGCTGATACACACGGCCACCTGGAAGGATCGCCGAAGAATTCTGCTGAGTGCAGGAAGTCAGTCTCAAAGGTTACGCAGTGCGTAACGCCATTTATGTGGCATCCTTGAAATGACAAGATTATAGAGATGGAAAACAGCTTAGAGGTTGCCGAGAGGCGGGGGGGATGGGAGGAGGGGTGACTGGCCATAAAGGCAGAACACAAGCCAGATGCGAGATGGACGTGTTCTCCGGTGTGGCGACGGTCACACCTGTGATGAGTGATAAAACCACATAGAACTAAACACACACACACACACACACACACACACGCACACACGCAAATGAGTGTAAAACGGGTGAAATCTGGTCGCCAAGGAGGCTGCGGTCGGGGCAGGGGCTGTGGCTCTGCGGACCTGCCCTGATAGAGGGGCTGGCTGGAGATTTGTGGCAACATCATCGGCTTCCCAGCGGTCACCGGCCAAACTGTCCCACAGTCGGTCTGTTCCGTAAAGAGGAAAACAGGCAGGGATCGTTAAGTCCCTTAACCGAGAAGACTGAACTCAAACACGTGGGGAAGGAGGACGCTGGTGCTATCTCTGTGATGAATAAACACCTTTCCTCCACTCCCAACAGCATGCCACACATTTTTTAAAAGATTTTATTTGCTTGAGAGAGAGAGGCTGAGAGTGAGAGAGCACGAGCAGGACAGAGGGAGAGGAAGAAGCAGACTCCCCACTGAGCAGGGAGCCCCATGCGGGACTCGATCCCAGGACTCTGGGATCACGACCTGAGCTGAAGATAGATGCTTATCCAACTGAGCCACTCCGACGTCCCCAAGACTGTGTGTCTTCTTATGGCCAAATAATATTTCATTGTATGGAGATACTTGACATTTTGTTTCTCCATTCATCGGTTGGTGCACTTTTGGGTTGTTTCCATTTTTGGGGCCGTTGCGGATAATGGTGCTAGGGAACATTCATGGATGCATAGATTGTCCTGTAAACACATTTTCAGTTCTTTTAGGTGCATACCTAGAGCTGGGATCGCTGAGTCCTATGGTAACTCTGACTTTCTGAGGCTCCGCCAAGTTGTTTTCCAAAGGGCTGCACCATTTTCTATTCCCACCCAGCAATGCACGGGGCGGGGGGATTCTCATTTCTCCCCACGCTCCCCAACACTTGTTATTGCCTCTCTTTACTGCTGCGACCCTCCGAGTGGGTGTGTGGTGGTATCTCAGACCCTACGTTGCGCCTCCCCCGTCCCCAGCCTCCAAGCCCTCCCCCTGGTGCCTGCTGCCTGTGCGCTCGGAGCCATGAGGACACCGCCCATCGCTGTGCACACACCAGGCTCCACTGCCAGGGCCAAGCTCCTGGAGAGCTGGGAGGCCTCTTGGGGACACGCTTGGTCACCCATCACAAGGTGCAGCCGGCGGCAGTCCCTTCAAGCGTGCTCGTTAAAGGAATGCGAGTGAACTTGAAGCACCCCGTGACCCCCCAGAAAGGAACGCCAGTGGAGTAGGAAGGCCAGGAGCTTCACTGCCTGGCGGGTGGCCTCCCGGAGGCCACATCCTGGTAGAATTGAAACTGCTTTGTGAGCCTCAGAAAGAGGGACAGCTGGAGGAGAGGAGAGAAAAGAGGAAATGCCTTAGGGCCGCCACCTGGGGACTTCGAGCCCCGGAGCCTGCAGGAGAGTCGGCCTTCCCTGCGGGGCTGAGAAAGGAAGGGGAGTAGAAAAGTGAGGCAGAATACAAAAAGTTCCACCGCTGCTGTTCCTCCTTGGCTAAATTCAGCACCTCAATTCTAAGTTCGGAAGCCCTTTATTTACTGAAAAGATGTTCCGGATCAAGGGCCTCAAACACTTGGCGCTTCTCTCCTCCTGACTGTGCCGAGACTCCCTCCGAGCAAAGGTGGAATAATGGCTTCGCTGTCCCTCGGGACCTTTTCTCTGGGGAGGGGGGGGATAATGTCGCTTTTCAATTATATGGGTATTTTGAGAGCACGCCTCTTTGGGAAGGTTCAAGAACAATCCATTTAAATGCAGTCTTTTCTAATTATAAACATATTTGGGCAAAGGTTTGTCCATCTCAGGGGTGAAAAAGAATAAATTCTAGGACTCACAAACAGAGAAAGCCCGTGGGAGAAAGTTTGAGCTTACCCAAGAAAAAGCTGAGTGAATTTCATTCGTTTCTTTTTGCTTCTATCTATCGTATAAATGTTGTAGACTGCACGTGGCTTATTTTTGTAATAAGACAAAGAAAAAGCAATACATTTATTTACTTGAAACTTTCATTTTATTTTATTTAAATTCAAGTAATTAACACAGCATGTATTATGAGTTTCACAGGTAAAAGCACTACATTTATTTCAATGAAAACAATTACTGGTCAGTGGATATGGAGGGAAGGCCCCAAGAGAGGGGGGGGCTGAGCCACCTCGCTCAGGTGGGAGGCTCCAGGGGTGAGGGAGCACGTTTGGTTTCTATGGCGTGCAACAGATGACCACCGACTCCAAGCCTTAGAGCGACACTGGCTCATTATCTCTCACCCTGTGGGGCAGCATCTGGGCAGGCGCAGTGGATCTGCTTTCGGGCTCACCTGTTGGCAGGACTCGGTTTCTTCCTGCTGTGAGACCGCGGGCCAGCTCTCTGCTGGCTGTAGGGCGGAGGCCACGCTCATCTCCAACAAGCTGCTGGCCACCTGGCTTCCTTGCCACTTGGGTCCATCCACGGATCCTCTTGCAATATGGCAGCTTGTTTCTGCAAAGCCAGCAGGGGAGAAAGAAAAGCCAGCAAGAACGGGAACTTGGATAATATAAGCTAATTGTCTTTGCCACAGGCTGGGGGCTATCGGAGGTCACAGGTCCCGCCCGCAGTCAGGGCAAGTGGATTATATGAGGGTGTGGGTCCTGGGAAGTGGGGAGTATGGGGACCACCTTAGAGCCTGTGTGCTACAGGGAGCGCAACAATTCCTCTGGGATCTGCACGCCCTCATCACTCAGCATTCCAGTACATTCTCAGGGCCGTCCTGCTGCAAGCACGGAGTTCTCTGCCTGGGAGCTCTTCTTCCACGTGATGGACATGTTTGGACTTGACACCCCAGGGACTTGTGGAGGGATGGGACACGGAGGCTCCCCCACTTACTCACCCCGTAGGCAAGGAGAATTCAGCCGTGTGTCCTGTGCGGTCTCCCAGGGTCCCCAACAGGGCTGGGCCTCAACTGCAGTTACCACAGCAGCGATTTTGAAAACAACGTTCCTTTCCTTGGCTTCCTTCCCTTCCCTGCCTCCCTGCCCCACTCCCAGTCTCCCTGGGATCGCCTCTTAAGTAAACCTGCCTCGGGGTCTGATTCTGGGACAGCCCAATCCAAGACAGCACGGTTCTCGGCTGGAGTCAGGGTATGCCTGGAGTCTGAGCGGCTTGAGCTGCTATGACAGAATGCCCTGGACAACAGAGGTCGATGTCTCCCGGTCTGGAGACTGGAAGGCCAAGGTCACTGTTGCGGGCAGGCTTGGTGTGTGATGGAGGCCCTGTTCCAGGCTAGGAACGGTCAGGCCTTCTTGTTGAATCCTCACAAGATGGAAGGGGGAGGGGTCCTCTGGGGCCTCTTTTATTGAGGCACTAATCCCATTCACGAAGTTTCCACCCTTAGGACCTGATGACCCCCCCGAAGCCCCACCTCCTCATACCACCGCCTTGGGCATTAGGTTGGGGGGGGGGGACACAGACATTCAGACCGTAGCAGTGTCTGGCTGAGAGGGACCTGAGATCTGCAAGGATGAGAGAGGGAGGCTCTCGGACCTGATGGCAGAGAGGAGGAAAATGGAAAACCAGACAGGACCCTCCACAGCTTAGTCAGATGTAGCTTGGCTGGGAACAGTCACGCTGCCCAGGTGTAGACAGGGGACAGACATCCTCACAGTGTCACAAAGCAGGTTTTTGCCATTCAGCCACTGACCCTGAGCATGGCCACGTGGCCGTGTCACGCCGGAAATGTCCGGATGGGACCACAGGGTTTTGGTTCTCTGACAATCAGTAAAACAGTCACAGCGGGGGGGGGTGCTTCCTTCTTGCTTGTACCCCAGTTTTCCTTGAACCTCCTCTCCTTGAACCTGAACCAGGTGCCTCAAAACCCAGTCCATGAGTCTCCTTGCTGAAGGCGGGCTTACTTCGGCTCCCATGACCTGCCGGGTTGTGCCAGGCAAACACGAAGGCCTCTGACCCGCGTTCGGTCCACGACCAGCCCCCGCCATGTGACCGCCACAGTTTATGTTGTGTCTGTCCGTTTGACTCTGCATCCCCCACTCTTTTTTTTTTTTTAAGATTTTATTTATTTATTTGACAGAGAGAGATGTGGCGAGAGAGGGAACACAAGCAGGGGGAGTGGGAGAGCGGGCAGCAGGCTTCCCACTGAGCAGGGAGCCCAAAACACCGGGATCATGACCTGAGCTGAATGCAGACGCCTAACAAATGTGCCACCCAGGCGCCCCCGCATCCCCCACTCTGACTGCCCCAGCCAAGCCCCCGAGTCTCTGGATTTCCAAAATAGTCTCCACCCTGGGTCACTCAAGGTCAGGCAACCCCCGAGACCCTCCCAACTCCTGCAGGCTCTGCTCCTTAGGCGGAGTCCCTGGCCATGCAATCCAGCCCACGCCAAGACCCCAGCCCCCTTCCTGGTCCTGCGGACCTGCCTTCCCAGCAGCGAACCATGGCCGTAATGTAAACCATCTGTAAATAGGTTCATTATGAAAAAAGAAATAGAGAGAAATTCAGAGACCACATCAAGGACCCGTAGAGTCAGGACCCAGAATTTACGATGCCGGCCAATGCTACCTTTCTGCCATCTTTATTTCAAATGTTTTCCTTCTCTTTTCAGATGAATCGAACGCAAAACAAGTATGGTTAAGATCCATTTCGAACACTGTTCTCCTCCCCACCACCCCATCATCCTTTTTCTCTTGTCAGAGGAGCGACTACCAAGAATCATTGTGTTTCTTTCCTATTCATATATTTTTTAAAAGATTGATTTATTTATTTGAGAGAGAGAGAGAGCAAGGGTAGGAGCAGAGGGAGAGGGAGAGAATCTTCAAGCAGACTCTCCACTGGGTGTGGAGCTGGAAGCGGGTTCCATCCCATGACCCTGAGATCATGACCTGGGCTGAAATCAACAGTCGGATGCCCAACCGACTGAGCTGCCCAGGCGCCCCCTATTCCTATTTTTATGCTTTTATTACACCATGCATGTTTTTAAAAAGGAGTGGTTATGTTCTCATTGGTTTTTAGATTATGTGAATGACACTGTATCAACAAATTGTGATTTCACACCTATTTGGATTCCTGTTTGCTGAATGTTTCTCCCTCTCTTGCTTGTCAGCCCCTCGCGAACAGAGCGGGTTTTCCCACCGTGGGGTTGACAAATCTGCCATGCTGCTTGACTCCTAGAGGCTCTCGGTGCACCTTTGTTGGCTGAGTGAGTAGGAGCTAGCTTTCTACTCTGGACGAAGCTGGGACTTCTAGCCCCGCAGTGTCCGAACCAAGTATCGCTCGTTTATACGTAAACCACTTTGATTTCGCTCAAGCCAAGACTATCTTGGTTCTTAGGCAGTGGGTTCGGGACGGAACCAGAAGGAGTTTTTAGTCTGTGCAGGCCCACTGCCAGGGGCTCGTCAGGAGAACATGTCAAGCTTTGGGATACGGGCTCAGTGGGACCCTGAATTAACAAGGGTGCCCAAATGCCGGAGGCCTTCGCTGGGACACTTCCTCTGCCCCCTCCTTTGGTTTGTTACCAAAGAAGACACAGTTAAGAACTCCGGTTAATTGCTTCCTGGTACAGAGGGAGGACATGAAGGGAAGCCATTCTCTCCCTGGTGGCAATGGCCGGCTAATCCTTTGCCTCGGGACTGAGAATTAGACCTCGCCAAGACAAAGGGTCCAAAGAACGTAGTCGACTCAGCATCTTGGAACAGGAATGAAGTTATTGAGCCCCAGGAGGTAAGAGACCTTATGGCCTCATGCTGTCAAGACACTTGCCACCTTTACTTGAAATGGATCAGGCCCAGTGAACTCTGTCACAGCGGACCTTGGGACCGACTTGGGACCCATTCCGAGGTGGGACAGACATATATATATTTTTTTTTGGGTGGTAAATGAGGAAGTGGGAAGAGTGTGACCTTTGAGTTAGATGGACATGGGTTCCTCTTCCGGCGCGTCTCTTCCCGGCGGTATGTCACCGAAGTATTCATTTCTTCTCCCTAACACAAGGAGAAAAATCCCATTTCATGAGGTTGCAGAGGGAACTCACTGACAGCCCTGAGCGTTGGGCCTGGGATATGACCGGACCCTTTTATCTGAACTGGAAAGAGTCAAGGCTATGGCCGGGAGCTGGGCGGGGGACCAGGATGGGACATGTGACCCGCAGATGAAATTCAGGTGGCCTCTGCCCGCAGCTGGTGACCGCCAGGGGCCCGCCATGGTGACAGCCGGCTTGATTTTGACCCTATTAAGTAACCACCAGGATGGCTGGCTGTTTGGGAGTGGCTCCCGTAGTTACTCGCTGTGTCACCGCCGCCACGCAGGCTCCGTGTCCCTCCCACGCGCGGGTGCGCCCGGCTGGCAGGAGAGCGCTTGTCACTTTCAGGTGCAACGGAGCCGCAAAGCTTCCAGTGGAGCTGGTGAGACCCTGTCCCGAGTGGGGAGGCCTATGGCACTGCCGTCAGACCTGCAGGGGACGTATGTCCCCACGCTGGCATGACTGGAAAACCTGGTTCTCTTCCCCCCGCTGCGCAGCTGAGAGAGCTGCGCTGTCCACGGGCCTCCAGAGCCAGGTATCCGTCCGCGGGCTGGCGTCTGGTTTTGCAGACACCGTCAGCGGGTAGAGCAGCCGGGTCGGTAATTCCACTTCCTCCCCCTACCTGCACTGCGCGCGTAACTTCAGGCTGGCTGAACACCAGCAAAGCAGGCATGCATCATGCAGGGAATGTGAGCCTGCGGGTCCCACGCCCACAGCCAGTAGCGAGCACTCTCCAGGAGGCGTGTGGCACACGGGGTTTTGTATCTTGCCTCTACCAGTATGAAGCTGACAGTGACCCGAGTTGGGGGGGGGGGACGCCCAAGTGACATAGCTGTGGGTTCCCCTCCCCGGATGACAGAAAAGGATTTTGGTGGACAGAGTTCCTTCAAGCCGATAACTTCTCTCCCCAACCTACCCTTCTAGTCCTTTCAAGCTGGTTTCACAAGGTTTTAAATCAGTCACCCAGGGGTGGGTGGAGCAGTATCTTCTGGGAAGGACTCCCAGGGACCAGCGATGCCATTCGAGAATGAACAGGTGTGCTTCCAAGACCGAGGGTTCTTTGGGGCTACAATTACTCTTCGCCGTGTGCCGATCACACACGGGGTTTTGGTTTGACTCCTACACTCTTAACAGTTCGTTGGCTGGTGATTCAAAAATATGTGGAATCATAAGATATGCCATATTTCTCCTTCCTTCCTTCCTTGGTTATGACATTATCGCCCCGGAGCTAAGGTGGCAGGCAGGGGAGCTGGTTCGCACCCCGGCCGTAACTTGTATTGTGGGCTTACCCTCAGATTACCAATGCCAAACACACAGATGCCAATTAGGAAACTAAAATCCAGTCATTACTCTGAGATTAAATATTTCAACACAGTGTCTCAAACTATAATTAAAGGCAGCGAGCTTCATTACTGGAGAAAAAAAAGCCTGAGAGGCGACAACTATTTTTGGAATTATTCTTATGTTTGATAGGATCTCCGCCACTTGACGTCTTATCAACTTGCCTCCAGTCTACCCAAACTTACAAAGCAATCTAAAGAGAATGCCAGGAAGGGGCATGTTTGAGAAGCAGGGAGGATGCAGGCAGAAGAGGCGAGGAGAGCAGGGCAGATGGATGGAGGGCTCCTGCCCCAAAAAGGGCGAAGAAAGAAAGTGAAATAATTAAAATCCGAAGCCTGTATCGAATTGTAAGGGGTGGTTCACTTCAACTGTGGCCCAAATTTATCCTTTGTGTTTTCTTGCGTCCCTTAGCTCAAACCATGGTTGCAAGAGTCTGAAAGCACACGGGTTGCCCATGTCTTGGGTATATACTAATGAAATTCATCGTTTTATAAGTATCAACATCTCTGCCATTTTATACATGACAGGTCATATACAACAGAAGATCTAAGTAATCCGGAAAAAATGCCTTGTGGAGGAAATTCCACTTAAAAATCCCACTTCCCATTACCTGAACATTTGGTCAATTAGCCTCTTCCGGTTTCATTTCTCTCTCTGTCCTGCAGTTTTGGCATCATACGAGCCCTTACTTAATGGCTTTTAAAAAAAAAACAAAATGAGTCAACATAGGTAAAGTGCTTAAAAAGACCATGTAAGTGTATACGATTGTTATTATTGTTTCTGGCTCCAGAAATTAGCTGAAATAAGAATATTTAGAAGGTACTAGAATATTTTACTGTATTTTTCATACGACTACGGCAAGGTATTTCCAAAGCAGCGTCAGAAAACACCACGCATTTCAGCAATGCTTAATGCCGAGTATAGGAAGCCACACTCAGACCCAGGAAGATTCGCCCTGCTGAATTATGTTTTCTGACAACCAGTGTGATTTTACAAAGAAAGATGTCTAAAGTTTTTTTTCCCTCTGAGTCAGTAGCCCTCTAAACTTTATTATGGTAGGTGGGTATCATAATATAGACAATAGCCAGCTACATTAGAATTACATAGACTCTATTTCAATGATCGAAGAAATGTGGTTATCGTCTGGGTATTAGGAGAAACCAAGGACTGCTCTTTCTGTAGGCAGTGTCTGGGTATGTGACATTGACGTTACAGTCACATAAGAACACACGTATTTTTTTTAAGGTTTATTTATTTATTATTTTAGAGAGAGAGAGCGGGGAGGGGCAGAGGGAGAGAGAGAGAATCCCAAGCAGGCTCCATGCCCGCGTGGAGCCCGAAGTGGGGCTCGATCTCACGACCCTGAGATCATGACCTGAGCTGAAACCAAGAGTCGGCTGTTTAACCTATTGAGGCATCCAGGTGCCCCCAAGAACACTTGTATGTTTTTAAGAGATGCATACCGAAATACGTAGAAGTGAGTTGAGATCATTTCTAGGATTAAATCATATTTCAGAGAAAAAGAGAGAAAGGGACGACAGTACAGCAAATCTTGCTAGTTATTAAATATGGGTGTTGGGTTTATCATTCTACTCAATTTTTGTGTAAGTCTAAATTGTTACAAAACAAAAAGGGTTTTAAAAAGACTAATTCTAGGGGCGCCTGGGTGGCTCAGTCATTAAGCGTCTGCCTTCGGCTCAGGGCGTGATCCCAGCGTTCTGGGTTCTAGCCCCACGTCAGGCTCCTCCGCTGGGAGCCTGCCTCTTCCTCTCCCACTCCCCCTGCTTGTGTTCCCTCTCTCGCTGGCTGTCTCTCTCTGTCAAATGAAGAAATAAAATCTTAAAAAAAAAAAAGACTAATTCAAATACCTGGTTTCAACAGTTTATCTCTCAACTATGCAGAGCGTGGATGAGACAGAGATTCGGCTCAGTTTGAGCCAATCTGTCCGAAGAATTTTCTCTGACTGAGGACTTCTCGAACTCCGGCGCGCATCTGTCAGTCACTGGTGGGTGGGGTCCCACTCTGGAGGGTCTGATCGAACAGGTCTGCCCACGGGCCCAAGAAATGGCCTTTGTAACAAGTTCCCAGTGGATGCTGATGCCGCCGGTCTGTGGGCCACGCTTTCCCGCTAAGCCGCCTCTTCTAAACACGTGGGACGTATTTTTTGCAATCGATTTCATTTCCTTTCTTACCAATTTTGTTTATCTTGTCACAGAACCAGCCCTTAGTCATTGATCTTTTCTATTGTCTTTTGAATCTCTATTTCATTTATTTCCACTCTGATCTTTATTATCTCCTTTCTCTACTAAGTGTGCATTTCATGCATTTTCTTTAGTATTTCGTGTCAAGCATGAGCTTTAACTGTTCACATGGGCCAGTGGCTAACCCTCCTTACTTTACTCTGGAATGAATGATATCATTTATAAAATTAAAATTACTGATAAAAATACATTTTAAAAAATAAGAATGAGTTTATAGTCATTTATAAAAATAAGTGATACAATTTATCTGGAATATCAGAGTCAAATCTTGAGAGTTTGCTACTAAGGCTCTGCACCGTTTGGTCCCGGCCGACCTTGCTTTCCAATCTTAGCCTTCCCTGTTCTCCCAGCTGTGGCGATATCAAGCTATCTGACCTCTATACAAGTCAGGCATGTTCCTACCTCAGGACCTTTGTCCACACTCTCATCTCCCGCTGGAATGCACGTGTGCACTCACACACACACACATGCACTCACACACTGAGTATCCAAGATCTGGACCAAATCCTCCTCCTCCATGAAGTTCTCCTGGACTACCAGCATTCATGGTGATGTCTCCCACCGAGACCCTCTCATTATGTGTTGATTGTATCCTGTCTTGAAATAATTTTTATATTTTTATTCACTATATATATGTGTGTGTATATGTGTGTATATAGAAAAGAATCTATGCATATGTGTGTATATATATAGAATCTTTCTATTTTTATTTTTATTCTATTTTTAAATTTTTATATTTTTATTCACTATATATATTGTGAATCTTTCTATTTATCTATATATATAGTGAATCGTATTTTATATATATAGTAAATATATATACATATAGTGAAAAAAATATATATATGCATCTTATCTCTTCAATAGACTGTGAACCCCCTGAGGGCAGGGGCTGTTTTATACAGAATTTCTTTGTATGGCCCACAGAGTTTGGCCCAGAGCGATGTACTTAAGAGGCAAGTCTGTTTCCCTACCAACGGGTGGAAAATAATCACCTTTTTTCTGGAGTAAACAGGGGATGGAAACTGCAGTCTGCGGATGTAGGCGGAGCGTCAGCGAAAAGCTAATAGAATCGCAATATCTGTTTACCTCCAAGCAGCGCTGTGCGGATAATTAATGTTTATGCAGGCCTTTGAGATCTTCAGATGAAAGAGGCTTTAGGAGAGTCCAGAATGACGATGATGGCTCCGGTGACTCTTTCAAAGCCTCAGACCAAATCTCCCAGCACCCTTCAGGTTTTCTCAGACTGGGAGGGGGGTGGATGGCTCCCCCTCCGCTGCTGGCTGAAGGGGTCACCTCCCAACACCCCTGGGGACCTTCAGGGGAAAAGGAACTTGAAAATAAGGCTGGAGGCCATTGCAAATCGCGATCACAAACGCTGGGCTTCCTGCGCAAAACTGAAACCGAGATCTCCTTTTCATCCTCCAGTGGGGAGACGTTGGCCCCGGGAGCCAGCTGCCTCCTCATGGCTGGTGCCCCTTTCGGGGGTCCCAGGCCCCGGGCTCTCGGGCGTCAGGGTGATCCCTGCAGTCACCTACGTTAATTTCTCCCTGGTCAAAGCCACTTTGCTCTGAAAGTACAGGTTTCGGCCTGCGTTCTGCTCTTCAGGAATTTCTCCCTTGGTCTCTGTCTCTGTCTCTCCCCACACCCTCATCGTCAGATGGCTCCTGGGGTCTCTGGATCATCAATGGAAAACCCTGCCATGGCCCAAACTGGAGAAGACGGCCTCACATCTGAGCTCAAGCCTTCTCCAGCCTCTGTTTTCCTTGGACACCATGTTCCCCTCTTGTTTTCCTCTCTGCTTTGTTCCTGCATCCATGTTTTGGTTGACTCGGCTCAGTACCACTTTAGAACGAATTCATTAGCCATAAAAAATTGTCTTCTCGAAATCTGCAGTTATGGGGCGCCTGGCTGGCTCAGGCGGTGAAGCGTCTGGCTTCGACTCAGGTCATGATCCCAGGGTCCTGGGATCGAGCCCTGCATCCGGCTCCCTGCTCAGCGGGGAGTCTGCTTCTCCCCCTCCCTTTGCCCCTCCCCCTCCTTGTGTTTTCTCTCTCTCTCAAATAAATAAATAAAATCTTAAAAAAAAATCTGCAGTTATGACTGCCTATGTTGGATGACAAGGAAAGCACTCCAGTGTTTTTACAGGCCCAGGCAGACATGGGGACGGTTATAATTACGCAGTATATCACAACAAATGCTGTTAGAGCACGCCTCAGATGTGTTGGAAAAAAGTCGAATGTCCTCACCTGCCAGCAGGGAAGAGAAGGGAAAAAAAATAAAAAAAGAATAGCGCAGTCAAGCTTGACCAGACAGGGCTTCTACCTGCTAGGGTCATAAAGCCTCTCCCGGCTTGTTTTTCCAGGAATGAAAAATCCAATGTACAAAGGGCCAGGGTTCTATTCTACACCAGGCGCTAATTCCCTTCGTCGTGGTGCAATCAGGTCAGACCATTTCCTGGTTGGCAAGGAGCAACTTTGGTGAGCCTGATGCATGAGATTAGAAGTCCTCAGCCTGCTGGGGCCGGGGTGCCCGAAAGTCTGCAATCACAGTAAAGCCACAGGGCTCACATAAAAAGACTGGTCCAGACGGCGAGAAGGTGTAGGTTCTGAACCCGAGGCCGGTGTTGGTTAACCAGGATCGCGGGGTCTGCTGGCTCCTTGCTCTGGCCTCAAAGGCTCACTGTTGCTGTTTGTCCCTGCACGGGACACCGGTGTGGGTGGCCCTTGATTCCTGACTCAGACTTCAGAAAAACAACCAGACAGGCGCTGGAGGAGGCCCGACTCCTGATCTCTAAGTACCCTTTGAGCACGATTCAGGATATGTTTCTGGGTAAGGACGTGTCTTCTGGGCACCTGTGAGCCAGGGACGAATTAATGATGCCTCCTGCCCACATCACACTGGCAGGAAAATGCTTCCCGAGGAGTCACAACTGGCTTCTCACCCCTGGAGTGCAACCCCCCAGGGGATCGCTGACTGCGTGCCCTCGTCGCAAGACCCGATTCTGGGAGAGACCCGAGGGTGATAGAGTTGGACTCTAAATTTTTTTAAAAGGTTATTTACTTATTTATTTATTTGAGATTTATTTGAGAGAGAGAGAGAGAACGAGCAGAGGCAGAGGGAGAGGGAGAAGCAGACTCCTAGCTGAGCAGGGAGCCCGATGTGGGACTTGATCCCAGGGCTCTGAGATCATGACCTGAGCTAAAGGCAAACACTTAACCAACTGAGCCACCCAGGTGCCCCCGGACTCTGAAGTTTCTAATGCCTTCCTTTAAAAGGCTCTGTGGGAAGGGGATCAGAGGGTTTGTCACAACCAAAGTGCCGTGGTCTGGACCGTGTGGGCCCCACCATCTGGCAGCCGCAGCGTCTCCTGGGAACTTGTTAGAAATGCAAATTCCCAGGCCTCCCTCAGCCCGACAGAATCAGAAACCCTGGGGGATGGGGTCCAGAAATCTGTTTTAACAACCCCTCCCACTAAAGTTTGAGAACCACTGGTCTATAGGAAAAGCATGTCTTCGGAGAGGGAGGCAGGTGGGGAAGGGTGCCCTCCTGTCTGCCTGGAGTGGGCTTCATGTTCCTATAAACACCCATTTTGTCCCTCCTTCCCAGCCCAGTTTATTCATGTGGAAATTAGAAATTCTTTTCCCCTCTTACCCAAGAGAGGCCTGCCAGTGCAGGAGGACAACATTCTCTCTCCACCTGCCTCCCATCTCAGGCTGGAGCCCAGCTTCTGCTCAGAGAAAGGTGCTCCCGCCAGGCCCAGGTCTCTTTGTCCTGCAGGCCCCCCGGTCAATTCGGAAGCAGTCCAGGGGCACTAAGGTCACGGACACGAAGGCTCGTCTGCTCCGCAAAAGGGAAGAAATCTGCGGGTGGTCTCTGCAGTGGCAGGACAGTCCACATACGGGCAGAGGGCCAAAGGTGGGGGCCTCACAAAGCAAGGAGAGGGGCGCCTGGCCGGCTCCGTTGGTGACGCGTCTGCCTTCTGCTCAGGTCTTGATCCCGGGGTCCTGGGATCGAGCCCCACATTGGGCTCCCTGCTCTGCGGGGAGCCTGCTTCTTTCTGTCACTCTCCCTCTGTGCTTTCCCTCTCTCTCTCTCTCTCAAATAAATAAATAAAATCTCAAAAAAAAAAAAATGCAAAGCGAGGACAAACGTCCTCAGTAACCTTCCATGAGCTGTTATCAGAATAAATGGTGAGGCAGGGTATGCCCGCAGGGCTCTGAGCCCTTTGCGAGAAAGATACAGTATGAAGACTCTTCACGGCAACGTATTTACACCTGGCTGACGTTTTCCTTTCTGTCTCACACAAATTTAGCTGGCGATGCCGACAGCAGTTTGGGGGCTGTCGGAAGAGGAAGTGGTAGAGGAGGACGTTGGGCAGAAAACCCTTTCTTACCCACCATAGTGCACGGTCTATGCGGATTAAATGAAAGAATGCATCAATAAAGTATGAATTTTTTTTTTGAATCACACTGGTCTGCTAGTCTTTTTTTTTTTAAAAAGGTTTTATTTATTTATTTGACAGAGAGAGACAGCCAGCGAGAGAGGGAACACAGGCAGGGGGAGTGGGAGAGGAAGAAGCAGGCTCCCAGAGAAGGAGCCTGATGCGGGGCTCGATCCCAGAACGCTGGGATCACGCCCTGAGCCAAAGGCAGAAGCTTAACGACTGTGCCACCCAGGCGCCCCTGGTTTGCTAGTCTTTACGATATCTTTGTCAGGCAGTTTCTGAGTAGCTTTTTATTTATTATTACTTTTTTTTTAAAGATTTTATTTATTTATTTGACAGAGAGACAGCCAGCGAGAGAGGGAACACAAGCAGGGCGGATGGGAGAGGAAGAAGCAGGCTCCCAGCGGAAGAGCCTGATGTGGGGCTCGATCCCAGAACGCCGGGATCACGCCCTGAGCCGAAGGCAGACGTTTAACCACTGAGCCACCCAGGCGCCCCTATTATTACTTTTTTTTTTAAAGAAAGCTGTCCACCCCACAAGGAGGCTTGAACTCACAGCCCCGAGTCACACTCTCTACCAACCGAGCCAGCCAGGTGCCGCTGGTCCTGGCAATCCTAGAATTCAACACGCATTCTCAAAGCCCATTTCTATAGCTTGTATTGTATTGTATCATATTGTATTGTATTGTATCTTTTTAACCTCAGAATTGGATTAAACATATCCCCATGATTCACGCATGCCTTTTATTTAGTTATTTGTAATCATGTAACGAGCACCCTCAAACCCAGCCCCAGGAGACGCCTGCCTTCCCCCGCCTGAAAGAACCTTTCATCCCGAATCCTGTGTTCTCACTCACTTGTTTTTCTTTTCCTATCATTTGATTTCATCCTTATGTATTCCAAAAAAGTGCATTTTTATTTCGGTCATTTTTAACTTGATAAGAAGGGTATCGCGTGGCATGTAATCTTGTGGAATTCAACTTTTCACTTAAGGTATTGCCAAGACTCCACTCTAGCGTTAGACGTGGCTGTAGTCGGCGTGTTGTAACTGCTGAATCCTACGATGGATAAAACGCAGCTTATCCAGCTACTCTTCCCTTCATGGGCGTTTGGGTTGTTTGGGGGGTTTTGCTTCTGTGAACGGGAGACAGGATGCTGGTAAAGATTAGCAAGAAGCCACTTACCCTGCAGGTAGAACGCAGCGATAGTCACCTGCAGCGCAGCCCTGACTAGCAGCCGACCAACTGACCGAGGGGATAGAACGGGATTAAGAACCTGCCGGACGTCATTGGCGACATTCAAGACACTGGGAAAGGAGAGACTATTTAATAAAGGGAGTGGGATAAAATTATTATCCACATGAAAAAGGACAAAACAGAATCCCTACCTTGGTCTATCATAAAACTTAACACCAAATGGATCAAGACCTTAAATATCACAACAGAACATAAAAACTCTGACCGGAAAACACAGGGGACTCTCGCAGACCTCAGAGTTGGAAAAATTCCTTTGGCCATGAAAAGCCTTCGACTAAAAAGGAAAAACCGATACATTTGATTATATTGAAAGTAAGAACATTTGTTTGCTCTTGATTTTCTGCAGTCTTCAGGACGAAAGATTATTCTGCAGGTTTTCTCTCCAACCCACGTTAAACCTTTTCTAATCTGAGGATCGATTTGAGTATAAAGTTTCAGCCGACACCCTAGTCTTAGGGAGAAACACTGTTCCCTCCAACTATAAGTCGTACTGAGGCCAATCACCCTCTTCACTTGACTTGACTCCCGGTAACTGGGGGCCCCTCTTGCTTCTTGGTGACTCGCACTTGGAACATGAACGTCAGAGCCCTTTTAGGCTGGAAATAGAAAAGGGAGAAAAAGGTTAAAAAGCAGTTAGACCTGGGGCGCCTGGATGGCTCAGTCGGTTGAGTGTCTGACTCTTGATTTCAGCTCAGGTCATGATCCCGAGGTCCTGAGATCGAGCCCCATGTTGGGCTCCGGGCTCAGCAGGGAGTCTGCTTGAGATTCTCTCCCCTTGTGCCCCTCTCCCTGCTCATGTTCTCTCTCTCTGTTAAATAAATAAATAAATCTTAAAAAAATAAAAAGAGAAGCATCCAAACCTTTCTGCTGTTCTGAAGCAAATAGGACGCTATCTCCACCCAAAAATAAAAATTTTAACTTACGAGAAAGAACATTTCCAACGCAGCTAGTGAAAATTAATAAACATCCCCTCCTCACATCTGTATGGAACACCGACTATCTGTCAGAGGCTGAGCCTGAAGCTAGAAGCACAAAAATAAACCAGATGCACGCAGTCCTTGCCCGTCAGCAGACTACGATCTGCCCCGGGAAGACAGAGAAGATAGGGCCACGAGCGCTTTTGGTGACTGTAGGATCGCTGCGGGGTCCAGTAGGGGCCAGGGAGGGAGGGAGGGTTGGCCCTACCAGCCAGGATAGGGAACCCTGAGGAAAGGAAGGAAGGTGTGGATAATGAGGCGGGTACAGGGAGCCTAACTAGCCAGCAGGGCTGAGGCAGAGCCCCGTTGGGGAGGCCAGATGAGATCAGGCAAAGAAGTAGGCAGGGCCAGCTTGGTTCTCCTAGAGGCAGCCAGGTGCCAGTTGGAGGATTGGGGTGGGGAGGTGACATCACTAACTTGGTTTCAGGGAGGTCACTCTGGCCACTGTGAAGTCCTGGTGGGGGGTGGGTTCCAGGATGGAGGCAGGGAGCTCACCCAGGCTGGAGACGGGCTGGCTGAAACAAGGTGTTAGCCCTGGGGGTGGAAGGGCTCGGAGACAGGTATGAAGGATTTGGACATCTATCAGATTTGGGGGATGACATAGCATGGGGATGTGTCACATCTGTGATGACACTCGGTTTTACAAATTGAGGCCTGGGTAGATTGAGGCGGTCCCTGGGTTGGAGAGTACTGCAGGTGAAGCAAGCTTAGGGGGAAAGGTGGTGGAGCCTGAGATGCCCAGGGGACACCCCCCTGGGGGAGAGCTGAGACAGAGGTGCCTGGTGAGGGCGGGGCTGATGAACACAGGGAAGACCTCTGGAGAGCCGGGCCTGGAGGGAGGGGGTTGAGGGTGGCGGTGTCCGAGGGGCACAGGGTTGAGGAGGATTCGAGGTTTAGGAGACGTGAAACAATGATTCAGGCTTCAAGAAAAAAGCTGGTAGAATTGGGATACTTGAATATCTGATGGAAGAATCCCATTTATTTTGTCTCACATCTTGTGAGTGTTGAAATGTCATAGAAAACAGAATGGTATTTCCAGGAAGCCACTCTTACCCTAAAATAAGTTCCTAGACAGTGTCAAAATTCTAACACAGACCCTCCTGTGTCAGGGACAGCAAGCAACAATCTCGACGCACGCACGAGGTAGGTATCCTATATTACAACAGGCGCACGGAGGAATGTGACGTGGGGCGATAATGTTTTTATCTACATCTGCATTCCACAAATGTCACAGGAGCATCCAGACCTTTCCATGGGGCTTTTCTATTTACACAGATCGGTGACGCAAACTCACAGGCATTTCCCAGATTCATGCAGATAATAACAGAACGTCACTATGAACTCCTGACACAGACCTTGACAGGCTGCACGTGGAGCCCAGATACATCCCTGAAAAGGCGAAGCAAAGGAGTCTGGGAAGGAGTACCCTGATGATGAAGACATTGACTGAAAGGAGCTCCTGACCTGCCCCGCTCAGTGCTCAGTAGCGACCATGAGGGTTTCAGGGGGAAAGAAGGCGTTCCGCTCACAAATGTTTCCTTTCTTGCTCTGGGACTGTCTCTCTTACAGACTGTGATTCCTCTGGGAGGCCGCCACGCCGCCAGGAGCGCTATCCAGGTGGCATCTCCGACCTGTTCTCTTCCCTTTCCTGCCAGTGCCCTCATCCCCTCTGAGCAGCGGGCTAATTGTAGGATCCGGTAGTAGGTCTCCCTGCTGTGGAATCAGACCTGAGTTGAAATCCTGGCGCTGACACCTCATTGCTGTGTGACTTTGGTCAAGCCACTCAACCTCTCTGAGCTTGTTTCCACCCTATTAAAATAGGAGGAAGTACTCAGAGACAGGGTGGCTGTTGTTTGTGCCTTCGGTCTGTCCCCAGGGTTATTTCTCTAAAGGACAGGTCTGATGATGATCATGTCTCTTCTCTGTTTGAAACTGTTGTGGTCACAGGGACAGAAGGCACAGCATAGGGAGTGGGGCTGGTGGTATGGTCATAGCGCTGTATGGTGGCAGGTGGCGGCCACACTTGTGATGAGCCCTGCACAACAGGTACAGATACGTAGACGTGTCCAATCACTATGCCCGACACTTGAAATTAATGTAACATTGTGTGTCAGCCGGTGCTTCAATAGAAACAAACAAATCCAGAAAGAACCTTCTGTGGTCTCTCCTTCCTTACAGATTGAGGTCTGGATGTTCAACCTGCCATTACAAACCCCACCCACTTCTTCTTCGGCTTGCACCCTGTCGCCCCGGTGCTCATGCTCTGACAGTATCAGTGGACTTGGTGCCAGTCTCCCAAGTCTGAGCTCAACTCCCCCGGGGCCTGGCTCTAAAGCAGTGCGTGTGCGCATGCGCGCGTCCCTCACCGGCTGCTCCAGCACTTCCCCATCCCAAAGCCTACTTCTTTGCTGCCCCCTCACCTACCGACCTAGGGTGCAGTGCATGTGTGTGCGCTTGCTATCACAGCGTGCGTTGGTCTGGGATGCTTTCGAATGACTTTTATTTGCTAGGGTTTTAAGGCCTCTGGAGAGTCGTCCCTTACTGTGCATCTCAGTTGTCCCTCTGGCTGGTCCATCGCCTCTCACCTGTCTTCACCTCTGTCTTCTCCTGCACGTAGGAGGTGAGACATGAA
This sequence comes from Ursus maritimus, assembly GCF_017311325.1. Taxonomy (NCBI): domain Eukaryota; kingdom Metazoa; phylum Chordata; class Mammalia; order Carnivora; family Ursidae; genus Ursus; species Ursus maritimus. The sequence continues at coordinate 69,769,855 of NW_024424452.1, forward strand.
CTGCCGTGGAACTGAACTGAGCGATCCACTCATACCGCAGGTCTCCAGATCTTCGGGAGGAGCTGGATGATACGACCCTCATCTTGACACAGTAAATTCCTCTGTTTATTGACTGCACACGGGCATGAAGAGGACGAGCGATGCCGTTGTGTTCCGTTATTACCTTATCCTCCAAAAGGCAGAAAGAAAAAAGATTTAGCTCACCAGCTTCGATCCTAAACACTAGAAAAAACATATATGGTAAAGTAGATTTTGCTGGTATGTGGACAACGAAGTGCTTTTATGTATTAAAATGAACTGAGCTCCATAAACCCCCAGAGGCATCGCCTTTATGATCAGTGCCTCTGTTTTTTTTTTTAACTCCATTGGTTAATATCCAACATATAAAGAACTCACACAGCTCAATACCAAAACCACAAATAATCCAGTTAAAAATGGGCAAAGGACCTGAATAGACATTTTCCCAAAGAACATTTTCGAAAATACATGAAAAGGTACTCGACATCATTAGTCATCAGGGAAATGCAAATCCAAACCACAGTGAGATGTCGCCTCATACCTGTCAGAGTGGCTAGGATCAAAAAGACAAGAAACAACAGGTGTTGGTGAGGATGTGGAGAAAGGGGATCCTCACACACTGTTGGTGGGAATGCAAACTGGTGCAGCCACTCTGGAAAACAGGACGGAGGGTCCTCAAGAAATTAAACCTAGAACTACCTTATGATCCAGCAATGTCACTTCTGGGAAAAGATCTGAAGGAAACTGAAAACACTATGTCGAAGCGATGTCTCCCCCACTGCCCACGTTCACCACTGCGCTATTTGCAATAGCCGAGGCATGAAGCTTCTTCTTCTTTTTTTTTTTTAAAGATTTTATTTATTTATTCGACAGAGATAGAGACAGCCAGCGAGAGAGGGAACACAAGCAGGGGGAGTGGGAGAGGAAGAAGCAGGCTCATAGCGGAGGAGCCTGATGTGGGGCTCGATCCCATAACGCCGGGATCACGCCCTGAGCCGAAGGCAGCCGCTTAACCGCTGTGCCACCCAGGCGCCCCGAGGCATGAAGCTTCTTGTGTCCGCTGTGGGATGATCGGATAGAGAAGCTGTGGCATGTGTATATATAATGAAATATTACTCAGCCTTAAAAAAGAAGGAAATCCTGACATTTGTGCCAACACGGATGGACCTTGAAGGCACTATGCTAAGTGGCACGAATCAGACTCCCTCGTGGGGGTTGGCCTCATCCAACACTGCATGATCTCACCCATATGTGGGATCTAAAGAACAAAAAACAAGGGGCACCTGGGTGGCTCAGTTGGTTAAGTGTCTGCCTTCAGCTCAGGTCATGATCCCAGAGTCCTGGGATCGAGCCCTGCATTGGGGCTCCCTGCTCAGCGGGGAGTCTGCTTCTCCCTCTCCCTCTGCTTCTCCCTCCAGCTCCTGCTTTCTTTCTCTCTCTCAAATAAATAAATAAATAAAATCTTCAAAACAAACAAACAAACTCACAAAAAGCCAGAGTCATAGAAAAAGAGTTCAGACTTGTGGTTGCCAGAGAAAGAGGGTGGGGATGGGAGTGGGGGTGGGGGAGGGGGGGAGTTGGAGGGAGGGGGTCAAAGGTTCAAACTTCCTGTTCTAAGATGAATGAGCCTACGGGATGGCCTACGGGATGTGAGGTACACACAGTGATCGTAGCCAGTGTTGCCGTAAGGCACACAGGAAAGTTAAGAGTTAGGTCCCAGGAGTTCTCATCCCAAGGGAAAAGAACATTTCTTTCTCTCTTTTCATGGGATGACGGATGTCATCTAAACTGACTGTGGCACCGTTTCACAGTAGCTGTGAGTCACAACACACCATGCTGTACACCCTAACCTTCAATAGTTCTGTATGTCAATTTTATCATCGAAACCGGAGAGAAAAAGAAGAAACCCCATAGTCAACCATATGGCCCTCTGAGCCTTTTCTGAATACCAATCCCAGGGCGTGCGGATGGGTGTAACTTGAAAAGAAGTTCCATAGTCAAATAAGTCTGTGAAATATTGGATTCAACAAAGATAACAGAATTTCTTGGGGCTTTTATGATGTTAATGAACTTTGTGAATCTTTTTTTAAAGATTTATTTATTTATTTATTTGAGAGAGAGAGAGAGAGTGCACGCGCAGTGGGGAGAGTCAGAGAGAGGGAGGGAAACTCAAAGCAGAGTGCGCTGAGGGCAGAGCTGGGGCTCGATCTCACGACCGTGAGATCACAACCCTGAGATCACGACCTGAGCTAAAACCAAGAGTCGGACAGTTAACCAACTGAGCCACCCAGGCGCCCCTGAACGTTGTGAATCTTCATGAGGAGCCGTATGGTATGGGAGTGTAGCCAAATTCATTCGAAAAAGAAAGTCTTTTAAAACAGTGCGTTGTGGCGACCTAGCATTTCATGGAACACAGTTTGGGAAACACTGGTCTAACTTAATATTAATACCACCTGGAGGCTGTATATGAATTACTTGCATCTTCGAATCGCAGCAGCTAATGTGTATTACTTCCCTCCTGCTGGCGCCCACAGTGATTTCGGGATATCGTGCATGTCATGCCCTTAATGGTTCCTTCAGATAACCCAGACACAAGCCTTGTAGATTTCTAGGAAATATTCAAAGAAGAGCCCTCTGCTAATTTACAGAAAATGAGAGAACCCTTTTATCTTCTTTTTTTTTTTTTAAGATTTTTTTTTAATTTATTTGACAGACATAGAGACAGCCAGCGAGAGAGGGAACACAAGCAGGGGGAGTGGGAGAGGAAGAAGCAGGCTTATAGCAGAAGAGCCTGATGCGGGGCTCGATCCCAGATCGCCGGGATCACGCCCTGAGCCGAAGGCAGACGCTTAACCGCTGTGCCACCCAGGCGCCCCCCCTTTTATCTTCTTATCCGGAGTGGTACACATTGTCTTCCAAGGCTCTGGGTAATTGAACGAGAAGTTATGTGTTGAAATCACTGTCATAGGATGGTAACAGGAGGAAATTGTTTATTCATACACCAAAGAGTTTGTCTTGCCCTTGATTTGAAATACATTAAAGTACCAAAGGTATTTGGCGAGGGGGCCTAAACATCTAAGACTCTCAGGATCCCATGCTTTGGGGAAGCATGCTATTCTGGATAGCTGAGTTTTCCCAACCTTTAGGGTCTAACCCACGTGTTCGTGAACGTTCAAAATTCTACCCTTTTTGGTGGACTTCTCGAACGTGTATCATGCAGCCTTGCCATCTTAACCAGGGCACGCTGAACATAGGATTCAGGACTCAGCATTTTCTCCCACGCTTTCACTCTGCTGATATAGGAATGCCTTTAGGGTCCACTGGGGTACGCCACATTTTTTGACCCAATACCCAGAATCTGCCCCAACGGTGGTGTCAGCTTTGTTCTTGTCTTTTTATTTTTTAATTTTTCTATTTTTTCTCTGTCGTTTTATGTCACTCTGGCCACAAACTATTTTTTCCCATCATTGCCTTCGTTCGGCCTCCTGCAGCCCAGCCCCCCATTTTGCAATCTGCTCTTGTTGTCTCCCCGCTTCATGTAATGGACTTCATATTAATTTGCTAACTTTCAGTAGGCTGTTAAGCAGATCATCACACTTCTAACAATCCTTTTTAAAACAAGAAGAGCCTAGGGGTCTTTGAGCAAAATGCAGACTTTAGCTGTGTAGGGGCCTTTGGGTTATTTCTATGTTTTATTTATTTTTTAAAGTAAGCTCTATGCCCAATGTGGGGCATGAACTCATGACCCCAGGATCAATAGTCGCATGCTCCACTGACTGAGCCAGCCAGGTGTCCCTGTTTAATTTTTTTTTTTAATGTGTTTTAGGGGCACCTACACTGGTTCAGTCAGTTGAGTGTCTAACTCTTGATTTCAGCTCAGGTCATGATCTCAGGGTCCTGGGATCGAGCCCCATGTCAGGCTCCATGCTCCGTGTGGAGTCTGCTTGTCCCTCTCCCTCTGCTCCCTCCCTGCTTGCACTCTCCTCTCTCTCTCTTAAATAAATACTTAAAAAAAAAAAAAGTGCTTTAGGTAGGTGAGTGAGCCAGATGGCCGTGTTATTAAAACAAATTTAGTTAACTTATTCAAACTGGAATCCTAATTCAGTTTCCTAATGACCACTGGCCTTATGATTGCTAAGGCACTAACACCTTCCATTCGAAAACTTCTCCAAGAGTTTCACAAGCAGGAACTTTGACCACACCTTATGATACAGAGGCCAATTCTAAGGACAACTGTAGCGTAGCTCTTTAACCATTCACGGGTGCCCACCTAAAGCAATCAGATGAGGTTCCCGAGTTCACACAGTGAAACCTCCAGGGAACAAGAAACATCTGACTTTTAATCAGTCTCTATTCATCAGATATTTTCTCTTTAGTTGCCAAAATAAAATTAAATAAAATAATGAAGTCTATTTCCTTATTAAAGATAACCCCAGTTAGTGGATGTGATGGTCAATTCTATGTGTCAGTTTGACTGGGCCATGAGGTGGCTGGATATTTGGTCAAACATTGCTTTCGGTGTTTCTGTTAGAATATTTCTTTTTTTTTTTTTTTTTAATTTTTTTTTTAAAGATTTTATTTATTTATGTGACAGAGAGACAGCCAGCGAGAGAGGGAACACAGCAGGCGAGTGAGAGAGGAAGAAGCAGGCTCCCAGCAGAGGAGCCCGATGTGGGACTCGATCCCGGAACGCCGGGATCACGCCCTGAGCCGAAGGCAGACGCTTTAACGACTGCGCTACCCAGGCGCCCCCTGTGTTAGAATATTTCTGAATGAGATTAACATTTGAGTCAGTAGATTAAGTAAAGCAGATTGTCCTTCCTCATGTGGGTGGGCCTTATCCAATCAGCTGAAGTCCTGATTAGAGCAGAAAACCTGACCCACCTCCCAGGAAGGGAGGGTTCTTTCTGCCTGACTGCCTTCAAATTGGGACATCAGCTTTTTCCTGCCTTCGGACTGGAATGGCACCATTGGCTTTCCCGGGAGTCCCGCTTACTGACTCACTCTGCAGATGTTGGGACGTGTCAGCCTCCATAATTGTGGGGGCAGAAGGTGAGCCAATTCTTTGTAACAAATCTGCCTGCTGGGGTGCCTCAGTGGCTCAGTTGGTTGAGCGTCCAACTCTTGATCTTGGCTCAGATCATGATCTCAGGGTCGTGAGATCAAGCCCCGCATTGGCTTCTGCGCTCAGCACACAGTGTGCTTGTTCTGCTTCCTCCCCTTCTGCCCTTCCCCCTGCTCGCTCATTCGAGCTCTCTATGTCTCTATCTAAAGTAAATGAATAAAATCTTTAAAAAAAAACCAACCTGCCTGCCTCTCTCTTGTGCTTTGCTCTATTGCACTTGGCAGATAATGCATTTTTTACAGATGGAAGGTTTGTAGCAACCCTGCATCAAGCAAGTGTTTTGTTATCATCATTTCATGTCTCTGTGTCACATTTTAGTAATTCTCACGATATTTCAAACTTTGTCATTATCATTACTACTACTACTACTACTACTACTACTACTATTATTATTAAGTAGGCTCCACACCTAGCATGCAGCCCAGTGAGGAGCTTGAACTCGGGACCCTGAGATCAAGACCTGAGCTGAGGTTGGGAGCCGGATGCTTAACCAACTGAGCCACCCACGTGCCCCACTTTGTCATTATTATATTTTTTATGGTGATCTGTGATCTTTGATGTTACTATTGCAATTGTTTTGGGGCAACAAACTTAATTGACAAATATCGTATGTGTTCTGACGGCAGATGGGGAGGCAAGAGCAGGAGATCTAGAATCAGGAGCGGAGCCTGAAGATGGGGCTGATGGGCTGCAATCTCGTGATGAAACTTGAATGGACAAGCAAAGAAAGTGGTTTCCTGAGATTGCATGTACTCCTGGTGAAAATCATTGAAATGACAATGAAGGATTTAGAATATTCCAGAAACTGAGCTGATAAGGCAGCAGCAGGGTTTGTGAGGACTGATTCCGGTTCTGGAAGAAGTTTTCCCATGGGCCCAATGCTATCAAACAGCATCGCACGCTACGGAGGATTTCTCCATGAAAAGAAGCGTGCGTCGATGCTGCAAACTTCACTGTGGTCTCATTTTAAGAGAGTGCCACAGCCACCCCAACCTTCAGTGTCCACCACCCTGACCAGTCAGCAGCCGCCAGCATGGAGGCGAGACCCTCCAGCAGCAAAAAGATGACGACTCACTGAAAGCTCAGATGATGGTTGGGGTGTTTTAGCAATAAAATATTTTTTCATTAAGGTGTGTGCATTTTTTTAGGCGTAATGCTGTTGCACACCTAATAGCATAAACAGAACCTTTATATTCACTGGAAACAAAAAAATTCATTCAATTTGCTTTATTACGATATTGGCTTTATTGTGGTGTTCTGGAACTAAGCCCACCATATCTCCGAGGTGTGCCTGTATCTCTCTCTCTCTCTCTCCCTCTGTCCACGTTATTGGCTCTGTTTCTCTAGAAAACTCTAATACAGTGAACATACTCCAATGTCAAACGACTAAAAAATATTCCTACAGACCTCTGACTTTTCCAGGAGGAAAATCCCCTTTTGAATGGCTCGGCCATGCAGAATTCATAAAGAATTATGGATTTTTATTGACAAGAGGGAAATTGAATTTCAACGTTGAAAACATTCCGGTGCCGACACACCACATTTAGGGAAGACGGGGGCCCCGCCGGTTTTGCTTTACAGTTCTGGCAGTGAATGGCAGGACTGAAATGAACATTTTTTAACGTAACAGCATTATTTGATGGCGACCCCACAAGGTAAACAATAAAACACACAACGTGCTACCCGGGCCAATCAGGAGGGACAGCGTTTACTGATGTAAGTCCGCCCCGAAGGAAGGTCCTTTCTTCTCGCTGATATTTACGAAGAGGTGGGCTAATGCTCGCAGCAGCCTGTGGGTCCAGCTCTTTCTCTCGCCCCGCACCTCCACCCTACTCTTCCCTTCCGCCCTCTCACGCGCCTTCCCAGCACCAGGGCTAAACACACACTTCTGCCACCTCTCCACTCCACCTCGCCCTTGACGTGTCTTGTTTCCTTCTGCCCAATGCAGGAAGGAGGGTGGAGCTGTGCCTTCTCTGGCAGCCACACGTCTTAGGTCCTGGCTTCTGGCTCCACCTCCTACACCATCCACCCCCCAGCGTGGACTCCACAGCCCTTACCCAGAGGCTGTTTTTCCATCCTAGGAGCTGACCTCATTGTTCCTGGGGCTGGAACCATCTATAAGGCAACCCTTGCCAATTTAGGAGTTTACAGCACTTTTGCGTTTGTGGCACGGGAGGAGCCGGGCTGTACCATTGTCTTTTGTCCTAAAGATGGCATTCACAACCTCCTGTCCTGGCCTGAGCGTGAACATGGCTGAAAGCACAGAAAGTGTGACTTGCCTGTCGCACGTGGATAGAGTCTGCAAATTTACCAGTCTGGGAGCCTCGCTGTCATTTATAAAAATTGCCGGAGTGGACAGGCCTGCTTCCCATTCTTGCAGACCAGTACGACATTCTGGCTCAACCGAGCCCCTGTCATGGGTTGCCACACAAACATTGTCTGGAGCTGTCATTTCCTGGCAGTGAAGCACTATTCCACATCACCTCAGGATGTGATCCAAGTGTCCTCCTGGCATCGGAACCAGTCCTCAGAAAGCAAAGGTAGAGCTCGAGTCAATCTTTCGGAGAAGATGGGCAGGAACAAAGCGTGGCTTTACTGGAAACAACAGCAAATACGGTCCCAAGAGCACGGCCACACTATTTTGCTAAGAGAGGAACTGGTCTCCACCCACTCACCACCTACTGGTCCCAACCCTAATGTGTCTTCCTGTCCCTTCCCTGCCTACCACTATATGCAGTGGGGAAGGTGGCAGAAGTTGTCTCTACTTTTCCATAACCACTGACCAGTCTGGCCACACAGCAGTTGTCTGCTGGATACCACTGTAGATTCTCAGCCACCCGGCTCACCAGCTGTCTTTCTAGATTTTTCTCTACCGATGTGTTGTTCTTGGCTATAGCCCTGACTTTACCGTCCTCAGTTTCCCGACTACTAAAATGAATTTTAAAACCACCAATCCAAGTTGAATTCTGCATTCTTAAGATAGAAAGTGTTACACCGGTGCAAAATACATTTCTTCAGATGTACATTGGGAGTAATTTGACTTACTACCTTAGTAATTCATCAGATATCCAGTTAATATTTGACTTCTACTCGGTTACATCATAGTGCTATATGCTCAGTGTGAAGGTTTAAGAAGCTTAAATATCGCTCAGTAAATATGTATCTTTGAAAAGGCAATAGTTAATAACAATAGTTATTTCATATTTTAATGACAACGCCTATCCAACACTTAGAATTTTCTCAATAATAGGAATTTAAATGCAACAGAGAGAGAAAGAGTGAACGATTTCCTTCAGACGTGGGGTTTCAGGAGGATGAGATATAATGCTAGTAATAAATGACGTGGACTTTCCTTACTAAAAAGGACTGATTAATCTTACATGTACAAATCACCGAGGCAAAAACGTTGTGTACAGCAGAACTGCCCTTTTGTCTGGTTACCTGGAGGAGGAAGACCCCAAACCTTTGAAATAGCCTTTTTTTTTTTTTTTTTTAATCCCAAGAAAGAAGATATCAAGAATAAACGAAGAGGCTTGGGCTTGGATCTCAGGAGGTTTCTTGTCCAGGGACACTGAGGGCGGAGAGCGAGAAGGAGCGTATAGAGGGGTCCGAGCTGTCCAGGGTCCGGACTGCTTTTCTGTACTTGGTGAGACACCCCTGGACTCCATCCGGGGTCATCGCGAGAGCCACTCTGCACAGCGCTGCTCTCCAGGCACGACGGCTTCAGCATTTGGTGTAGTTTTTCTTGCGCTACTGGAAGCCCCACCGAGGCCCTTTTCTTTCCCTGTTTTCCTACAGGGCGAGCGAAGCGAAGACAACAGTCAGAAACCCTAACTTCACAGGCCTTGGCTTTACAGTCGTGCTCCTGCCGCCACAGTGACGTGACTTCGGAGCCTCCTTGGAGTTTCCTCGGCCGAGTGTCCTCACTGCGAGCGTGGGGGCTGCGGGCCGGCACCAGGGTGGATGGCCTTGGCCTCCCCCCCGAGCCGCCCCCGCGGGACCAACTCGCGGGCAAGCGTCCTGCAAACGGCGGCAGCAGGAGGAAGGAAGAAGGCACTGCCCGCGGCCGGCAAACACCGAGGATGAGAGCGCTTGGCCACCGGGAAGCCCCCGCGGCCGCTCCCGGGCGCCTGGGAGGGCGAAGGGCGACCTCCGGGGCCGAGGAGGCCGCTCCCACCGCTTCCGGAACTGCAGCGACTCTCCTCGCGCCCCCAGGGAACGCGCCTCCTCCAGCCCCGGCTCCCCGAGACCCAAAAATAACCACGCAGCGCCAGGGACGCGGCCGGAGCCTGCGGCGCGGCGCCTCGCCAACGCCTTATCGCTCTCGGCCAGAACGCTCGAAACCTGACCCCGCGCCAGCCTTTTATACATAGTCCCCCGAGCCCCGCCCCAGCAACGTCTCCTAGCAACGCCTGGCCCTCGCGCTCCACAGCCTTATCGGCCTCCTCCAGGCCCTTCCTGTTCCCCTCCCCCGCCAGCGCGGAGCGGAGGTCCGGCTCACGTGACTTGCCCCAGGGGAGGGGAGGGGCGAGCGGACGATGTGGGGGCGGGGCGCGGAAGGCCCCGTGACGCCATCAAGACGCGCCGGGCCGGTGGCGGCGCTCTGTCCCCGAGAGCTGGAGGGCCGGGAGGTAGCTGAAATGGCGGAGGCTGTACTGCTGGTGTGGGTTCGCGGCCCCGGCTTCGGGTGCGAGGCGGTGCGGTGTGCCTCGGCCCGGTGCTCCGTACGAGATGTGATCCACCGACACTGCCAAGATCGGGTGAGGTTCGCGCTTCCTGGAAGGAAGGGGAGTTAGGCGGACTGGGGGCAGGATTGGGCGAGGAGAGGGTGGGTCGGGGGCGCGTCTGTTCCTTGGGGTTTTCAGTTTTTGAGGCTGAGGGCACCCCAGTTTGAAAATGCTTCAGACTGATGCTGAGGCCTTGCTTTGCTTTTGCTTTGGGGTGGCGGTGGTTTTGTGTCCCTACAGAAGGGAGAACAACCCCTCGGCTCACAGGCGCTTAGTTCCGCCCTCCGTGTGGACGAACCGAAACCTTTGGCGTTGTTTCATCGTGCCCAAATGAGGCAGTTGGTCCAGATGACTTTTAGGGCGCATTTCCTTACGTTTCCGTTGCATTCATCCTGTGCTTCTATGATGTGCATGTTATCCACTGCACAGCCCTGTTAGCTCCAAGTAGAGGAGTATTTTCATATCCAGACCGAGGCCGGAGGATGGTTGGGGAGGGCAGTGGGTTCATCTGGTCTCTGATCGGGGGACGAGCACTCACACACGTGTCCTGTGGAGGGCGTGGGTTCTTGGGGGTCTGTCTTTTAGATGTTTTCACTGATCCTCTGATGGTCACATTTGTCCATGCTTATTTTTGAAAAACTGTCACGGACTTTTAAAGTTACATGTGTGGTTAACGGAATTATCAAGCAAGCGAGTTTCTCCCAGCTGTGAGACATTAAACCTGTTCAGTTATCTGAAGGATTTGGTGGTCTCCCCGAATCTAATTTTAATTTTGGTCTTTGATCTAGTAGTCTGTTTTTCTTATAACCTCACTTCATCCGTGTTTCCCTAGGCTGTTTCTTCTGTTATTTGTAAGCTCAACACATGTTAACACTGCAGTCAAAACCAAATCTTTGTTTATTTGGACTGGTTCCGTGAAAAAGCAACGTGTTTTTGCAAATAATGTGGTTTTACAGCCTCGCCATTTGTCTTTCTACACTACAGCCGAGTCTAAGAACTGTCAGAACTGTTTTTGACCATCCGTGTGGGGAAATACCTTAAAAAATAGATGGATTTTAATATCTCTGAAAATAACTTTTATATCTCATGACAGTTGATCCAAAATGACCAAAAATAGGATCTTAATTATGAGAAGTATTGGAAAACACAATTTTAAATAGGAAGGAAGAAATATAAATGGGTGATTCTTTCAGGTGCTCAAGAAATAAGACCATAGGGGCACCTGGGTGGCACAGCGGTTAAGCATCTGCCTTCGGCTCAGGGCGTGATCCCGGCGTTATGGGATTGAGCCCCACATCAGGCTCCTCCTCTGGGAGCCTGCTTCTTCCTCTCCCACTCCCCCTGCTTGTGTTCCCTCTCTCGCTGGCTGTCTCTCTCTCTGTCGAATAAATAAATAAAATCTTTAAAAAAAAGAAATAGGACCATAACATACGTGAACAGAAACAAGAAACTTAAAAAAGGTCATTTGATGAGACACTGGAAGAAATTAAAATAGCTCAAGTTCACATCTGTGCTTTTTGAAACAAAATTGTTCTGACACAGGATGAGGTCAGTGTTCATGTCCACCGAAAAAGTACAAATCCCTCCTGCTGTTCTTCAGGCTAGGATAACAGACACAGATAAAGTGAGCTGCAGAGTTGATAGGAAACGGTATTTCTCCGGAGCACATGGTACAGTTGTAAAATGTCATAATGACTCCCTTGGAAGTCTGTTGCTTTCAGATTCACTAAGAAACCTTGATCTGGGAAATTATAGACTTCAAGACACTTGCTGTTTGAAATGTTATCAGTGAGAATGAAGCATCCCAGTCTTGCCTTGAGACTCTGAGTCACTTTGATACAGAGAACGCACTCTTGATTTCCAGCCAGGTGCAGACCTTCAGAGTAGGAGTTCTGAACACAACATTCCATGTTTATCTTAACTTTGTGGTTTCCAAGGAAATGGGTCTGGATCCAATTTACTTCACAGTCTAGACCTGATGTTGCCCCTTTTACACACAGCTCTGGTTTGTTTGGAGTCCCTCCAAACACTTTCATTTAAATTTCACCTAAACTCCACCCTTGCCTCAAATCCTATAATAGTTGTTTTTTGTTGGTGGTGAGACACCCCATGATTCCTCTTGTGCACAGTCCGTACCCCCCACCCCCCCACCTTGTTTGCAGTGAGTCAATAAATTTGACTTTGGTGAACTACACGTTTGTTTCTGGTGGCCTTAGGCTGATTGGGCTAAGACGCACAATACTTTGTGTTTGAAGTACTTTGTAAAACACAAATGGTCAAAGACCCTTAAATTGATTTTAAGTTTCCTTTGTCCTTTTTTCCTACTGGTGATTATTGATAAGAATCTTAAGTAGAAAATGCAATTTTGTTGCTCAGTTGTCTTGTTTAATAAGCAGTTCTGTTTGGAAACGAAGTACAGTGTATATAATCTTTCTGTCTTCACATTAATGTCTTTTAAAGTTGTTTAGAATTTTAGAAATATATACCCACTAGACATAGAAAATATTAAGAGAAACTAAAGTAGCTTTTCATTCATAAACATAGAACAAAGATGAGGTATATTACATACCTCATTTAATCTGTACAACTCTTAAAAGTGGACAATATTTTACAGATAAGAATAGTCCTTCTTGTTAATCACATCACTGCATATAACATGAGCTCCTTTGCTTCTCTCTCCTGCTAGCATGTTTGCCTGGGAAAAGTCCGGTCAACTTAAATCCACCTCTTCTGCCTGCCATCTGGGCAGTGACGGTGGCGGGGAAACTAATCACACAAATCAGTCTGACTGTAAGTTCACGAACACCAACCCTCGTGATGCGTGGCACTTCTGCTGTATATCCCCAGGCCAGAGTAGGCCTCCACTGGGTTGGGGGACTGCGGAGATCCTGATTCCTGCAGCTCTCGGGCAGTGGGGCAGAATCTGGGGGTGCCTCAGCAGCTTTGCTCATTTCCCCGTGTCGCTGGATGTGTTCTCTGTACACCATGTGTGAAAAGGCTTGGGAAACAGTGCCTACACGACTCTCTGACCTCTTCTCTCTTTAAATCTCTAGTACTTCTCCCATCTCGAGGCCCATGCTTTGGATTCAGGGAGAAAGTACGGGCAGTCAGGAGAGACCTTTCTCATCCTCACAGCAGTGCCCCTACCTCGTTGCTATACATTCTGCCTTCTCTTTTTCCGTTACTGTGGATGAACGGTCGTTATTTTACGGATGAGTTGTAATTAGCTTCCACTTGGCACCATACCCTCTCTCCTCTTACCTTATTTGGCATTGGTTCTCTCTCTGCTGCATTTCCCAGTGTCTTCCCGTTTTCCTGGATCATTCCTACCAGTGCTCAAACTTGAGCCCCATCCCTCTCAGCTGTCACCTCCTTTTCTCTAGTTTTCTTTGTAGAAATATCCTTGAACAGAAAACTTCTCCTTTAGAACGTCCTCCAGTCAGGCTTTTGTTGCCGTCGCTCCAGCAGACCAGCTCCTGTCATGCGTGCCATACCCGATGATCGGGTTCCAGTCCTCCTCTCTCTCGGCCTGTCGGCGTCTGTGGGCACACTCCAACGTTCACTCCTTGGCACGCTTTGCTCACTTGTCCACACATCCACCTTACTAGCCTCCCTCCGGTTCCTCTTGCTGCTGCCTCTCGTCTCTCTGATCTCTAAACCTTGGAGTGGCTGCGACTGGGTCTTCTGATCTTTGTTCCTGTGCCTCCTCCCTCATGCAGGGCACTTCTTCCATTCTCTAGGCGTGCTGACGTCTTCCACATGGAAATCTCCAGCTCAGACCTTGTCCCCAGACTGCAGACGGGTGTACCCACCAGTTTCCTCAGCATCTCCAAAGAGGTCTTATTAGGCCTCTCAAACAAACACATCCAAAATGAGACTGGTACTCTTCCCCAAACATGGTTCTCACTCTTAACAAATGGCAACTCTGTTTCCTGTTAGTCACACCAAATGTTTGGACTCCTCTCTCGTTGCTCTGTGACTCTCACTGCCTGTCTCCAGAGCCTTCGGGGGACACCCCCCCTCTGTTTCTCATCCCTTTCTGCCACTACCCCCGATACAGATGGCCTTCATTGCTCACCTGGGTTGTCACAATAGCTGATGTCTCTTTTTCTGTAGTCTTTATTTCCAATTTAACAGCTAGAGTGATCCTTTAAGAATATAACTCTGCTCTCAATCTGTTCCAAACCCTGTAGTGGCTTTATTCAGAGTGAAACCTAAAGTTCTTACAGGGGCTTTTAAGGCCTTCTCATTCCCCTTTGGCAGACGTCTTCTAGCTACATTGTCCGTGTTGCTGTTCCACAAATACTCTGGGCATGTTCCTGATCCCCACCTTTGCCTCTGGAATGCTGTTCCCTCAGATAGCCAGGTGGCTTGTTCTCTCCCTTTCTTTCCTTCTCTGCTAAAGTGACACTTGATCAGAGAGGCTTTTCTTGACTAACTGTGTATGTTAGATAGATGGCCAGCACAGCCATCTGCACACGCTGTCCCCTTCAGCCTGCTGATCACCAGTGGCCATCAGATAGCATTCGTTTGTTCGTCCTCTGTCTTTCCCCACTAGAACGTAAGCTCCCTTGAGGCAGGGTCTGTATTCATTGTATTATTCACTACAGTATCCTAGCACTTGAAAGTACCTGGCAAATAGTAGGGACTTGGTTAGTATTTGTTGAATGAACAGACGGGTCCCCCTGAAATGGCCGTGGGATGTGGTCCGGAACGAATGTTCATTGTGCCCACTTTGGGAAGATACCAGTTGTGTGTTTTTCCTTTCTGTTGGTATGTGGGTCTCCTTTTATATGTTCTCTTCATCACTTGCTCTGAGAAAGTTTGCAGTCTACAGAGTGGGTTTGGGGGTACTTGGGCCTCCGCTGTAACTCAGGGACAGGGCAGAAGAGCAGCCGGCCCTCCACCTGCGACAGCTGCTGTCGGTGTAGGCAGACCGTACTGTCGTCTCCTTCCCTCCCCTGCTTGTCCTTAGCCACACTCTTCAGAGTGTGTATTGGGACTTTTAAACTCGTGCAACTTGATATTACCAGTTTAAAAAAAAAGTGAAGAGAAAAAGGGCCTGGCAGAGTTACTGGGTCTGAGCCCCGTATAATTTTCCACCTTGACTCTGATTTCCTATCAGAGAAGAAGAGAACAGTTCTTATTTTCACCCAAAAGACAAAAACGTCTTGTGCGTATCATGACAAGGCGTTAGGAAACAGTCATACCCCGAATAAATCCTAGGAAGTGACTTTTTCTTTGGATTTTCAGGTCAATAAATACTGATGGAACACACACTATCTGCTTAATGAAAACATAATGGGCTGGGTCCCTCCCTACAGGAAACTTGTGTTGTCTCATTGAAAAACCCCAAACTTGTCTCTAGGATGTTCCAGTGGAACGCTTCTTTGTGAAGTGCAATGGATGCCTCGTGGACGCCAGTGATGGAGTGCGGCTCGGCGCCGTGTATAGTTTGGAACCCAGGCTCCGTGGAGGAAAAGGAGGTAGGACACGCATGGTGGCTGCTTCTTTGTGTCACAGCTGCAGTCTCTAGCCCTGGGCAGGCCTCTGGGGTGTGCCGGTCTTGTTCTGCCTTATGAACTCCTTTATTCACTTTCCTAGTCTTGAGTATGGTTTCTCTTTTGTTATTTTTGAGGAATATATTGTCCGATTATAATTTCTACCCTCGCCAGCAGGGTAGCTCTTAGGCAATTAGATTCCAAACCTTTGGGGGAGATTGGATGAAGAGAGACGATCGTGTGTCCAGTTTTCTGAAGAAAGAGT
>NW_024424452.1:69785497-69826760 GCF_017311325.1 Ursus maritimus
AAAACAGTTAAATCTGGGGCGCCTGGGTGGCTCAGTCGTTGAGTGTCTGCCTTCGGCTCAGGGCGTGATCCCAGAGTCCTGGGATCGAACCCTGCATCAGGCTCTTCTGCTGGGAGCCTGCTTCTTCCTCTTTCACTCCCCCTGCTTATATTCCCTCTCTCGCTGGCTGTCTGTCTCTCAAATAAATAAATAAAATCTTAAAAAAACAAACAAACCAGTTAAATCTCCTTCTGCTTTTTAGCAAGATTTTGTCTGGTCATTGAAGTTCCAAGGGAGGCCTAAAGTCAGCCTGAGGAATGTAGCCGTTTACAGATTGGGGTAGATTCAGGTCGTTGCTGTACGAACACATCTAAGGATGGAGAAGAGAAACTAAAAGAGCAGGAACGGATTATGGGCAGTTCTGGGTATTTTTCCTGATGCGCTAACATGTTGTCCTGAAGCTTTCTCAACATCCGCAGTGATTTGGTTTGGTTGTCAGGGAGCTCACTGGCATCTCACATTATAATCATCCTGCTGTTTGAAATTGTATCGCTAAGAATGAAGCTTATTGTATCAGCCAGGGACAACTTACAATTGCGTTTCCTTTGAAACTCACTGCGAAATCTCACCATAAAAATTTTTAAGTTATTGATCTGGGAATCTTGGGATCTGTGGCACTGGGTAAAGCCCTCTAAAATATCCCAGTGTGGGGGGTGCCTGGGTGGCTCAGTTGAATAAGCATCTGCCTTCGGCTCAGGTCATGATCCCAGGGTGCTGGGATTGAACCTCACACTGAGCTCCCTGCCCAGCTGGGAGTCTGTTCTTCCCTCTCCCTCTGCCCCTTCCCATTCCTACTCTCTCTTTCACTTGCACTTTTTCTCTCAAATAAATCTTAAAAAAATATATCCAAATGGCGCAGATATGGTATTTCAGAAATATAAGAGGAAGGGCAAAAGGCACGAGGTTGAATCAGGTTTATCAATATTTTTACCTTTGATGCCTGGGCAGAATCTTGATATTCTTTCTTAAAAAAAAAAAAAAAGATCTTTTTTGTTTGTTTGTTTTGTTCAAGATTTATTTATTGGGGCACCTGGGTGGCTTAGTTGTTAAGTGCCTGTCTTTGGCTCAGGTCATGGTCCCAGGGTCCTGGGATCGAGCCCCATTTTGGGCTCCCTGCTCAGCAAGGAGCCTGCTTCTCCCTCTCCCTCTGCCTGCTGCTCCCCCACTTGTGGTCGCTTTCTATCTAGTAAACAAAATCTTAAAAAAAAAAAAAAAGTTTTATTTATTTCGTTTAGAGAGAGAGAGTGCGAGCACAAGCAAGGGCAGAGGGAGAAAGAGAGAGAAGCTTTAGCAGACTCCTCACTGAGCGTGGAGCCCGATGCGGGGCGTGATCTCACGACCCTGAGCCGAAACTAAGAGTTGGATGCTTAACCGACTGAGCCACCCAGATGCCCCAAAGAGATCATTTTTAATCTCATGATATACTAGCATTTTCACAAATTTGGTGTTTGTCCATCCTTGAACCCTTCTTTAAACCTGCGTTCTCCAAATACACTTGCCCAGGGTTTGGATCTATGCTCCGAGCGCTTGGTGCCCAGATTGAGAAGACAACCAACCGAGAAGCTTGCCGGGACCTCAGCGGGAGGAGGCTACGAGATGTCAACCATGAGAAAGCGTAAGCTGCCCACTGTGTTAACTTCTTTGAAGACAGCAACGCACGTTCCTGCCAGTCGTGGTTGTCCACATGCCATGCGTATCGAACGGTAGCCTTCAGGGATTAGCGTGGTCACTCGTTGTTACCGGACTTAGCTCTTTCTGTAGTTGAATAATTCCTGTGGGGTTTTAGGGGGTCCCTCACAGCGTGCTAGTGGTAAGCCCGGGGCAGGCACAGGACAGTGTGGATTCTTCCGGGGATGGGGGGCTTTTCACGTAGAAACAAGAGTGTGTGGGATCCGTCCGGTCAGCCCCGTCTCTCTCCCCTGTCCCAGGATGGCTGAGTGGGTGAAACAGCAGGCTGAGCGGGAGGCCGAGAAGGAGCAGAAGCGCCTGGAGCGGCTGCAGCGGAAACTCGCCGAGCCCAGGCACTGCTTCACCAGCCCCGCGTACCAGCAGCAGTGCCATGAGATGGCCGAGCGCCTGGAGGACTCTGTCCTCAAAGGTGAGAAGGAGGGCCCCTAGCTGAAGCCACGCCGTCCCCGCTGTGCACAGAGGGCAGTGCTGGAGTCCTTGTGGGTTACAGACTGAGAATCAGATAAAAGCCATGGAACCTCTCCCCTCGATAAGAAACAGAATGGGGGTGCCTGGGGTGGCTCAGTTGGTTAAGCATCCAACTCTTGATTTCGGCTCAGGTCATGATCTCAGCGTCGTCAGATTGGGCCCCGTGCTCAGTGGGGAGTCTGCTTGTCCCTCTCCCTGTGCTCTGCCCCCTGTGCACAGGTGCGCTCTCTAAAATAAGTAAAATCTTTCAAAGTAATAATAGGAATAAACAGTATGCCTTAAACCCTAGAAATAAAGAGTACACCCATGATATGTGATGTATTTGACTTCTGAATTCCGGGGGCCCACGGGCCCCAGGTAAGAACACTTGTGCTTGGTGGGGTATGCCAAGTCCTCAGGAAGTCTTTAGACCTCAACATCCTTGCTTCTAGTTTTAGGTCCGTTTTTTAATGGTTTTTAGTGAGAATGATTAACTTTTTTTTAGCATCCAAAGCATTATGTTAGGGCTCTCGTGGGTTCTGTTGAGTAGGAAGGAATCTTTTCAATCAGAAGGTTGTGATGTAATGCTGTACAAGCAGCAGGTACAGGGGATGGACCATCAGGTCTGGGGAGGCCGGGGACGCACCTGTCCGTCTCAGAGCTGCAGACTGGCCTTTGGGGTTTTCAGAACGCGGTTCCAGAGCCAGAATGCACGGTCCTTTAAACCTGTCTGAGCTTGAGTCGAATCTCAGTTTAGCCGTATTAAATTTTGGTATGTTAAGAAATTTAAAACTCGAGCTTTAGATTGCAACATGGCAGCTTTTGTCGTCCGTACTGTTTATAATGTCTTCAGTTATACTCACTTCTGATGGCATAACTGAGTTGGGAACATTTCCGGTTAGGTATGCAGGCTGCCTCCAGCAAGATGGTTTCCGCCGAAATCGGTGAGAGTCGGAAAAGACCCAACCAATCAGAAACAGACGGAGGAGCCCGCGCGGGGAAAAGGAAGTGCTTTTGGTAAGTTACGCTTCAGTTTCATTCCAACGAGATCTGTGCGGCCTGACAGCGTTTCCTCTTGCCTATCTGGCGTAAACGCTTTTTAAAGTTAGGTTTGATGGGAACTCGGAAATTTCCAGAGTCTTCCAGTTCTCAGGTGTCCACGGCTGTCACACCGTGCACACTCCTTGTGGTTTCTGCCTTGCGTGCTGGGAATGGAAGCTAACGGACGATTTTTCCTTAGTGAAAGATCACATGAGAATCACTTTATACTTGAATTACTGTTTGGTGTTGAAAGAGTTAACTTTCAGAAATTCTGGGTGGAAGCCATGGCTGTACTTTCCAGATTGTTCTGTTTTCTCTGTGGTTTTTCACAGTCGTTACTGAGGTCTGTGGCCACCGCCAGAGCTCGCTTTGACCACTTTTGCACGTGCAGCTGAAAAGCACAATGGCGACTTTTCTTGTCCATCCTGCTGGTGGTGCTCCTGCCCTTCCCATGGGTCTTCAGGTCACTAGCTCAGTTTCCTTGGGCCAAGTTCTAGAAAATGACATCCAGACGCATCTTGCTTCCTTGCTGGCCTCTGCTTTGGGGGTAGAAAGATAATTATTAATTAAAGATCATGGAACTACGTGAGTCCAGCATAGAATCTTCAGTGTTCTTTGTTTGTTTGTTTTTTCTTTTCTTTTTTTTTTTTTTAATTTTATTTATTTATTCGACAGAGATAGAGACAGCCAGCGAGAGAGGGAACACAAGCAGGGGGAGAGGGAGAGGAAGAAGCAGGCTCATAGCAGAAGAGCCTGATGTGGGGCTCGATCCCAGATCGCCGGGATCACGCCCTGAGCCGAAGGCAGACGCTTAACCGCTGTGCCACCCAGGTGCCCCTGTTTGTTTGTTTTTTCTTTAGGATTTTATTTATTTATTTGACAGAGAGAGAGAGAACACAAGTAGGGGTTGGGGCAGAGCAGGAAGCCTGATGTAGGGCTCGATCCCAGGACCCTGGGATCATGATGTGAGCTGAAGGCAGACGTTTGACTGAGCCACCCAGGCGCCCCAGGAATTAAGTGTTCTTGAAAGTAAAGGTAGTGGGATTGTGTGGGGTTGGGGGGGGGGTTGAATCAGGTTTGTTGAGATGGAATTTACGTGCACTAAAATTCATACTTTTTCATTGAATAGATCTATGAGTTTTGAGAAATACAGTCACATAACCAAGATATAGAATATTTCCATTTCCCTAAAAATTCCCCATGTGCCCCTTTGTGGTTAATTCCCGCTCCCCTGCCCCCACCCCCGGCAAGCGCCGATGCCTGGTGTGATGTTTGTTCTGACCGTTCTGTCTTTTCGAGGATGTTGTGCAGCCCTCTGTGTCTGGAGTCTCTCACTTAGCACAATGCTTTTGAAATCTACGGCTGGTATCATATGTATCAGTGGTACGTTCCTTTTTGTTGCCATGGATTATTGCATCTGTTTATCCGTTCCGTTGATAGTTTGGGTAGTTTCCAGTTTGGGGCAATTATGAATAAAACATAGGATTTTCTTTTAACTGTTTGATATTTTATCTACGTTTCTCACCGTTGAGTTTTGTACAAGATAGAAACAAAAGCTTTAGGCAAAATCAGTTTTGTTTTACGAGATTCACAACTATTTAGGGGCGCTGGGGTGGCTCAGTGGGTTAAGCGTTTGCCTTCGGCTCAGGTCATGGTCTCAGGGTCCTGAGATCGAGCCCTGCATTGGCTCCCTGCTCAGCGGGAAGTCTGTTTCTCCCTCTCCCTCTGCTCCTCCCTCTGCTTGTGCTCTTTCTCAAATAAATAAATAACATCTTAAAAAAAAAAGAGATTCACAACTTTAAAGAGGATTCCCTCTTGGATCTTTGGGATGGTTGATTCTAGGCTCACTGAATTTTTTCCCCTCTGTTTATACTTCTAAATATCTTTCTGTGAAACTTAGCTACTGTCCATCTCACGCAAGCACATACTTTGACCCTGACAGTCTGTTCCCCGGACAGACTGTAACTCTGTCCAGCAGAGAAGCTGTACCTTCCTGTTGCTCCTGGCAGGTTGGGCATGGAAGGGCTGGAGACAGCGGAGGAGTCCAGCTCGGAGATCTCAGACGATGACCGGGAAGAAGCTCCTAGTACTTCAGGCATGAGCTCACATGCTGTAGACAGCGGCCTTGGTGGCGCGGAGTCAGCAGCTGGGTCTCCCCGCTGCTGTCCGGGGCTGGGCGTGGCCAGCACAGCCTCTCACTCCCCTGAGCCACTGCCGGCCCCAGGGACGGCCTCTGGGTGTGCTGTCTCCGCAGACGTGTGTGCTGAATCGGGACAGATCTCTGCTGAGGGGCTTGTGAACAGGACAATGGCCACAGAACCCGAGAAGAGCCGGGAGGAGGGGCGTGGGGCAGAGGGCAAAGAGCCTGCAGGAGAGGAGACCGCAGGGGCTGGACTGACCTCGGAGACAGAGCCAGAGGCGGAGGAGGTGGCCGATGGGGACAGAGCTGCCGAGGCTGTGCCTGGAGAGGCGGGGGCAAGCGAGCCCGCTGCCAGACTGGAGCGAAGCCAGTCAGGAAATACGGTAAGTAGTTTGGGGGTCCACGTCGGGAGCCAGGGCAGCTTCATGGCCACAGTTCCTCAGTAATTCCGTAACATGAAAACATGCTTTCCCCCTCGGCTGCTAAGTGGGAAGGTTTGTTTCATAACCAGAAGTACAGATGAGGGTGAAGCTTGCCTCTGCGCCCCAAAAAGTCCTTTGGTTTTTTTCTTTTAAACTCTGGAATGTGTATCATTTTGCCACTAGGTGGCATCCCTGGTTCTCTATTTTATCCGTTCTAAGCCACACGTCGATCACATTTTAATATCTGAATTGGAGTGGATGGCCCGTATGAGCACTTAGGGGCTATGACTTACCCGCTGAGCGGGGAGCCCGACGTGGGCTCGATCCCAGGACTCTGGGATCATGACCTGAGCCAAAGGCAGCCCCAGGTGCCCCTCATGACTGGGAGGAGTCTGTTTTGAATATTTTCCCTTTTTCCCCCCTTAGGATACTGGTCAGCAAGCTCTGGATTTGCTGGCCTTCAGCTCCACGGCAGAGCTGGAGGCGCTGGGTTTGGACAAGCTCAAGTGTGAACTCATGGCCCTGGGACTGAAATGTGGGGGCACCTTGCAGGAGCGTGCGGCCAGGCTCTTCTCCATCAGGGGCCTGGCAAGGGACCAGATCGACCCGGCCCTATTCGCCAAACCTTTGAAGGGGAAGAAGAAATGAATTTCATCGGAGCTGGTTTCCTATTTCTTCATAGTCTGGCGTTTGTAACCTGAATAATGTTGACTCCTGGCCGTTATTCCTGTTGATATTAAAGCTGACTTTTTAATGACCTAATTCTGACCATCCTCTTTTTTCGTTAAACTGTATGTATAAAATTAATGTGTGAAATCATCTGGGCCTGCAGTGTTCTTCGTGGGATGATTTTTTATAACAGATTTAGTTTAATAAATACAGAGCGATTCAGATTTTGGTTTCATCTTGTGTCATTTAGTTACACAGTTGACCCTTGAACCTCACAGGTCAGAAAAGCACGGGTCCACTTACATGTGGATTTTTTTTTCAATCAATAACAGTACCATACTGTCCGTATATTTTCTCTCATGATTTTAATAACGATTTCCTTAGCTTCACTGTAAGAACACAGTATGTAATCCGTGCAGCATACAGAGCCCGTGTTACTCATCGGAGTCCCTCCTCGTTCTTTTCACATGTGTAGGAGCTGCGGTGGTTACTGCTTTCTCGTCCCGGGACTGGTGGTTTCTGTCTCCCCCTTTCCCTGATCAGTCTCGCGAGGAGTTCGTGAGTTTTGTTGATCTGATTTTCAAAGAACCAGCTTTTGGCTTTGTTAATTTTTCTCACCTTTTTCAGTTTCATTGATTTCTGCTCTTTATCGTTAACTTTCTTCTACTTAGTGCTTTGCTCTTTCTCTTTAGCTTAAGATCGGTCATGATCTTAGACTTTTTTCTAATAGAAGTATTTAAAGTCGCACGTTTTTCTTTAAGTACCACTTGAGCTGCACCTCAGAATTTTAAACATGTTGTCTTTTCATTATCGTTCAGTTGTAAATATTTTCTCATTTCCTTGTGAGTTCTTCTTTGACCCACGGGTTGATGATCTAGAAGCATATGGCCTGATGAGCAGATGTCTGTTTTGTTCCCTAAATATTGTTACTGATTTGTACTTTAATTCCATCGAGGTTAGAGAATATGTTTATGATTTTAGTCTTTTTAGTTTTACTGAGACTCCTAATATGACCTGGTATGTGTATGGTCTGTCTGGGGAACGTTCCACGTTTGCTTGAAAGGAATATGTACTCCAAAATGTTGGGTGAATTTGTTCTGTAATACCATTTAGGTTACATAATTAATACTGTTGTTCACATCTTCTGTGTCTGCCTAGATTTTTTTGTGTCTTATCAGGTGTTGTGAGGTGGTAAAGATCTTCTGTTATGATTGTGCAATTGTCTGTTTCTTTAATTGTATCAATTTTGCTTCGTATTTTGGGGGTTGTGTTACGTCGTCCTAATGAATTGACCATTTTATTATTACAAAACTCCCCTCTTTATCTCTAATAACTTTTTTTTTTTAAGATTTTATTGATTTGGCAGAGAGAGACCGCGAGAGAGGGAACACAAGCAGGGGGAGTGGGAGAGGGAGAAGTAGGCTTCCCGCTGAGCAGGGAGCCCAATGCGGGGCTTGATCCCAGGACCCTGGCATCATGACCTGAGCCGAAGGCAGACGCTTGACCACTGAGCCACCCAGGTGCTCCTCTCCTAATACCTTTTATGTCCAGTTCTGTTGTATCTGATGTGAATTAGAGCTTCTCCAGCCTTCTAATGCGTACTGTGTGCGCGAGACACCACTTTCTGCCTCTGTCTTTCTACTTACAGTGAGTGGAGTTCCTATACACAACACATACTTGGCTCTTAACACTTCTCTCTGTTCTGACAGGCGCCACCTTTCAATTCACAGCAAGCCGTGATTACTGGTAGAGTCAGATTTAGGTTTATCATTTTATTGTTTTTTTGTTTGGATTAGTTGTTTATTTAGAATTACAGTTTAACGGATTGACTTTTTAGCTGTCCTGTCTGCATAATGTTTTAGTGGATGCTCTAGGACGATATCCATTCTCAGGTTTTCAGTCTCCCTAGAGTTCATGTACCACTTCGCACAAAATGTAGAAATCTTGCAACTGTATACGTTCATTTACCAACCCTGTCATTGATGGTCTTGTTTTCATATATATAAAAACTATGTTCCTTATAAGCCCTGTGATATGTTGCAATTTCTACTTTAATCATATGTTTTATTATTTTTTTTAAAGAGTTTTTATTTATTTATTTGCCACAGAGTGAGAGAGCATAAGCAGGGGGTAGCAGCAGGCAGAGGACAGGCAGACTCCCGGCTGAGCAGGGAGCCTGACACGGGACTCAATCCCAGGACCCCAGGATCATGACCTGAGCCGAAGGCAGACGCTTAACCAACTGAGCCACCCAGGCATCCCAAACATATATATTTCAAAGAAATGAAGAGGGGTACTTGGGTGGCTCAGTTGGGCGTCTGACTCTTGATTTCGGCTCAGGTCGTGATCTCAGGGTCGTGAGACCTCGTCAGGGGCTCCGTGCTGGGCATGGAGTCTGCTTAAGATTCTCTCTCACCCTTTCCGGAAAAAAAAAAAGTCTCCAGGTTATTTCTAGATGTGGTCTCTTCTTTAATAGTTCATAGTATTGGGTGACACATTTTAGGTTAGAAGACTGGCCTTTATTTTAGACCATTATTCTCCTGTTACTTGTTGCTTCTTTCCTGTGCTCGGTTCCTATGGAACTTGAGTTTCCTGTTGTGTCCAGTGTGCCGTGTGCCACTCTTTGTGTGCTCATTAATTCAACAATTAGGTTTTTCCTGTAGAGAAATCTTCCTCAGATTGGACCTGGCCATGCTTGCTTGCTTTGGTCTTAGAAACATGCATACGCAAGCTAGGCTCAGCGTATCTTCAGTTTCTTTCATGGGAACACAGTTCCTCTGATGCCTCAACTTGTCTCTTTACAAATACTCATTTTCTTAGGATCTCTGCTCGTGCAGGAGCCAAGGTCTAGGGTGGGATAGATGTGTAGGAGATTCACTGGGGGCCGGTGCGGGAGAGGGACTCCCCTGGAAGGCCAGGGAAGAAGGAAGGATAGTGTAGGAAGAGTCCCAGCCTGCAGTGCATTTCAGGGAATGTTCGTCCAGGCCAATGAAGGGCCCTTCAGTTAAAGTCACCTGCCGGAATCCAGCACCTTGCTGGCCGGGCCAGCCTTCACACCGCCACTGCACTAACTGGCTAGAAAGCGACCGCAGAAAGCGTGGCCTGGGTGTGAGCCTGGTGCACCCGGAGGGGCACCCATCACGCTCCTGTGGGCAATCTCTGTGCTCTCTGCCTGTGACAGTGAGGTTTTCCCATTGCTTCGGGAGTGTTACTTTTCTAGTTGTTGAAAATGGGTGCATGTGCCCATCTTGGCAAGCATGCTCAAAGGGGGAAGGGGAAAGTTGAGACTTCGTGGGGGTTTCCTCTGTCAGGTCTGAGATGCTTTCACATGGGGGAGAGTCAGACAGCCAGAGCCGAAGACTTGGTTTTCTGAATGGCAGCATGAAGCTGGCTGGGCCAGCGCCCTTCCCCCAGTGGCCCCGCCGCCCCTTCGGCTTGTCTGGCGAAGGGAGAAGTCCGCAGTTCTGCAATTGCCCTTTTCTTGGAGCATGAAAGGCTGGAAGCAGGGGGTTCGCATCCTCACGGCCCTGCGTGGGGATGCCCGTGGCCTTGTGCCCTGGCTCCTCTTTGCCTGCACTTTGATAGAACCTCCTTGTCCCGTTCCTTCGGTCACTTCAAGGGGACTTGGCAAGTCCCACCTTCCGTGGGCTGAGGTTACCCGTCGCGCCGGCCTGTTAGTGGATTTTCTAGCTCAGAGGTGCCCCGTCCAGTGACTTAACACCAGCTCTGGGTTCTAGGCTGACTCTGATCAGAACCGGGGAGGTACCGAGTGTTAGGCTTGTGGCACTGCTCTTGGGTCTGAACTCAAACATGGGGACGGACATCGTGGCTTCCGGGGGGCTGAGCTCAGCCACCTGCCCATCGCCCCGTGTCTGAGGGAGAAGTCTGGTTCAGGCTGTGCATGTCTACTCTCTGCCGTGGGCAATTCAGTGTCAGAGTCAAAAAATGCTACGTGGTGTTAACCTTTTCATTCGTCTCCAGAAGTTCCCATTCGAGTATAAATTAATAAATCCGAGGGCAGCCAAAGTGCCAACAGGAATGGGAGTCCTCTAGAAAGGGTTCTGTTTTCCACCACCACCAGCCATCAGAAACACTACTGATCTCGGTGGGGAAGGCAGGCTCCCCCCGTTGCCAGTAGAGGGAGCTGGGCACTACCAAACGGGGTTCGAAGCCGGGGCAGCGGAGGGTCCTTAAGACCAGCAGCACCGCACACAGAATAAGTGGCCACGTGGATGGTTTGGTCTGGATCTGACCGGACTCTGTCCTTTCTGACTCTCAGATCCTCGTGTTTTGCTTGTGCTCTCCCTCTGCAGAGGAGAACACATCACTTACAGGCTTGCTGAGTGTCCCCTAACAGTACCACCTCTAACAAACAATTCTATCTATCTATCTATCTATCTATCTATCTATCTATGCAGTGGGTAGGATTTTTTTTTTTAATTCATTTGAGAGATAGAGAAAGAGAGGGAGGACAAACCAGAGAGAGAGGGAGAAGCAGGGGAGCCCGATGCAGGACTCGATCCCAGGAACCCCGGGATCATGACCCAAGCCGAAGGCAGATGCTTCACTGACTGAGCCTCCCAGGCGCCCCAAACAGTTCTTTCCAAATCGCTTGCTTTTGTGTTCTAAAACATATTTTTTTGGGGGGTGTAGCTGTGTTTTGTACAGTTCTGACATAGGTATTTCTGCCCGAGCCCCTCGTGTCTCTTCAGTGGGAAAGGTGTGCCCTGATGCGATGTTCCAGCTCATTACTCCTGCGCGGGTGGCCCCCAAGTCACCCTGTCCCCTTCGTGTGCTGAGTGCTTGCCATCATCCTAAGCAAATGCCAGGACCTTGATTTGGAAAACAAATGTATTTGCATAAAATATCTTTGCTATCTCTTTGTGTATCAGAGTTCCACCCAAGATGCTATTTATACAAATAGGGTTTACCGATAAAAACAATTTTGAAAGCTTCTAGGCGTAATTCTTTGTATCTTTATTTTGGAAACATGATTTTTGGGAAAATGGGTAGTCCCGAGCTGAGTAAAGATGATGCCGAGATAGAAGCCTGAAATATTGTAACTCTTGTGGAGAGAGGCCAGATGTAAAAAATCGTATGCAAAGAAGGCAACATCATTATGTGAAAACAAAGATGATGCCTGGGGAAGACCGCCCGTGAGGCCGTACAGGTTACTGTTTCCCCAGGTCGTCCGTGGGGGATCGGAAGCGGACCATTTCCCCCTCTTCCCAATCTCCTGTACTCCCTAAACAATCCATGATCAGCCTCCTCGTGTAATAAGGAGACATGTTAAGGCTCCTGTACGGGAACACGTCCCTGTGGTTTGGTTCCGTTTTATTCAACAGACGCCCGTGAGCGCCTGCCCCGCGCTCTGCTCTACTCGGCCGTGGGATGCCCCTCTCCCGGACGGGGCTCAGGGCTGCTAGCAAAAGCAGGTGTCCGCAGTGTGGCTGCAGTGGTTTCAGACACAGAAGGCCAATGATGGGCGTATTCATGGGGGGTCGTGGGATGCAGGAGGAATGACTCTGTCCCTCTGGCAGAGTGAGGCAGGGTCACTGGGGAGGTGACTTGGGCCCAGGGTCTTTTTTTTATTTTCAAGATTTTATTTATTTATTTGAGAGAGAGAGAGCATAAGCAGGGGGAGAGGCAGAGGGAGAGGGAGAGGGAGAAGCAGACTCCCCATTGAGCAGGAAGCCCGATGTGGGGCTCAATCCCGGGATCCTGGGATCATGACCTGAGCTGAAAGCAGATGCTTCACCGACGGAGCCACCCCGGCACCCCTGGGCCCCGGGTCTTTAAAGATACTCTCCTGCCCCTGGCAGAACATGGCTCTGAAATGAGGGGGTTCGTAAGAAGCAGCCCTGCATGCCACACCATGACCTCCTGTCCACTGGGAGTGCCCAGGCCTGAGGAGGGGAGCTTAGCTGCTGCCCTTGGCCCCCAGAGCCCCCAGCAGACCCTCCCAGTCCTCCCCAGATAAACAAACGCTGTGCAAACACCTTATCTAATTTGCTGCTCACAAAACCCTTCAGAGTAGACACTGTTCACCCCCCGTGTTACCGGAGCCTCAGAGCACCGAGGCTTTCAAACACTAAATACCCAGCCCGGAGAGGGCAGAGCTGGGGCTGAAGCAGAGGACCTCTGGCTCGCAGCCTGTGCTCTTCCAGCACCTTCAGCCCTCCTCGCCTGCCAGCCCTCCCCGAGCCCAGCCGGCTTCTCTCTCCGCAGAATGGCCCCCGTGCACCACTCCGGTGAGGCCAGGTCCAGCCCCGGGGCCAGAGGACGATCTGGCCTCTTAGGATCTCTGCATCGCCCTCTGCTTCTGTTGGGCCCCTCCCTGAGGATGGAGAATTCTCTCCATCGCTGTCGGACGGCTTAGTGTCTCCCTCTCAGGAGCACCCACCTGGTGTGGACAGTGGCGTTCGGCTGGCTGACCGGCTGGGCCCAGCTGTGGGGAGCAGAGACGCACGGCTCTTTCAACCTCTATGAGCCCCACATCCCTTACTTGTAAAATAGGGACCCTAGTCCCTGCCTCCTAAGGGGGTCTTAGGGTTCAACGAGGCCCTTCCCCAAAACACCCCTCCTGGGGACTAGATTTATGACCCTGTGCTGTCAGACCAAAGCCCGGGAGTGGGGAGCAGGTGGGGCTTGCTGACCAGACCCCACCGGATCAACAGCCACTGTGGACGTGGATTTGACGCCGGCTGTCCTGCGCCCCGACACATGCTCGGCTTGCAGACGTGCGGTGGCCTTACATGTGGGCTTTTAAATCTTCTTGTTGAAAAAAATGATATATCGTTTTGAAGACAACAGTGTGAAAGACAGTTCTGAAAATTCAAACATCAAAGGGCGCGCTCACACCATCTGTCTTGGAATGCTTTCTGGTTCCTCTCGTATTCCGTCATTGTCATTGGTCAGTGGGTCAGAAACATATTGACCTTCCCCTCTGCGTCCCCCTAAAGCATCCATGGCTGAGCTCTGAGTGACCTGGTGGGCTAATCTGCCCACCGCCCATCCCACTGAAGCTGCCCAGTCAGGCCTCTGCCCCGCCGACGGGCCGCCCCGTACCGTGGGCGCGGAAGGTCCCTCTGCCTCCTCTCTTGGACCTAGTTACTGCCGTCCATCCTCCACTCAGCAGGTGGAATTATCTCTTAAAATGAGTTTTCTTGGGGTGCCTGGATGGCTCAATCGGTTAAGCGTCCCACCTGTGATCTCAGCTCAGGTCTCGATCTCAGGATCGTGAGTTCGAGACCTGCGTTGGGCTCCATGCTGGGCGTGAGCCTACTTAAAATTCTCTCCCTCTTTCTCCCCTTGTCTCTAAAAAAACAAATAAATTAGTTTTCTTTTATTGTGGTAAAATATGCATAACATACCATTGACTATTTTGACCATTTTCAAGTGCACGGTTCTTGGGCACCAAGCCCATTCAGGCTGGGGTAGAACCATCACCCCGTCCACCTCCAGAACTCTTTCACCGTCCCAGACTGAAACTGTCCCCATGCAACAAGGAGCGCCTCTGTGCCGGCCTCTGGCACCCACCACTATGCTTCCTGCCTCTTTGAATCTCCTGACCGGGAGGACCTCCTAACAGTGGAGTCACCTGGTGTTTGCCCGTCTGAGACTGGCGCATTTCTCAGAGTGTGAAGGCCTCAGGGTTCATCCACGTGGTCGCAGGGGTCCGGCTTGCTTTTTTAAGGCTGAAGAATATTCCATTGTATGAGTATGGGACATTTTGTTAATACATTAGAATTATCTTTTAAAATGCGAATAAGATCGTGTCTCTTTTTTTGCTTAGCCCTCCTACTGGCTTCCCACGGCTCTGAGTTAGAGCCTTCCCATGGCCTGGGACCCCCTCCGCTGGCCCCTTCCCCTCACCCCTGTCTGCAGCCCCGAGGGCCGCTTCCTGACTTCAAACCCCCCACACTACTGGCTGCCAGCAGCCCTGGGCCTCCCACACGGGCAGCTGCCTGGCCTGACCAGCCCTCCCCACCCCCGTGCTGGCCCTTCTCACCCCAGACATGGCCCCTTGGGGAGGCCTTGCCAGTCACTCTCTCTTTCATGACCCTGTTTACTTCCTTCCCGTTATCTGGTTTCTCTGCTGTCTTGTTTATCGTCTGTCTCCTCCCCTGGAATGACCCAGGCCCAGGCCCCAGACTGTGTCTGGGTCATGGCTGCAGGGCTCGCGGGGGATGTGCTGATGGGCGCCTGGGTGAAGGGGTGCCGGCAGGTGGTCTGGGGGGCGTGACCTGTTGTGACTTGTCACCTGCCCTACAAGCTCATTTATAGCAGTGCCAGTATCGGCAGGCGGTCGCCTGGGGAGGGGCTGCCCTAGCTGGTTAGAGTCCCGGCTTTCCCCATCTCTGATCACGGGGGGGGGGGGGACAGGGCCAGCCCCCCTTCGCCTCAACCCTAAGGAGGTGACCCTGCAGTGGCCTCATCTTCCCACTTTGTTGCGATTTTGTGCAGCTGTAGGAGACAGAGAAGCTAAAAACATTGGGTAAAGATAAAGAGCTTTAGAAAGAAACATATAGAATCTTTTCGCCACAGGAGACCAGAAACCAAGGGCAACATCATAACATTATTTGAAGACTCTTCCCCAGAGAAAGGGCCGAAGTTCCATCCACCTGCGTTCAGAAGTTTGTGCTGGGGGAAAATCGATCCAATAAACACAAAAAGGAATTTATTTTCAAAGTACATGTATCTGTAGAAACATGTAAAAATATGTCTTTAGGGAAAGAGGAAGGGACCCTAAAAGGGGGGCCCCTGGTTTACAGAGCAGGCCAGGCCTCAGCCATGTTCTACTCTCCACCTGTCTTTTCATTAACGGTGACTTACAATAAACGTGTTACTGAACATAACATACACACAGAAGAGTGAGTAAGTCGTAATGTACGAGGTGAAGTTCCTACAAGTAAACTGTGTGACCAGCGCCCAGATCGAGGCTCAGAACATTGCTGGCATCTCCAAAGCCCCTTTCTGCCGGCCTCTGGGCTACACGTCCCGAGGGGAAGCGGGATCCCGGCTTCCGTAAGCGGAACGCGGAGTCCGTTCTCTTTTGCGCGTGGAGGGATGTGGAGTCGGCGTATGGTTTTGGGTAGGTGTCATTCGCTCACGTTTGTCACCGTGCAGCCTTCTGTTCATCGCGTAACAGAGGACGGATGGGCGTTTGGATGGTTCCCAGGTCGGTGGCCTTACCAGAAGCGCCGCTATGAACATTCTAGCACATGGTTTTGGCGAACACACAACGCTTTCTATTGGCCACACAGCTATGCTGGTCATGGGACGTGTGTACCGTCAGCTTTAGGCAATAGTGGCAGAAATGCCAACACTGGGTACTTTCTGTCCTTCTTAACAGTGGGATCGTGGTGGGACCGCACTGTGCGTTGACTTGCATTCCCTGATCCCTAGTGAGGGTGGGCATCGTTTCCCGTTTGTTGGCCGTTTGGACGTCCTCTCTGTGACTGTCTGTGCTGGTCTGTTGCCCATTCCGCAGTTGGATTTCCGTTCCGAGCGACTCTTACTGAGTCTTTATATATTCTGAATACGAGTTCTTTGTCAAATACATGAATTGTATCTTCTCCCGCTGTCTGGCTAGAATTTTTACTCTTAATGGAGGCTTTTGAGCAGAAGTCTCACATTTAATATAGGCTAGTTTATCAAATTTCTTCCTTTATGGTTAACTCTTTTAGTTTTCTGTTTAATTAAAATATCTTTGATAGGTAAACATCCCTGATTTTCATATGGTTTAATTGAACAATCTGTTTTTTTACGATAGTTCTCATCCCCCTACTTCATTATGATTTTGTGCAGATGTAGGAGACAGAGAAGCTAAAAATATTGGGTAAAAAGAAAGAGCTAGTTTTATGATAGTGTCTTATGTGTCTAAGAAATCTTGCCCTATCCTGTGTTCATTGAGACATGAACCCTTGTTGTCTCCTGAAAACTTGATAGGTTTGCCTTACACATTTAGGTCCATACTCCACCAGAAATCGATTTGTATGTATGATGTGAGGTAGGGGTCCAATTTCATTTTTTTTGTATATGGATCCTTAATAGATTCAGCACTATTTGTTGAAAAGGCTGTTCTTTTTCTACTACGATGCTGCCCTACCTTTGTCATAAACCAAGTGTTCGCATATCCACGGGTCCTGTTTCTAACTCTCTTATTCTATTGGTGTATTTATTCCTAACCAATATCACACTGTCTTGCTTACACTAAAGACTTTGAAGACAAGTTGCCACTGTCGCTAAAAGTGGGGATATGACCTCTTGATATTTTCTGCAATAGGATGTCTACAATTATCCTTTTCCAACACGACAGTCTGGAGGAAATGAAACAATAAATACGGAAAATAATTAAATCCTAAGGAAGGGCAGCTTCAGACAACACTGAGTAGTCATTTTATAGCTTTCGTCTGAGTAGCTACACAAGAAAGCTAGCTTTGAAGATTCCCTGTTGAGGATTCTGGGAAACCCGTACCCTCATGTCATTGCAGGAGACTTAGAAAATGTGAACATCCTTTTGGAGTGGAACTAGGCAGAGTAACGAAAATGCTAGTACCATCTGCAAATTCACCCCCCACCCCAAGGAAGTAGGTCGAAAGAGAAAAGAATCGTATGCACAGAGATGTTTATAATAGCAGTGTTTCCAATAGTAAAAACTGGAAATGCCTTTGCTGTGGCTGCAAAATTAAATCAAATCCCTATGAAAATGGTAAGTATAGTAAATGTGTACAACAGGGACGAGTATGAAATTCCACTACATTAAAAGCACAATCTGCCAAACTTGGAGGTAGATTATCTTTTAAGATTTGCTGTTTACACGGATACAAGTTGTAAGGGCATGAAAAGAGGAAGGAATAAATACCTCATAGTGCAATTGCTGGGGGTGCCTGGGTGGCTCAGTTGGTTAAGCATCTGCCTTTGGCTCAGGTCATGATCTCAGGGTCCTGGGATCGAGCCCCACATCGGGCTCCCTACTCAGCGGGGAGTCTGCTTCTCCCTCTCCCTCTGCTCCTTCATCCCTGCACAGCGCACGCTCTCTCTTGCAAATAAATGAGTAAAATCTTTAAAAAAAATAGTGCGATTACTGGATTGGCAGCAAAGCCAATGCACCCTGCTTCTGAGGAGCCCCCGGATGCTGGTGCTTTATTTCGTTTTCTTATCCCCAAACTCCGTGAAGTAGGTATCCTTTCTCCCCTTGTTGTGGGTCATCAGACTGAGTGTCTGTGGTTAAATAACTCACCCCAGGTTCTAAGCAGGCAGGTTATTGGCAGAAAGTTATCTGTTGTGGGGCGCCTGGGGGGCGCAGCGGTTAAGCGTCTGCCTTCGGCTCAGGGCGTGATCCCGGAGTCCTGGGATCGAACCCCACATCAGGCTCTTCTGCTATGAGCCTGCTTCTTCCTCTCCCGCTCCCCCTGCTTGTGTTCCCTCTCTCGCTGGCTGTCTCTATCTCTGTCGAATAAATAAATAAAATCTTTAAAAAAAAAAAAAAGAAAAAAAAAAAAGAAAGTTATCTGTTGTGACACCTGAGCTGTGCAAAGAAAAACAAAGCAAAACAAAAATCTCATTTTTCTGATGATTAAAAATAAATAAATAAATAAAGCAAGCTCTCAGGAATTCTGGGAACTACAGGAAGAGTATAAAGATGACATTAAAAATCACCCAGATTTCTTCAACTCAGGAGTAATCACCGTGAACACATTGGTAAATTTCCTTTTTTCTTCTGTGTATGTTGACTGGAATCCTACATTAGAAACAATTCGATGCATTCCTTTTTAAATTGACATGGTGTGAGCTCTCCTCATGCCATTTAAAATTCTTTTTTTTAAAAAAGATTTTTATTTTAAAGTAATCTCTGCACCCACTGTGGGGCTTGAACT
Organism: Ursus maritimus; assembly: GCF_017311325.1. Classification (NCBI taxonomy): domain Eukaryota; kingdom Metazoa; phylum Chordata; class Mammalia; order Carnivora; family Ursidae; genus Ursus; species Ursus maritimus. Next base: position 69,803,827 of record NW_024424452.1, read on the forward strand.
CATCACCCTGAGATCAAGAGTCACGTGGTCCACCGACTGAGCCTGCCAGGCGCCCCTTTTAAAATTTTTTTAAACATGAGTTTTCATGACTAATAATTCATTTTGTGTATATACCATCCTTTGGTCTTTCTTTTGTTGGGCATTTATACTTTTCTTAATTTTTTTGTAGTTCTAGAAATGCTGTGTAGAATCTTTGTAGACAACTTTTACCTGAGTCTCACAGTATCTGCCTGGGACAGATCCTCAAAAGGGGACTTGCCTGGAGCAAGGCTCGGAATATTTTTTACGTCTTTAGTTCTTTTTCTTTTATTTGTATTGACGTCTAGTTGACACACGATGTCGCATGCACTCCAGGAGACAGCACGGCAATCGGGCGGCTCTCCCTTACCCCCTGCTCACCACTGGTGCAGCTACTGGCTGTCAAGGCCACAGATATTTTTAAGGTCCTTTTTTTTTTTTTTTAAAGATTTTATTTATTTATTTGACAGAGAGAGACAGCCAGCGAGAGAGGGAACACAAGCAGGGGGAGTGGGAGAGGAAGAAGCAGGCTCACAGCGGAGGAGCCTGATGTGGGGCTAGAACCCAGAATGCTGGGATCATGCCCTGAGCCGAAGGCAGATGTTTAACCACTGCGCTACCCAGGCGCCCCTTAAGGTCCTTGATACATATTACCGACTTTTCACAGGGGGTCTTCACTAAGCAGGTGCCTGTGGGATGCTATCTTCCCGTTGACCAGGGCTGTGCTGCACGGATGGGCCCTGGCTGAGGGCCCTGGGGTCAGTGAAGCAGCTTCTGGGATCCTTTTTTTTTTTAAAAAGATTTTATTTATTTATCTGACAGAGAGAGAGACAGCCAGCAAGAGAGGGAACACAAGCAGGGGGAGTGGGAGAGGAAGAAGCAGGCTCCCAGCGGAGCAGGGAGTCCGACATGGGGCTTGATCCCAGGACCCTGGGATCAGGCCCTGAGCTGAAGGCAGACGCTTAACGGCTGAGCCACCCAGGCGCCCCTCTGGGATCCTTTCTTTTCCTTTTTTTTTTAAAGCACTCACGTAGGGTTTTCCTGTTCTTTCTAAGTGCTTTATTTTTTTTTAAAGATTTAATTAATTTATTTGAGAGAGAGAGAGAGCGAGCACAAGTGAGGGGAAGAGCAGAGAGAGAAGCAGACTCCCCACTGAGCAGGGAGCCTGATGTGGGACTCGATCCCAGGACCTCGGCATCATGATCTTGAGCAGAAGGCAGACCCTTAACCGACTGAGCCACTAGGAGCCCCTTCTAAGTGCTTTATAAGTACTAACTGATTTAACAGCCCTACAAAGAAGGCTCGGTCCTTCTCCTTGCTCTGTAGATGTGGAAGATGGCCCAGGGACAGGCCCAAAGCCACGTGATGTGTGGCCATGACCAGCATGTGACATCACCTGGAGGCAGGCGCTGGGGCCCCTCAGAAGCAGGGAGGGGTCGTTGCTGTGGGAAGAAGCCGGCATCTCTGGCCTGGGTCTCATGCACACATTTCCCGACTCATCGCTTTAGTTCTTTAGGCCCTGTCTTATTTGTTCAGGTGCCCCGAGCTTTGACGCTGTTGCCAAGCCTGGTCTCGTGACCTGGGGCCCACAGGCAGTCTGGCCAGTGTCCTTTGGGGTGGCGAGGAGGCCACTGGCTGTGCAGTCAAGGATGTGGCACGGCCGGCCGGGCCTTGAGGAGCTTAGAGCCGTGAGTCAGCTTGGGGGGCCTTTGCCCAGCCCAGAGGCTCGGGGGATGGCAGTCAGCATGCAAGGGCCCCCCACCCCAAGGGGAGGAAAATCTGAAACAGGCTGCTTCACACATCACCTGAGTACTGGGGGTGAGCTCCCCCAGCGCGGGACCTGTCTCTGGGTCCCCAGCCCCGAGGTCTTCTGATGGACGGATGCTCAGGGACTGCAGACGGGATTCGCTGGCCTCCCAGGAGGACCCTGCTGCTGGGATTAGGAGCTTGTTTACCCACAAGATGAAGGTGCAGCCTGGCTGGTCAGGGGCCCTGGGTTTGAATCCCAGTGGGGGTTCGAATCCCTCAAAGTCAGGCTGCATGACCTCAAAACGGAATTAGTTTGTGCACTTTGGCCTCAGTTTCCCTTCTGAAAGCCTCCACTGTTTTGAGGGTAGAAAGAGAGATGTGTCAGCAAGGAGGCCTGGATAGACAGACACCATGGGCGATGAGCCTTGGGGTGGGGGCAGGGAGCCACAGGGCCCCCGTCTGCTCCCTGTCTTGCTCCTTCTGAGGACAGGGGACACCCTTTGGGGTTCCTAGGTCAACTGACCTCCCTTCCTCATGAAGGGGCTCTGCCCTTTGACAAGGCTTCGGCCGCCTGAGGCAAGGAGCTGGCGTGCAAAGGCCGCTGGGGGTCTGCCTGGAGAAGTCTCACAGCCATCCCCGTCTCTGGAGAGATTCTGGCAGACACCCCCCCCCCCCGCACCGTGCTATCTCCCCTGGGGTGGCTGGGCTCCCCCAGCGCAGACATCTCCAGTGTCCCCACCCCCTGGTCGTGCCTCGTGACATAGCGAGACACTGTGGGCAGCTCCAGGGCAAGAGCCGGAGGTTTGAGTGTTCTGTGTGCGTTTGCACAAGTGGCAGAACCAAATTACGCCGTGTGTATTAAACATTGGCGAGGAGGGGGGAATGCAGAGTGAGGGAGAGGAGCCAAGGCCTTGCTCGTCGTGGCAGGGCGGCAATGTCTAAGTTAGCAAATTGAAGGAAGGAGACCCCCCCACCCCCACCCTGTGCAGGATGTGTGTCCCAAGTGGGGTTTGTCGCTGGGAAGGACCAAGCGGGGAGACTGGTGCTTGTGGCTGCAGATCCTTCTTCCCTGTGGGGTTCTGTACCCCAGACACGTCCTTGAAAACACACCGTGCAGATGTCACGCACGTGCACACACGCATACACACACACACACACACACACACACACACACACACACACACACACACATCTCTTTAGGGAACTCATCAGCTCTCACCAGGAACCTCTCAGAGCCCCCGGACTAAGCAGCGGCCAAATGCTCCCGGGACGGCTGAGCGCGGCATTGCATAGGAAGCAAGAAGTGTTTGCAGGAGGTGTCGGGGCTGCGTGGTGGCCCGAGTGTCACACCCTCTAATGAACGTGCAGGAAGTGGGCCCGAGCAGGCCAGGGGCTTCGCACGGCAAAAGCTCGTTTCCTTTCCCAGACAGCCGCTGCGCTGAGCTCTTGATAAAACGCTGGGGAAAGGGTCGGCCCCAGCGGGACAGGGCTAATCCTCGGATTCCCAGATGATGCCTGCTCGTTATTATGTATTTTGTTTACTCAGCCCAGCTTTCTAGTCGCCCTTCAGAGGTGCAAATCCTTCCTCCCACTTTATCAGCCCCGCTCTGGAGATTAGAGCAGCACCACCACCGCCTCCCTCCCCAGGGCTCGAGGGCTCTTCCCTGGACTGGGGGGGCGGGGGGGCTGGGTCCATTCTGATGGGCTCAGTACTTGCACCCTGGAAACTGTGATCCGGTCTGCGCCGTGAAGACTTCCCATCTAGAACAGGGTGACCCCAAAGAAAGATGAGGCGATGATCCAAGGGCAGAACTGGGGGGCCTCCCTTCGGCCCTGAAAACTCCCGAGGGCAGAGAGAGAGCTTAGACGTGGGCAGGTGAGAACAGGAGAACGTGCCCCCATCCTGGTGTGATCGCACACCTGGGCTTGTGCAGGTTGATGGCTCTGGAAGGGCACCCACAAGACAGCCGGGGGTGGGGGGCGGGCAGCGTAGGAGACACCTGTCACTGTCCGTCCATCCGCCAATGGTATGTTTTTCAGCCTCGAAGTTGTATGTGTTACTAGCTACGAGTAACCTAATCTGGACTAAGAACTCAAGTCTCTAATTTCCCCCTTCAGGCTTTTTTTTTTTTTTTTTTACTAAAAAGGAACTCACCCATCCATGCATTCTCGCTTCCCTTCCTCCCGTCCCCCGCACCCAGCATACACTGTTTGAGCACCAGTTGTTTGCACATCCCAACAAGAGAGTGTCCATCCCTTGCTGAGCTAGTCTGCTGGGTATCTGTGTCCACAGTGCCACCAGGGTGGGCCATCCCGCTGTTCCCACGAGGGGTCAGAGACATCCAGAGAACAGAGGGATGCCCTGGACAGGGAGAGACGGGGGTGAGCAGAGCAGCAGGGGAGGATTTTCATGGAGGAAGTGAAGTTTATGCCAGACTTGCCAGACGAGACTCTCTCGAAGGTAAAGAAGCGTGAAGAACGAGCCCATAGCTGGCCGTCCGGGGCTGTTCCATGAGAGGCCAGCGTGCGGCGGGCAGGTGGCTGCTGGCTGGGCGGGGTGTGGGCTTGGGAAGCCAGGCTGGGCCTCAGGAGAGCCTCTGGGGGTCAGGTTAGGGGTCACCCCGGAAGAGGGGCACGGCTCAGAACGAACGCCGGCCTCCCGCTCCTCTGTCAGGGCTCCCGAGAGTGAAAATATTCAGAACGACGCAGAATGAGTTTTTTGCAGGAAAGCCTGGTGGTGGAGAAGTAAAAGAAGTTTATTTTATTTTTTAGATTTACTTATTTATTTGGGGGTAGGGGCAGACAGAGAAAGAGAGAGAATCTCCAGCAGGCCTCGTGCTGAGCGTGGAGCCCCATGCAGGGCTTGATCCCAGGACCCTGAGACCATGACTTGAGCCGAAATCAAGAGTCGGACGCTCAGCCAGCCGCGCCACCCGGGCGCCCTGAAGTAGCAGAAGTTTCGAGGGAAGTATTGACCTACGTGATGTTAACTTTAGATGTTAAATATGAAACTTCGTTTGCATATCATGATTATGTTTGGAGCATTTAGAGAGAGAAAAAAACCTTTCCATTCATCTGTTCTTACTCTCAAATGCTCAGGGAGAGCCCAAAAAACCTCAGGAAAAAATTCTTTTACTTTTTTTTTTTTTCCCTGGGCCCTTTCTTTCTTCTCTGAGGCAATCAGGAAGCTGAGGAACCATCTGGAACAGGCCAGATCACCATCACCTTCGTGGCAGGACCGCTGTTTTACCCTCTTGGGCCTGCTTCTGCAGCTGCAGCCGGCCTCCCCCTGCTCCGGTCAGGTTCTCGACTGTGTGCCCAGTGGGGTCCAGGCAGGAGGCCCGGGGTCCGGACGTCTGTGGATAGACAGGTTGCTGGGTGGTTCTGGGCAGAAGTCACCACACCGGGGACTGTGCCACAGAACAAGCCGGGCTAGGGAGAAGGTGGGATGCTGGAACAGGGATCGTGGGAGAGCTGTGTGGGGCTCCGTGCCAGTGTGGGGTGGGAGCCCACCGTCAAAGCTCAGGCTGGCTGACACCGTGTCCAACACAGCCGCTCTGTGCAGCGCGAGGGGACCGGGCCACTGCAGAATCCGAGGAATTCTGAACCAACAGGATGGAGTGAGCTGGAAGGCTGGGCTCTCTAAGGGCCACCTAGGTTGGGGGAGACTTTGGTTCAAGTGTCCCGGGTCCTAAAGCATACGCGTGCAACAGACCCAGTGTGAGCGCAGGGTACAGCTGACCCTTGAACAACATGGGGGTTGGGGCGCCAACCCCCGTGCAGTCGAAAATCTGCGTAGGATTTTCAACTCCCCCAAAACTTCACTACTTGACCAGAAGCCTTACCGATAACCTGACCAGTTGATTACCACGTCGTTTGTATGGTCTGTGTATTATATGCTGTATTCCTACAGTAAGGTAAGCTAGAGAAAGAAAATATCATTAAGAACATCATAAGGAAGGGGCACCTGGGTGGCTCAGTCGGTTGAGCACCTGACTCGTGATTTCGGCTCAGGTCATGGTCTCTGGTTGGTGGGATCGAGCCCTGAGTGGGGCTCTGCGCTCAGCGGGGAGTCCGCTTCCCCTCTCTGTCTGCCCCCTCCCTGCCTGTGCTCTCTCTCTCTCTCTCTAAATAAATCTTAAAAAAAAAATCGTAAGGAAGAGAAAATACACTTACAGTCCTAGACTGTATCAATTGAAAAAAAAAATCTGTGTATAATTGGACCCATGGTGTTCAAAGGTATTTGCATTCAGACAGATAACACTCCCAGCATCCCAACGTATCTCTGAAAGATAAAAGTCTTTACATACACCTGAAGCTAATAGAACCCTGTATGTTAACTACACTGGAATTAAAAAAACAAAAACAAAAACTCATTTTACCTTTCCCTGGTTAAAAAAAAAGTCTTTGCAAAACTTTACAATTCCTAGCAGTACAGGTTGCTGAATGGTATGGGTTTCTTCTGTCTCACAAAGCCTGGGGGAGAAGGGGCGGATTTAGACAGCTTTAGAAGTAGTCTTCCCTCCCACAGGTCAGAAGAGGCAACTTCGTTGTTTTCCCTGCTCTTGGAGCCCACCCCGAGCCCACAGACCGCCAGACCAGACCGTCCACCCAGATCCGCAGTGTCGGCCAGCAGGCAGGCCTGCGTCCCAGCTCTGCACGACAAAGGCCGCTGCTCTCCCTCCTGCTGGGTAATGAGCCCCTGGTAAAAAGTGTCCCAATCCACATTCGTGTTTTTCTTTTGGCCACTAGCTAATTGCCCAATTATTTTATTTCCCCAGCAAAACTCCAGTCGGCTTGGAATCCACATTCAGGACTAAAAGCCCATGTCCAGGGAGTCTGGGGATTTGTCCTCTGTCTGTCTGCCTCTCCATGGTCCCTGCCCAGCCCTGGCCTGACCCTTCTGAGTCCCCAGCTCGTCTGGGGCTGGGAGGTGTGCTCTGCCTGATTCAGGGGTTGGGCAGGACTGTGCCCTGGAAAGAGCTCTGGGGTGTGGAAGGAATTCAGGCCTGGGAATCGAAGAACGAGCTTTTTGCTGGCAGCCATCAGAAACTGTGGAAGCTTGAGCAAGTGGTCACCTCTCCAAGCCTTAGTTTTCCTGCTTTAAAAATGGGGGTAGGGGGGCGCCTGGGTGGCACAGCGGTTAAGCGTCTGCCTTCGGCTCAGGGCGTGATCCTGGCGTTGTGGGATTGAGCCCTGCATCAGGCTCCTCCGCTATGAGCCTGCTTCTTCCTCTCCCACTCCCCTGCTTGTGTTCCCTCTCTCGCTGGCTGTCTCTGTCTCTGTCGAATAAATAAATAAAAAATCTTTAAAAAAAAAAATAAAAAATAAAAATGGGGGTAGGGGCAGATTGGCCTGGATAGGCCATGTCGGCTCTCAGCTCCCTGAGTCTACAAAGTAGCCGGGGACAGGAGCAGGGGGACCCTTGCTGGGCAAACCCTCTGGGGTCCCAAATGCTCCCAGGCTACTCCCGCCTGAGAGAGGTCCCCAGGATCGAGAAGAGTTCTGTTTCCCAACTGTGGACCACCTGCCCGCGTGCCCACTGGCCCCGAGGGGCCCCCTGAGCACCGGGTTCCAGAAGCCCCATTCCTCAGTCAGAGATGCTGGGTGTTGACTAGTAGTTCCAGTCCCCACTGAGGACGAAACTCTAGAGTCGTCTGTGTGCTGGAAGGCCAACCCAGGAGCCCAGTGTCTGGCCTGGGGGAGGCAGAGAATCCGGGAGAGGACAGTCTTTTCTGTTTACAGTCTTCTTGGGAAAATGAAGTTTCAGTGTAACTGATCGGTGATCCCTGCTACAAAAGGGGCTCGGGCCACTGAGGAGTCCCAGGGGTCCTCAGCCCCGAGGTGTCTCCTGGGGGGAGGGGGGCAGCAAGAGAACCTCGTGTTCTCCTGCCCGGATGGCCAGGGAGCAGCAGCACTGGGCCTGACCTCTCCCAGTCCTGGGACAGCAGGTCCCTGTTGAAACCAACACAGGGGGCCACATGGCCTCATTGTGAACTTCCAGCCCCAGGGGGCTCCTGGGGCCTAGATGTTGGGGGCCTGGGGAGGGGTCCCCGACCTGCGAGGGGCAGCTCGGGTGTTACTTCCTTGGCACCATCCTGGCCCGTGATAAGCCACCGGGCTTCCTCTCCGCAAGTGGCAAGGGAGGTGGACCGTTGCATATTTATGGAACAGCAGCTCAGGACAGCTTCCAGGGACGAAGGGCCATGGGTCCTGGGTCGCCTGCGAATGTGACACTTCTGCACCTTTTGGCTTGACTTAAGGCCCAAATGTTTGCATCAAGTAAGTCCCTGCTAATCACTTGCAAAGAGAAGCCACAGCTCAGCTCCCGGTGGAGGCTGCGCTTGTCCCAGAGAGAGCAGGAGGCCAGTGGGGTGCAGGGGGTTTCAGACTATGGGAGACGTGAGCACTCTGATGGGACTCAGTCCCTCCCTCTGCGTTGCTCCTTCCCTTTGCTTCTGGAAGGTGCGTTTGGACACCTGCTTCCTCTGCTGTTGTGAATACATGCTCAGAGCTGAGCACAGTGCCTGGCGCGTGGTGAGCACTCAAGAAATTATTGTTCTTGTGTGCATTTTTAGAAAGACCATGGGTAAGAGGGATGGCAAGCCCTTATTGTGCACTTACTGTATACCAGGTTCTGGGATACACATCCTCCATGTGCCAATGCATTTGCTCTCCAGACTAGCTCTGTGAAGTAGACCCAGTTCTTACCACCCCTCCTTCAGATGAGGAAACTGAGTCACTAAGGCATTGAGGAACTTGCTAGAAGGTCAAATAGCCAGCAAGGCACGCAGGCCCCATATTTGCACCCAGCCTGGGAGGCTCCCATGCCCATGTGCTCTGTACCCGAGGCTTTGGACAGGACATGGGTCTGGGCAGCTATGGCCTCACTTTCCAGGTCCCTGCCCCTTGACCCAGGTCCCCCTGAGCTCTGGTGAGAGCCCACGGCCTGACTCAGGGCCTGGAGCGCTCCCAGAATGATGTGTGCAGCCTGAGGGGTTCTCTTGCTCTGAGGTCGGTGACTGCAAAGACACTTGCAAAGTTGCCCTTCCTGGGACAGCCAGAGAGCCGGGTCTGACGGCAGCAGCTTCCTCGGTCGTGGACAGGACACGGTCTTCCGAGGGCCTGTGGAGGGGAGCAGGAGGGGGCCCTCAGGGACAGACAGTGGGCAAGGATGGGTCCAGGGGCTTCTGTGGGAGCTCGCTGAATGGGGCCTGGCCCAGAGCAGGCAGGAATACAGGGTCCTCTCCCTCCTTCCTTCCTGACGAACACACAGACACCCAGTCTGGCCTCCAGGGAAGATTTCAACAGTTGCCCAATAGGATTCTCTTTCTTACAGAATAGGCCCACCTTTTCATAGACCAGGACCGGCGCAGGGCCAGGGAAATTCAGCAGGCACTAAAATGATCACTGAGCTGCCCAGACAGCAGTGGCTGGAGGCCCCAGGCTGGTGTGGCATGCAGACAGGCCTTTGTGCCCGTTCTAGACGGCCCCCTCCTCGAGGCTCCTGGACCCGTCTGGCCGCTGAGCTCCCAGGAGGTCCGAGGGGTGTGGCCTCCCTCCCTCCACCCCAGGCCCGTCCCGGGGCTGGCTATAAAGCTGGCCCAGCCTGGCCCTCCGCACAGCCCGCGGGGACCCTCCTGGAGCCTCCTAGGGGGACACGTCTGTCTGCTCCGCCCCTCCTCCTCCGTCCCACGCGCGGCACCATGAGGCCGCTGTGGCTGTTCTGGGCACTCTGGGCGCTGCCCCTTCCCGGCCCCGGGGCCACCCTGAGTGGGGAGCAGATCCGGGGCCGTCTGCTGCGGCAGCTGCACCTCAGCGAGGTGCCCGTCCTGGACGAGGGCGACGTCGGGGAGCTGGTCACCCCTGCCCACGTGATGGCGCAGTACGTGGCCCTGCTGCAGCGCAGCCATGGTGTCCGCTCTCGAGGGAAGAGGTTCAGCCAGGAATTCCGAGGTGAGGCCTCCCTGCCGCCGTGCCCCTCATCCTTGCTGGGGCTGGGTGGGCAGAGATGGGATGAGCCTGAGGGGGGCCGTCTGGGGGCCCAGGGTCCACGGGGCCGGGCAGGGGGACCCCGGAGGGTGAGGACGGCTGCGTCTGGGGGCCCGATCTCTGCGCCGAGCGCCCCACCGCTCGGCCAGGAGGAGCTGTCCCTCTGTCAGGGCCGCAGCACGAGAGCAAGGACCTCTGGGCTTGGGTCTCAGCTCTGCTGTTTGCCGTCCAGCCCCGGACGGGTCACCCAACATCTCTGAGCCTGTTGGCTTCTCTGGAAATGAGGCTGAACCAGCTCTGACTCCCTCCCAGAGTCGGGGGCGGTTTGTGAGATGAGACAGAAGGGCCGATTCCATCATTTTAAAGGTCAGGCGGTAGGAGATGGGCCAGGTCTGAATCCTACTGCACCCTCTCACCTCTGTGGGGCTGGGGCTCCCCTCCTCAGAGCCCAGGGCCAGGCCGGGTGGGGTGCCTGGAGGCCTGGAGACTCCGCAGAGGTGACTGCGCTCCCATTTCTGCTGTGCCCCCTTTGCCCAAAGAAGGCTGTCCGGGGACCTGCTGGCTCAGCCGGTGGAGCACGTGACTCCTGATGTCAGGGTTGTGAGTTCGAGCCCCACATTGGGCATAGAGATTTCTTAAAAGTAAAATCTTAGGGGCGCTCAGGTGGCTCAGTTTGTTGAGTATGAACTCTCGATTTTGGCTGGGGTCATGATCTCAGTGTCATGACATTGAGCGCGGCCTGGGCTCCGCACTGGGAGGGGAGCCTGCTTGAGATGCTCTCTCTTCCTCTGCCCCTCCTCCCGCACCCCCACCTCAGGCACCCACGTGTGCTCTCGCTCTCAAAATAAAAGAAAATATTTTAAAAAACAAACAGAAAAGAAGGCTGCATGTCTGTGCACTGAGGCAAAGCCCCAGCCCGCACATTCTCCCTAGGGATTCCTGGGCATCTCCCTGCGATCTCCCTGGGGACTCCTGGGGAAATGCTGTTCCCTGGCTGGGGCCCTGCCCCCCTCGCAGCCGCCCTGGTGCTAGAGAGGCCTCCTGACCCTGCTCCTGTCCCCAGAGGTGGCAGGCAGGTGGCTGGCGTCCGAGGCCTCCACGCACCTGCTGGTGTTCAGCATGGAGCAGCGGCTGCCCCCCAACAGCGAGCTGGTGCGGGCCGTGCTGCGCCTCTTCCAGGAGCCGGTGCCCAGGGCCGCACTCCGCAGGCATGAGCGGCTGTCCCCGCACAGCGCCCGTGCCCGCGTCACCATCGAGTGGCTGCACGTCCGGGACGACAGCTCCAACCGCACCTCCCTGGTGGACTCCAGGTGGGGGACTGAGAGCAGGGATGGGGCGGAGGAAGGGTGTGGGAGGGGAGGGGGCAGGGGTCCCGGCTGGAAGGGAAGGAGACGGGAGGGCAGCAGCAGGAGCGGGCCCGGGGGTCCCAGCTCGATTAATTGGTGATGGGGGAAGGGGGGGCCCAGCACGGGGGAGGGGAGTGGGGGAACCCGCAGCCCCCAGCCCCCAGCTCAGGCCCCTGTCTCCGTGCTGCCCTGTCACAGGCTGGTGTCCCTCCACGAGAGCGGCTGGAAGGCCTTCGACGTGACCGAGGCCGTGACCTTCTGGCAGCAGCTGAGCCGGCCTCGGGAGCCCTTGATCCTGCAGGTGACGGTGCAGAGGGAGCACCTGGGCCCCCCGGCCTTGGGCGCCCACAAGCTGGTGCGCTTCGCTTCCCAGGGGCCAGCGGGCCCCGGGCAGGGCGAGCCCCAGCTGGAGCTGCACACGCTGGACCTGGGGGCCTATGGGTAGGCACCTGGGCCCCACGGGGAGGGGGGGAACTCACAAGGCACAGAGGGAACGCAGCTCAGTCCAAGTGGGTCTTTTCAGGGTGCCTGGGAGTGAATGCCCGCAGATTTCTTCTTTGGTCTCGGGACTAATGGCACTTGTGATGTTTGGTTGTTGGTAGTGACCCGTCCTGATCATAAACAGCCAGGCTTTTGAACATAAGGAGCGCTGGATGATAAACCTCCCTCCCAGATATGCCCCCCCCCCCTCTGCCCTGGGCCCTCCCCGCTGACCTCTGCCTCTCCTTGCCCCTGCAGAGCTCAGGGCGATTGTGACCCCGAGGTGCCCGTGACGGAGGCCACCCGCTGCTGCCGCCAGGAAGTGTACATTGACCTGCGGGGGATGAAGTGGGCTGAGAACTGGGTCCTGGAGCCCCCCGGCTTCCTGGCCTACGAGTGTGTGGGCACCTGCCAGCAGCCCCCGCAGCCCCTGCCCTTCAAGTGGCCGTTTCTGGGGCCGCGGCAGTGCGTCGCCTCGGAGACGGCCTCGCTGCCCATGATCGTCAGCATCAAGGAGGGAGGCAGGCCCAGGCCGCAGGTGGTCAGCCTGCCCAACATGAGGGTGCAGAAGTGCAGCTGCTCCTGGGACGGGGCGCCCGTGCCCAGGAAGCTGGAGCCTTAGGTGTGGGGTGCAGCCTCCGAGGCCTCAGACAGCACAGGTGCACAGAAGCAGGTCTTGACGTAGGTGTTAATTTCCTCCTTAGCAAGTGACCCCTGGCCCCACTCAGCGCCCCCGTTTCCCCTTTCCTGCACGTTCTTCCACTTCTTGTCCTTCTGGGCCTCACCCACCCGAAGCACTTACACGAGTAACTGATACTGCTTGGATTGCTGAGCTCTTGAAGGAAAGCCCAGGTAATCTTCGTTAAAGGATGCAGCTGGGCATGGACAGCTGGGCGCTTCTCCGGCAAATTCTCAGCTGAGTGTGGGACAACGTGCCCTATGATGTGAACTGGGGAAACAGACTGATTTACTCTATTACACGATGACAATTAAAACAAAAATTTTAAAATATCCCCCAGTTTCCCCTAGGTAGGGAGGAGGTCTAAAAAAAACACTTGTTCCCTAAAGCGTTGACCTGTTCTGAACTCTTGTGAACATCTCGGGTCCCCACTCCCCTGCGGTGTTGCTAGGGGGGAGGACGAAGGGCTTCCAGCTGGGGCAGTGGGCAGGGAGTCAGGACGCCTGGTTTCTGGATCGAACAGGGTCACAACTGTGACCTCAAGCCAATGGGGAAAACTTTGGGCTACCGTTTCCTCTTAAAAGGGAGGAGTTGGGCTCCAGCTCTGAGTCAGTACCCTGGGGGGTGAGAGAGCCCTAACCTCACCTGCTCCTCCCCCTCCCCCCGCAGACCCAGCATTTCTTGTGCGTAGTTAGGTTATTCTCCCCACTGTTTTAGATTTGCCACCAGAACCCACATGTATTTACTTTTTTAAAAAACGTAGCCAAAAGAGTTGAGTGTAGATAATCTGCTGAAATAAAGTGATGTTTCACTCTGTCTCTGCATTTAGTTCCTGGTACCCTTTACACGAGAGAGAAGGCAGCAATGATGGGGACGAGATCTCGTAATGATATGAAGAGAGGGGGCGACCGAGACCCCCAATCTTTGGGGGTGCCAAACACTGCAGTAACTAGGTTTAGATTAAGCTTTCATTTATAATGCTTATATCCTTCCCCAACTGTCACTCCAAAAACAGTATTGTGAACACTCACACATGGCACCTCTTTATTTTATTTTTTAAGATTTTTATTTATTTATTTGACAGAGAGACAGTGAGAGAGGGAACACAAGCAAGGGGAGTGTGAGAGGGAGAAGCAGGCTTCCCAGCAAGCAGGGAACCCAATGTGGGGCTCAATCCCAGGACCCTGGGATCATGACCTGAGCCGAAGGCAGACACCTAACGGCTGAGCCACCCAGGCGCCCCCATGTCACCTTTTCAGAAAGCACTTTCACTGCAGCTGTGGTTACGGGGACAGGACACGGGGTGACAACGGTGTGGCAAGCAAACGGTAAGCCAGGGCGCTGTGCCAGGCTATTTTGATACCTCACATCACCTAGTTCTTACAGTGAATTCCTCGAGGTAGGTATCATGATTCCCATTTTCCAGATGAAGAAATCGAGGCAGGGGCGAAATCTGTTGACTCTCTACGCCGAGGCATGGGTTGTAACACTCCTTCCCACTGCGTGCGCTCCCGTAAGCGTGCTCTGCTGATGACACGGGCGTTAGTGACCAGCTTATCCAGAAGCGGCCACACCTGGCAGTGCCCTTATGGAACCTTTCCAGGCAGCTGGGTTTCCTTACACCTGGCTGTTGAAGTTCTTGGGCTCTGTTTTTACCCACAAAGCTAATTAATGACAACGGATTAGTGGAGGGGAAAATGGAGGCAGTCTTGGACAGCCAGGATCTGAGGACATGGCAAGCGTATGGTTGGAGGCAAGGAAGAGGACTTGGCTTGGACAGAAAGGCCTAGATCACCTCCATAAGTTGTCTGAATGAAGTCCTTCCGTGCGGGATGCTGTGAGTACTAGGATAGACTATTGTTCTTTACAAGAAGGGTATCCATACCTTCTAAAGAGTTCTACCAGCTACTCAGTGACCTACCCTAAAAGATCTGGGGACTCCCAGCCAGTCCATTCAACCAGTGGCAAGGATGGGTCTGCTCCCATCATCCCCTGTGAGCTAAAAAATCCAGGAGATTGGCCTCACCTCAAAATGTAAGGATGTGGTCCTCAGCATAGGGAGACGGTGTGGTAGACAGAATGTTCTCCCAGTACATCCAGGCCTCCCAGTCCTTGGAGCCTGTGACTCTGTGATTTTATATTTCAAAGGGATTTTGCAGATGTAATTAAGGTTACAGACCTCAAAATAAGGAGATGATCTTGGATTAACCAAGTACACCCAATCTAATCACAGGATCCCTTCAAAGTAGAGAATTTTCTCTGGCTAGAGGCACAGAGATGAGGCTTTAGGGAAGGTCCATGAGAAGATGTGACTGCTGGCTGACCTGGCAGCTGGACCCCAGCACCTGCAGCCTTTTCACCCCCTCCCCTGTCCTTGGAATGTGGGTTCTGGTCACCTTGCCCAGAAGCTGCCCCAGGAGGACCTTGAGACAGTGATGTGGTGCTGGCACCAGCAGGAGGGAGGGGGTACGTGACTGAACCCCAGTGAGGCCTATGAAGGGTTACAATGTGGTGGGCGGGCACAGGGATCCACTATCTTGCAGCCCCCAAGACAGGCCTCGTACGTCTGTTCCCTGTGCTCATTCAACCCATCTGGAGTGGCCTGTCTCTTTCCTCCGCCCCTCCCTGCCCACGGTGTCTGGGTGCCCGCTTCAGATCACACCTGGGAGCCCCCAAGAGGATGTGAACCAAGAGAGGCAAAAAAGGCCAGAAAGACCTGAAGCATGAAAAGGACCAGACTTGTCATTGCTGGTTTGCAGATGAAGGGGACTGCGAGCCTGGGAATGTGAGTGGCTTCCAGAAGCTGAGAACGACTTCTGGCTGGCCGCTGGGAAGGAAAGGGGACCTCAGTCCTATAGCCACCTGGAGGCAAATTCTGCTCCCGAATGAGTCTAGGTGTTGATCTCCCCCACAGCCTCTAGAGAAGGTTCCAGATCAGCAGCATCTTGATGTGGCCTGTGTGACCCAGAGCAGAGAAACCAGCAGGACCTACGGAGACCTCTGAGCTGCAACGTGTGAGGTAACACATTTATTCAGTGATGCAAAACCTGCAGGGCCTTTGTAGCGGGGCAGCAAAGATGAAGACGTCAGCCAGGTGCGTTACAAGCAAGGAGTGATTACAATGTTTTCACCTAAAGACGAAGTAACAGCATTAAAGGTGATTTTGAATGATCTGAAAACTGCCTGCCCCAAATCCCTATGGTTTTTGCATGTCTCCTCTGCATACAACCTGACCTGTTTACATACAACACGAACACGTACTTGTTTTAAAAAATCAGGTTTAAGGGCCCTGGGGGGCTCAGTCGGTTGGGTGTCAGTCTTCGGCTCAGGTTGTGATCCCGGGGTCCCGGGATCGAGTCCCACATCAGGCTCCCAGCTCAGTGGGGAGTCTGCTTCTCCCTCTCCCTCTGCCTCTCTGCCTGCTTGTGCTCTCTCTCCCTCTCAAATGAATAAATAAAATCTTTTTAAAAAATCAGGTTTAAGACATGCCTGATTTAGAGGACAAAGAAGGGTAGAGTTATGTTCCTAAGAGTCACATTGATTCCTTCAGGTGGTGGGATTAAAAGCAATGTTCATTTTCCCATTTGATCAAATTAAAATTTTTTCTACAATTAACATGGTTACTGGTGTAATGTAAAAAAAAAAAGAAAAAGAAAAACGCATGCAAAATGTGCCTGCCTGGAGAGGTCCCCAAGTCAGGACGGGCTGGGGTCAAGGGGACCTGCCATAGGATTAGCTGGAAGCAGGTCAGGACCCTCCCTCATTCCCCGGGTCATGTGCATTGTGACAACAGTCGAGCCTGCTAATCAGACCAGGAAGGAGGCCCAGAGGCCCTGGGGAGTGAAGAACCGGGGGAGTGGAGGCAGAAATGATACATCTTGTCTGGGAAGGCAGGAGGGAGAGGAGCAGGACTGTGGTGGGGGGAGGGCAGCAACAGCTGATCTAACTGACCAGAGGAGGAGGAGCGGGAAGGAGGGAGGAGGGAGGAGGAGAGGGGTGAAGGTGGGCGGTCTTGGAAGCTTGATGAGCTTCCCCATTTTCCTTCGGGGCTTCTCTCTCTGCCTGTTCAGATGGAGTAAAATGGGTGGAGCGGGCGCCCAAGGACGCAGGTGCCGGACATGTCCGAGGCAGGATGGCAGCACCAAGCTGGGGCCCTCCTGACAGGGGTGGGTCCTAGGTGGCTGGGGGGAGGAGGGGACTTTCCTTTCCACGTCTCGCCAAGGGAACCCTGGCAAAGTCATCAAGGTCATTACAAGAGAATGAAATGGAATTGCCTATAATTAAAACAGAATAAAACTTTGTACATATACACTTTAAACTTTGGAGATGAAAAAAAAAAGATAGATCTCGAAGTACCACAAAAAAAGAACCGGTTTCTGGCCGGTGACTCACCCGTCCAAGATCCGTCAGGAGGGCCACGTGCCTTGGCTGCGCCCTCTCTCATGTGGCCTGGCCCGGCTGGTGGTCAAAGCGGCACGGGGGCCACCACCTGGGCCCTGTGGTCCTCCTCACATCTCACCTCCACCCCCGGACACCGAAGCAGGAGATACCAAGGCGACCAGGTCAGGGATGGACGGATGTGGGAAGGAGTGAGACACCACACTTCGCCCCGCCCCAATCTTGTGTTGCAGGCCAGAGCCAGACACCAGGGGAAGCAAGGGGGCCCGCAGCCTCCCAAATGGACTGTGGAGAGCCCAGCATCCCTCAGAGGAGCAGAGAGCACTCAGAAGCTCCCACCTTCCCTGCTGCCTGACGAAGATTCTTCCATAAGAAAGAAGGCCAAGTGGGAACAACTGAAGACCAGAGAAGAGAGGAAGGATGTGGGCAGCGTTGGGCCCTAGTTCTGGTCCCCGAGCTCCTCCAGAGGCAGGTGCCCCTCCCAGATGGCATGCTCCCCAGTACCTTCCCAAGGGCTCTATCAAACGTCCCCCTTTCTTCAGCTAGTTTGAACTGTCGAGTTGCTGGTGCCCCTTGGCCACCATGGGGAGCCTTTAAAGCCATTACCCATGGAACTAAGAACATAATCAGAGAGTTAGACAAAGATTTTCTCACAGTAGTATGAATAATTTTTTAGTTTTTTAAAATTATTTTATTTTTTAAAAGATTTTATTTATTTATTCATGAGAGACAGAGAGAGATAGGCAGAGGCAGAGGGAGAAGCAGGCTCCCTGCTGAGCAGAGGGCCCAATGTGGGACTGGATCCCAGGACCACGGGATCACGACCTGAGCCAAAGGCAGACACTTAACCGACTGAGCCACCCAGGCGCCCTGAGTAATTAAAAAAAATTTTTTTTTTATTTATTTGAGAGAGAAGGAGAGAGAGCACGAGCTAGGGGGAGGGGCAGAGGGAGAGGGAGAAGCAGACTCCCCACTGAGCAGGCAGCCTGATGTGGGGCTCATCCCAGGACCCTGAGATCATAACCTGAGCCGACGGTAGACGCTTAACTGACTGAGCCCCCCAGATGCCCCTGAATAATTTCAAAAACTGATATGTTTGTGAGGACAGGGACCTTTGCTTTGTTCATGGCTGTACCCCCAGAATCTGGCTCAGGAAGCATCTGTGGAATGAATTAATAAACCTAATTTTGATCCTTGGGAGAATGGTTAGTGTGGTGCCGCTGTAGATGGAACATTAGTAGTCACACAAATCTTGTTTTAAACAACTTTTCAGTGACATTGGGAAGTGCTTATTATAGATCTCATGTAGAAGTTTCAAAACTATATCATTTATTTCCAAGGATGGAAAAGTATATATGCATAGACAATAATAATGTAAGGAAAGCCACCGAAAATGTTTCCAAGAAATTATCCCTAGGAAGTCTGATTATGAGACTATTTTGACCTTTACTTTTTTTTGGATTTCCCATATTTTCCTCAATATGGATGTGTTCTTTTCTAATCAGAAGAAGTTATTGAAATATTATTTTGCTTCATAGTGAACATTTGGTCTGCACCTTTAAGGGTGCAGGAACCAAAGAGGTGGGGGCTTGATCAGGGATGTGAGCAGGCAGGGGAGGGGGGGAGGGGGAGGGGGGGTGCTGCAGGGAGGGGGCGGGGCAGGGGTGCAGAACCACCCGCAGACAGGCCGTGGGGAGCCCACAGTCTCTCCCGCCCTGTGAGTCCTCCACGGATGCCCCCTGCTACCTCCGTAATTTCGTGACACCCGCTCCGGAGGCCCCTTACTTACTTTTACTGCTGATGGAAACGCAAACCTACCTTCCGCGGAGCGTTTACAGCAAATGGGGGGTGGGGTTGGGGGTGAAGTCATAGACTTCCAGGTGTCTTGGCTGGGCCCTACCTGCACCTGGGGCGCAGCGGGCCAAGAGCACCTGGCTCCGGGGGTCCCAGACACACCAGGTTCAGCCACTCACCACTCACTAAATCAAAGGCAGAGAAAGGACTGGGAGGGGAAAGAGGAAAGGAGTTTATTTCAGCGAGGTCAACACTGGGAAGACAGCCGACTAGCGTCTAAGACGGTCTCCGAAGTGCTGAAAATACCTCCAGGTTTGCATAAGGAAAATGCAAAGGACAAAAGCCAGTGGGAGTGCAGGTGGGCAGCAAAGGGCACGTCCATCGGTCTTGGGGTCAGTCATGGGTGGTCTTGCCGGGGCAAGCTCAGGGCCGTCCCTATTGCTTGAGAGGGCCATGTCAGTTCTCATCACCGGGTACTTTGCCCCAGGGTGTTGGCCTGAGTTAAGAGATAAGTTGGCCAGACAGGTTAGAATGGAGGTGGCAGACCACTCTCACACTTAACGAGTGGATCCTCCTAAACGCAGGGAAGAAGCCTATCCTCAATCTAGTTCGGACCAATTCTTGGGAACCGTGCAGCTTCGGGTGGACAACTCCAGCTGCTGCCGCGCCCACCACCCCGCAAGCCGGGAGGGAGAGAGTAGTAGGGGCTTCCAGCAGCCCTCGGCCTACCCGAGCCCCCGCCCTCATTCATCCCCGCAGTCCGCAAGCCGGGGAGGCCTACCGCCCACGAAGGCGGCTGACAGTCCGCTCCAGACGCTACAGTAGTCGACTTCGGCGGGGACCCCCGCCTCGGGACCCACCGGCGTCGGGGGCCAACCCTGGTCCCACCGCCAATCCCGCGCGCGGGGGCGGGCACACGGCCTGAGCTCCCGGCCGAGGATTGGTCCGCTCGAGCTCTCGGTCGCGGATTGGTCCGCCTGAGCTCCCGGCGGAGGCTGGGTCAGCCCGAGGATTGGTGCCCCGCTGCCGAGCTCTCGACCATGGATTGGTCCGCTCGAGCTTCCGGCCGCGGATTGGTCGTACTGGAGGGGCGGGGCGGGGCCCCGTGAGGCCCCGCGGCACGACCTGCCAGGCAGGCAGTGGGGAGGGGTCCCGGGAGCTGGCCCGGAAGCTCCCGGCAGCTGCCTGGGTCCGGCTTCCGGGGCGTGCGGCGCGCTTGGAGGTCTCTCCGCCCGGCCTCGTGTCTCCTGCGGCGGTTCCCTGGCGGTGTCGGGCGCATTCCCGCCGCCATGAGCGTGGGCTTCATCGGCGCCGGCCAGCTGGCTTGTGCCCTGGCGCGGGGTTTCACAGCCGCAGGTGGGCGCGCGCGGGCGGGCGGGCCGCAGCCTGGTCCGGGGACGCCCTCCGCCCCGCGAGCCCGAACGGCTGAGCGTCTGGCGGGCGGGACGAGGCTCGTGGAGCAGCGAGGGCCGCGAGCCCCCGCGGGGCCTTGTTGTGGGTCGGACCTGCCCTCCCGGGGAGAGCGCGGGAGCCGGAGGGCGGGGCCGCGGTGCCAGGCTGAAGAACCCCGTCTTCCGCAGGCATCCTGTCGGCTCACAAGATCATAGCCAGCTCCCCGGAAATGGACCTGCCCACGGTGTCCTCGCTCAGGGTAGGGGGGCGCAGGGGCGTGGGGAACAGGGTGGGGACCCGGAGGTGAGCGGAGCTGTGCTGGTCGCCGGCCCGCGCCGACCTCCTCCCAGGAGCGTCCCTGCCGTCTGAGCCAACCCCTGGGCGCTCCCATTTCACCTTCCCCTCTGCCTGTGCCACTTTCCAGCCAGGTGAACTTACCTGGCAGAGGGGTGCTCGGGTGCCCGAGGATGGCTGGGGATGGAGACAGCCACGCCCCGGTTGCCTTGGGGAAGCTTGTGCCTTCCTAGCACCTGGCTCACTTGGCGGCTAGCGGCAAGGGAAGACTTCGCACAGTCTCGGGGTAGGGGCAGACCCTGATGGGACAGGGCAAGGAATTCCAGGCTGCAGCTGGCGGAGTTCATCTGTGCTTGGGGGGGCCTGGGCGGAGGGAGGCTGCCTGGCACTGTGAAATGGGCAGTCTCCTCCTGCAGAAGTTGGGCGTGAACCTGACCCGGAGCAACAAGGAGACGGTGAGGCACAGTGACGTCCTGTTCCTGGCGGTGAAACCGCACATCATCCCCTTCATCCTGGACGAGATTGGGGCTGACGTCCAGGCCAGGCACATCGTGGTGTCCTGTGCTGCCGGTGTCACCATCAGCTCTGTGGAAAAGGTGCCCATCTCGGCCCTGGTGCCCCTGCGAGGGCACCTGTGTGTGGGGGGGGTGGGGGCGCTGGTGGAAGGCGTGCCCTGGCAACTCACTTGGGCCTCTTCCTTGTCCCAGAAGCTGATGGCCTTCCAACCGGCTCCCAAGGTGATTCGCTGCATGACCAACACACCCGTGGTGGTGCGGGAGGGCGCCACGGTGTACGCCACGGGCACCCACGCCCTGGTGGAAGATGGGCAGCTCCTGGAGCAGCTCATGAGCAGCGTGGGCTTCTGCACGGAGGTGGAAGAGGACCTGATTGACGCCGTCACGGGGCTCAGTGGCAGTGGGCCTGCCTATGTGAGACCCTCTGGGGACCCCAGGGGTGCGGGATGGGCTGGCAGGCAGACTGACTTGGGCTGTAGGTGTTGCCCACATGTGGGGCGAAGCTAGCGGTTGGAGGACGTCAGTATTTGGAGCTAGTTCCGGTCATCAGGAGCAGCAGACCACAGGGAGTAGCCCTGTGTGCCTGCTGCCCCGGGACTCAGTGAGCACTGTCTCCACAGGCGTTCATGGCGCTGGACGCGTTGGCTGATGGTGGGGTGAAGATGGGCCTGCCTCGGCGCCTGGCGGTCCGCCTGGGGGCCCAGGCCTTGCTGGTCAGTATACTCGCCCTGCGTGTTCTGGACTAGGCTGTGGGATGAGCGGGGTCCTGGAGCTAGGGGCGGCGCTTGGTTGGGAAGCTGGGATAGCGACTGGGGAAGGGCAGTGTGCACAAGCCTGTCCTACGGTACAGGAGCAGTTTTCTCCTCTCATCTTTCCTGTCTCCCGCAGGGGGCTGCCAAGATGCTGCTGGACTCAGAGCAGCACCCAGGCCAGCTCAAGGACAATGTCTGCTCCCCCGGGGGGGCCACCATCCATGCCCTGCACTTCCTAGAGAGCGGCGGCTTCCGCTCCCTGCTCATCAACGCCGTGGAGGCCTCCTGCATCCGCACACGGTGGGTCGCTCCCCCTCTGTGCCCAGGCCTTGTGCTCCCAGCGTCCCCGGGCTGGGTCCCATCCCGCAGAACCTGCCGTCTCTGGTCCCTCAGCAGTGCTCTGTCCATAAGCATGGTTCATTGGACTCTGTTTCACTGAGGGTTTACAGGTCTTTCTGCATCGAACACTACCCCAGTTCTGACGGGGCAGGGAGCTTGGATTTATAGACGAGGAGTTTGAGGCCCAGAGGCGATTTTCCTGAGCTCTGGCAGCTGGTACATAGTGGGGACAAGTGTGTGACTTCAGACCGGCTGACTGTTCCATGCGTGCTCTCTCCTTGTGATCGCAGATGGCGCGTGGAGCTACACACATGTGTGGTCACCTGCACGTAGTTCAGTAGCACTTCTGATGGGGACGCATTTGATTTGGGGTTCTAATTTTGGGTGGTGTCCAGTCCTCGGGGCTTGGGGGTTCCGTGCACGGGAAAGCTGTCTGGAGGTCTGGCTTCTCCTTCAACCCTCTGGGGCTTTGTCTGCAGAGAGCTGCAGTCCATGGCTGACCAAGAGAAGGTCTCTCCCGCTGCCCTCAAGAAGACCCTCCTGGACCGAGTGAAGCTGGAATCCCCCACGGTGTCCACATTGACCCATTCCAGCCCAGGGAAGCTGCTCACAAGAAGCCCGGCCCCTGGGGGCAAGAAGGACTAAGGCGGCTCTGCTCTCCTTTCTAGAACCAGAGCCCTGAGGAGGACCATGCAGGGCGAGGGCAGGTCTGGCAGTTTTCAGGTCCTTGTGATAAAACCTTAAATCTGTTCAGTCCCGGCCACACTAGTTTCCTGTCTTGTCCACGTTGGAAGATGCTCCAGGGGGTTTGATGGTGACGGCCAGAGGCAGGCCTGTGTACCTGTTTGGGGAGAGAGAGGCCACGATTTGTACAAGGTCTGGAGACCTTCAGCTGGGATCCTCCATCGGGAGCCCGAGGCAGGGTCTGCTTGATGCCAAGTCAAGGCGGAGAGAGGTACAAAACGTGACAAGGGCTTTTCTCTCTGAATTATAAATGGAAAAGAAGCGAGCAACTTAGAATTGTTACAGTTAATCAGAAAAGCACGAAGTTAGACCATTCTTCTATTTAACTCTTGCTTTGTAGGTGTCCCGTTGGAAAAGTGTTAGCGCGGTTAAGTTTAGCTGCTTCAATAAAGTTTTATTTTTTATTATCCTGCCTTTTTTTTTTTTTTTTTTTTTTTAAAAA
>NW_024424452.1:69826770-69842981 GCF_017311325.1 Ursus maritimus
TTTTTTTTTTTTTTTTTTTTAAATAAGCTCTGTGCCCAGTGTGGGGCTTAAACTCACAACCCTGAGATCAAGAGTCATATGCTCTACTGACTGAGCCAGCCAGGCGCCCCTATTATTCTGCTTTTTTATGTTCATTCTAGGGAACTTGAGGACCTGCCCAGGCATTCCTGCTTCTGTGAGGAGCGCTGTCTGAAGGCAAGAAGTAGGGATGACAAGAAATTATAGGCTAGGCCCTCAGAGCTGTAAAGATGTTCTGCTCCAGCCTGGCCCCCAGGTCAGGGTCAGGAGATTGTTCTAGGATGGGCCAGCACGGCCGAGAAGAGCCAAGTGGCCTGAGCGGGGGGAGGGCAGCAGTGCAGACCAAAGGAGGAAGCCGCCTGCTTTGTAGTTGGCCATGCACCTGACAGGCTTTGGATCCGACAGACTGCCATCTGAGGGAGGAATTACTTTTTCCCTCACTTGATCGAAGATGCTGAGGCCTGGAGGGGACAAGCAGCTTAGCTCACTGAGCTGCTGCTCATGGGGGGGGCACAGTTGGGTGTGCTGCACACGCAGCGGGACGGAGCCTGCAGGCCCCCCACGCGGGCCAGTGTGCCTCCCACTCGACCCCGGGAGCTCGCCGCCTGTGGCGTTGGCATTGGCATCATCTCTGGGTTCAAATCTGAGTTTCTGCCACTTTTTTCCCCACAATTTGCTGGTAGATTTCTTTTTTTAAATCTTAATTCCAGTTAGTTAACAGACAGTATTGTTTTAGGCGTATAATACAGTAATTCAACACTTCGGGATGTCCCCCTGTGCTTATCACAAGTGTGCTACTTTCTGCCACTCTCAACTGCGGAACCTTGGAGAAGTTACTGAATCTGGTCTCCGGATTTCATCCCCTATAAATAGGGAGGTCCTGCTCCATCAAGAGGTTCTGGTAGGTTTGCAGTGCAACCTTGTGGGATGGCTCAATGGAACATCTGGAACACAGTGGACCCCTAGAGCAAGCAGTGCTCATCCTTCACTTTCCAGCTGCGGGAGGGGAGCCTTCGGCAAGAACGGCAGCCTGGGCTCCAACTCCGAACCTGCGAGGCCCGTTCCTATGGGGCCACAGTGACAAGTTCAACCCTGTGCAAAGCTATCATTGTAAAGCCCCCGTTACGTAAGGAGGCTCTGCACGCCCTTCATAGGAAATCTCAGGATTTAAGCACTGGGTAGAGTAAGGCGAAGCTCAAGTTTAAATAAGCTGCCCCCAAAAGATTCGAACAGACATTTCACCAAAGAAGATACACGGCAAACGAGCTGTGAAGAGATGTTTAAATCCTCGCTGACTGGGGAAATGCCAGTCCAAGCCCAGGGAGATATCACGGCACAGCGACTAACGTGGCAGGTTTTGGTGGTGTCGGTGTTCCCCGGAAAGCTAATCTCGGATGTTGGCAAAGGTGTGCGGGAATGAGAGCCCGCCTGTGAAATGGTACGGCCACTCTGGCCGACAGTCTGGCAGCTCAGAAAGCTAGAGAGTCACCCTATAAGCCATCGGTGCCCCTCAGCTCCCCACCCGAGAGAAGCAGCACTTGTCCGCACAAACCCCTGGGCGTGAGTATTCAGGGCAGCATTATTCACAAGAGCCGAGAAGAGGAAACCACCCAGATGTCCACCGACTGGTGAGCGGACACCCACCACGCATCACGTCCACTCAATGAAAGAGCGTTCGGCGGTAAAAAGGGAGCGCGGGCCTCTACGCCGTGAAGGCGCTCAGAAACGTCACCGGCAGCGAGAAGCCAGTCGCAAAAGGCTGCAGATTCTACGATTCCATGGATCTGAAATGTCCAGAAAATGTGTGTCTGTACCAACAGATCGTGGCTGCCCAGGGCCGGGTGGGAATGGGAAGAAAACGGGGTTTCTGTTGGGAGCCACGAGGTGATTGAGGTGAGAGGCAATGGTTGCAGCACTGTGGACGTGCGTGGTCACTGAACTGCACATTTAAGTGGGTGAATTTTAAGGTACGTGAATCCCACTAATGCTTTAAGAAGGGGAAGGCAGTTTCCCAAGTTAGTACTAGGACTCTGACCCAGGCCTGACACTGAATCCTGTCCCCTTGGCACTGAGCCTGCTGGAGAGCTGTCCTAGGTGACGGGAGACTGTCCCCTCATCTTCTCTTCACCCCCTGCAAGGCCACCCCCTCCCAGGCCTAAATCCACCAACGTACATTTACTGAGGACTTGGTGCCTGGGGTCTGCCCGGCTCAGGTGAATCCTCACCTGCTAAGGACCTCTGCCCTTCGCTTCTGAGCTCTGACCCTGCGCAGTCGGGGCTGGGTTCGACTGAAGGGGTCTGGGGCCCCAGTCCTCCGGGGAGGTGTGGAGAGGGTCAGGCCTTGGAGAACAGTTCTGTTCCTCTCTCCCCAACACCTCGGGCTGCCCACTTTCTTACCGGGCTGAGTGGCACTGGGGCTGGGGCTGGAGCTGCAGGCAGTCAGAGCCGGGGGCTGGGGACTCCCTGCGATGTCAAAGCCCCCCCCCCCAAATGTCAGGCCCTGGTCAGGTTGAGATCTTGTGGCCTGAGCCACCCGAGTGTCCCCTGCAAGCCTCTCTCCCTCTTCTTCTTCCTCTACCCTCCACTCCAAAAAAGATTAAAAATGTTTGCGCTGCTCCCTGCTTCCCCCTGGCAGGCTGCGTGGGGACACATCCTTGTTCCCGCCTGTGCGACCGTTACTAGGCAGTGGTCTCTGGCTCTCAGAAAGACACTGGAGAGCCTGACTGTGCTTCCCTCACCGGTCCAGGGGGTGTAGACAGGTCTCTCTGCTGTCTAATCACATCAGTTCAGAGCCTTGACCTGTTCTTCCCTTTTACCAACAAACCCGAATGTAGGCAGAAGGGATAGTGAGTCTGCGGAATCAGGAGCATTTAGAAAACAAAGTGCACCTCTTTTCAAGGTCTGAGCCAGTGTGGAGAGCACACTACCTTTATGAAAGACAGGGGAGTACGACGTTGGATAAAGAAACCCTAGAAGGATACGTAAGACACCATGAAAGAGGTACTTGGGGCGGGGACGACGGGAAGGCCTTTTCCCACTGACTTAGGAATCACACGAGAGTGTTATCACCAAATATATTTTGCAAACCTTTAGGGGGCCGCCAGGCTGCCCAGGCTGTTTGGGCCCCCAGCAGGACGCATCACCCCCTGTGGCCAGCCAAGGCTGGAGTGTGTCCTGCGAGACCCACTCTGGCCGTGGGAACGTCTTCCTAGGTCAAGTGGGCAGACTGGTCCTCTGTCTCTTACCTCCACCTCCACCCACCTTCTGTGCTGCTAGCCTCCAGATGAGCTAATCTGTTTGTCTGCCTCCCCCAGCAGCCTGGGGTGCTGCGCGGGGTCGGGGGACACGCTGGGCTGCAGGCCACGCCCCTGGTCCTGGAGCTTGATGCTTAGTGAACACCGCGGTATAAATGCAGGCAGGCAGGCGTGGCTGGATGAATGCATGACGACTCTTCTGCTTACAGGGCGGGCTGGGCTGTTTCTATCTCTCAGGAGGCCTCTGGTTTGCTGGGGTGAAAGCCCCGTGCACCTGCTAGCCTGTCTTTGGACCTGGTATTTCACTGTTGGTTAGGTTCCGACTTTCTTTGGTTCACCCAGCAAATGTTTCCTGAGCACTTCCAGAATGCTGTGTTGTGGTTGGCTGCCTGGGATGTGCGGAACGCTTAGTGAATTTCTATCGGGGTCACTCTGTCTCGCGGCTGCTTCAACAGAGGGGGTGCCTCCCCCACGGTATCGGAGCCTTTCCTGTAGCGTCGGGCTCCTTCAGGTAGGAGGGAGGCACGTCAGGAACATTTAGGTAAAAAGGGATTGGGATGGAAATCAACTTCAAAGCAGTTTTCAATTTTAGACTGCATAGTGTTGGGGCGCCTGGGGGGCTTAGTCGGTTAAGCATCCGACTCTTGGTTTCTGCTCAGGTTGTGATCTTAGGGTCATGAGATCGAGCCCCGGGTCAGGTTCCATGCTTAATGTGGAGTCTGCTTGAGATTCTCTCTCTCCCTCTGCCTTTCCCCAACTCGTGCTCTCTAAATCAACCAATCGATCTTTAAAAAAGGGGGCGGGGGGAGATTGGGATGGAAATCAATTTCAAGGCTGTTTTCCATTTTAGGAGGGATTACATGGATAGATGTTTTCTCCCCTTTGAAAGTCACTGACCGAAAACGTACTCAATGGGCCAGAGAAGCAGTGAGAGAGGTTTGGTTGGACATTGGAGATGTTCCCACGAGTTGGGTTACTTCCGTCGGGGGCGACCGGGAAAGCCTGAGAAGTCTGCCTCTGGCGCGACAGCCAATTCGTCATCTTCAGTGGGTGCGCGCGAGCCTCTCGGTTACTGGTCCCCCCTGAGTTCTAAGATATGTGAATTTTCAATTGGATTTTCACGAGTAGGATCTTGTGGGTGAAATCATGGCAAACATTGTTCTCCTGCCGTCTTGGTACATTTCTGCTACACAAGGAGCAAAGGCCTGGGTTCCAGTCTTCACCCGCCAGGTGACCTCAGGCAAGTCATTGGTCTGTTTCGATTTCAATTGACTATTACGTCCCTTAAAAAGGAAAAATAACAATAATTGGCCGTCCTTCTCTGGGGGTGGGGACCGCCGCGGGTAAAGCACAGCTTGGCGGCGTCTCAGCAGGTGACAGTTCTGCTGATGCGGTCCCTGCTGTTTCTGCAGCCCCCGGCGCCGCCAGGCTGCCTCTTTGCTGAGATTCCTTGTCAGCTTCTCCTGTGTGGCCTAAACCGTGCACACGGCCTGAAGCGACTAAGTGCCAGGCCCGGGATTACGTCTGCAAGATCCGTGACCTCATTTCGTCTTTAACAATTACGATGCGGTTAGCATCTCCCCATTTCACTGATGGGAACACTGCAGACGGAGAAGGTGGAGCACAGCCAGGGAGGAGGAAGGCCTGAATGTCTAAAACCTAGACTTCTTTTCTGAAGGTCTGAACTGTGTGCCTCCGGCGGGCGCTGCCCCCCTCGCCTCGAGGACGGAGGGGCCCTCCTGCGGGAGGAGCGGGAACAGGACTGGGCTGGCGGGGAGCTGGGGGATGGAGGCAGGGGGTAATGCTGCAGGGTTCCCCGGCAGGTGCCTGAGAAGGAGACCCGGAAAACCGAGTTGGGTCAGGACTGTCTTCCTTACAGCCTTCACTGGGGGGTGGGAACCTTGCTTTGAGCGTATCGAGCTACTGGGAAACGCACTCCGAGAAGTAGATGTTTTAATTTTTTACATTTTGTAGAAGGAAATATAACTATCATTCCTACTGGCCTTTTTTATTTTATTTTTTTTTGGATGGGAATACTTCAAATTCTTAGTTGATGACATTCCGAGTCATGAAAGTCTTGATAACCTATCCAGCCCATAAATATATTTATAAGTAAAG
The DNA here is from genome assembly GCF_017311325.1 of Ursus maritimus. Classification (NCBI taxonomy): domain Eukaryota; kingdom Metazoa; phylum Chordata; class Mammalia; order Carnivora; family Ursidae; genus Ursus; species Ursus maritimus. The sequence goes on from NW_024424452.1 coordinate 69,832,161, forward strand.
AACTATTAATAATGTGTTTGTATAACATTTTTAATAGAGTGTTTTATTTGAATTAGAATTTTTAAAAAATACAAGTTATTCAGGGCACCTGGTGGTTCAGTCTGTTGAGTGTCTGACTCTTGAGTTCGGCTCAGATCATGATTTCAGGGTCGCGGGATCGAGCCCCGCATCCGGCTCCACACTCAGCCCTGAGTCTGCTTGAGATTCTCTCTCCCTCTCCCTCTGCCCCTCCAACCCATGCACTCTCTCCCTCTCTCTCTCTAAAGTGAATAAATAAATCTTTAAAATATACAAGTTATTCAGTTCCTTTAAACTAAAGAAAAACAGTTCACCCATTTCTTCCACCCCAAGCCCCTGCTTCTGGAAACCACCAAGCTAGTCTCTGTATCTATGATCTCGGTTGTTGTGTTTTTTTAAAGCTTCCACAGGTAACAGAAGTCGTACGGTATTTGTCTTTCTCTGTCTGACTTACTTCACTCAGGATAATGCCCTTGAAGTCCATCCAAGATGTCGAGATTTCGTTCTTTATGGCCGAATAATGTTCCATTATATTTGTACCACATCTTTATCCTTCGTCTGTCGGTGAGTGGGTTATTGTTTCCGTGTCTTGGCTACTGTAATAATGCTGCAGTGAACATGGGGGTGCGGATACCCTTCCGAGTTAGGGCTTTCATTTTCCTTAGATAAATACCCAGAGGGGATCGCTGCATACAAGGTAATTCTATTTCCCATTTTTCATGGAACCTCCATCCCGTTTTCCACAGCGGCTGCCCCAGTTTGCATTCCCACCAGCAGTGTGCGAGGGTTCCCCTTTCTCCGCACCCTCGCCAACACCTGTTGTGTGTTGTGTTGTTGATTTTAGCCATCCTGACAGCTGTGAGGCGACATCTCACTGTGGTTTGCATTTGCAGTTCCCCAATGATCACTGATGCTGAGCCCGTTTTCATGCACCTGTCGGCCATCTGCCTCTCTGTTCAGATCTTCTGTCCATTTTCTAGTCAAATTTTTGTTATTTTTATTGAGTTGTGTGAGTTTATGTATTTTGGATAGGACCCCCCCATCAGATATATGATTTGCAAATATCTTACCCCACTCGGTAGGTTGCCTTCAGTCTGTGGATGGGGCCCTGGCCTGTGCAGAAGCTTTTTAATTTGATGTGGTCGCGCTTGGTGATTTTTGCTTCTGTTGCTTCTGCTTTTAGTATCAAATTAAAAAAATCATTGCTAAGACCAACGTCTAGAAGTTTACCACCTATGTTTTTTCTTCTGGGCGTTTTATGGTTTCAGGTCTTACCTTCAAGTCTTTCATCCGTTTTCAGTGCGTTTCTGTGTGTGGCGTTAAAGGTGGGCCAGTTTCACTCTTTCGTGCGTACCGTCCAGTTTTCCTACCAGTTTATTGAAGAGACTCTTCTCCACTGTATATTCTTGCCTCCTTGGTCATGAATTAATTGGCCATACGTGTGGGGCTTTATCTGTGCGCTCTGTCTTCTGCTCCCGTGATCGCTGTGGCTGTTTCTACGCTAACGCCGTGCTGTGTCTGTTCCCATAACTTCGTCATACAGTTTGATCCTCCGGCTTTGCTTTTCTTTCCCAAGATGGCGTTGGCTCTTCAGGGTCTTTGTGCTTCCGCACAAATTTTAGGATGGCTTTTCTATTTCTGTGACCAATGCCACTGGAATTCTGATAGGGATAGCACTGAATCTGTAGATTGGTTTGGGTAGTATGGCCCTGCCTGCCCTTTGGATTAAGGGAAAGGAACAAGAAATGAGTATTTGTCGGCTCCCTTTCCAACACCATTGCCTGAATGTCCCCAGAAGGCTAGCTTTGCCCTACACAGATGTCTCGGTCTCTGCTGAGCCCAGCCCTCCTTCCCCATGCCCTCCTCTCTGCTGGGGATGCCTTCTCCCCTCCTTGGCTCCTCTGCCCCCAGCTCCTTCCCCCACGCCAGCCCTTCAGTGGTCCTTGGCGTCCTGGACCTGCACTATTACTTCTTTTCTCTTGAGCGCAATGCTTTGCTCTTCAGTAGAGCTTTTGAACTGGCGAGGTGCTGTCGTCCATCACATCCCATTGGAGTCTCACTAGGGTCCCAGGAGGCGGATGGGGAGGGCACCCCTATCTCACATATGAAGAACCCGGGGCACTTATCTAAGGCAGCTTATCTAAGGGCCGGAATCCCAGTCTTCAGATTCCAAGTCTTCTTCCCTCCTGCCCCCTCTGCCCCGTTGTCTCACAGAGGAGCGCTCAGGGACAGCAGGTGGCCCCACTAAATGCCCCTGACAAAGGGTCAGGCCTGGGAGGAAAGCGTGTTTCAGCCTCGGTGCCCCACTACCCAGCCGCGCCACTAGAGGGCACCAGGCACCAACCGCTGAGACTCTGGGTCCCTGACGCGGAGACAGGACCCAGCAGGGACCCTGGATCAGGATCAGTGCCCAGCGACAGGTGATTTCATGCATTCCCACGACAAAGCACCTTAGTGTCTGTTAGAGGGAAGCACTCGAATCTTCCTCCTCCAGGCAGCCTCTGCTCCTGCCCCTGAGTGTTGCTGTCCCCTCTGGGAAGGCAGGTGATCTGCGGCTTCCCACACCCCCTGGGTGCCTCTCTGGGTGGCCCTGTGTCCAGGCTTGTCCGTGGTCATCGAGGTCAGGAAGAGGCCTGGAGAGTCACATCCCTTACTAGCCCTGTGACCTTAGGAGGGTTGCTTGCCCTCCAGAAACTTCCCTGCTGGGTTTGGGGTCTGGCAGGAGGCAGCTGGAATAGCCAGAGGTTGCTCTTGTTTTCAGGGGGATTGTTAAGGGGTCTGAGGCTCAGGGAAGATAACTAGGAGGACAGGACCCAGAGCCAGGGCCTGGTGGAGCCAGGGGCAGGCAGTGGTCTGGGGGCGGGAGGGGGGGTGACCCGTCCATGGCGGTTCCCCAGGAGCCACTGGCTCTGGACCTGCTTCTCAAACCAAGTGATCGCCGGCCTGTTCGTTTGTTTTGTTTTCAAGTGATCTCTGTGGCCAACATGGGACTCGAACTCACACCCCTGAGATCAAGAGTCCCACGCTCCACCAGCTGAGCCAGCTGGATGTCCCAAATGCTGCCTTTTTAAATGAAGGGACATGGAGACCACTGGCATTGTTGAGTTCTGTTTCCAGTCTGACAACCTCTACCCTCCAAGATGCTCCTCTGTCGGGAGCCCAGACCCGCCCCCACCTGGGTGTCCGTGGCGGGTCCTCATCTCCCACCCAAACCTCAGAACTAGAGGTTCTGACCCTCAGGTGGAAGGGGGGCCGCTGCCCGGCACTGCCCTGTGAGCCCCTGTTTGACCGAGTCGGGCTGACTGTGGCCCGCAGCCAACATGGGCCTCTGGGGAGACACAGCAGAAAGGAGGCAAATCCCTGAGATTACCAGTCGATATGTATTTATTTACGGCTTGTTTGGGGGCACAGGAAATACAGAGTATTCACTTACCAAGCCCCTTGATGTGACGGTGTCAGTGTCCTGAGATGTCCAGGGCCACCCTGGGGGACCGAGGCCCAGCTAAAGCCCAGCCCCAGGGCCCACGGCGGGCAGGGGACAGGCAGGGCAGAGACAGAAGCTGGCCTTGCTGCCTCTGAGCACTCCCTCGGCTGCGTGAGATGAAGTGGGGGAGCCGTAAGAGAAGCGTTGGGTTCCGTGGGACCCACGTCTGCACATACGGAGCACCACTGTATACCAGCACCAGAGCTGCAGATGTAACCAGACCCATCTCTTCCTCCCCTAAGGGAGTTCCCGATCTGGTGGGGAAGAGAGACAGGGAAGAGCCCATCCTACAGGGTGATCCTACAGGGTGATAAATGCTCTGACAGAGGCGGTAAAGGGCGCTGGGAGCAGACAGGAGGCGATGCTGGAGCGACGTCTTGAAAGATAAGGGGAGGGGTGCCTGGGCGGGTCAGGCTGTGAAGGTCATGATCTCAGGGTCCTGGGATTGAGTCCTGTGCTGGGGGGGGGGCGGGGCTCCCTGCTCAGTGGGGAGCCTGCTTTTCCCTCTGCTCCATCCCCTCCCCCTGCTTGCGCTCTCTCAGATAAACAAATAAAAGCTTTAATTAATAAATAATCTTATTTTTAAAAAAAGAAACTGTAAGCCTTGAGACTCGCAGCCGTCCTGGTAAGAGGTGGGAGACGCTGCTGAGGAGGGCTGCAAGTCTCAAGGCTTTAGGTCCCCTCCCCAAACCCACATCCCCTATGTTGTAACTGATCGTTTAAGATGGAATTTGTTTAATTAATGTGCAGATAAGCTGCTGCTCCCTGCCCCCCCAGCCCACACAGGCTGTACCCCGTGTACTCGGTAAAGCACTCTGGCTTGGTGGGGTGCTAGGGGCTCGGAGGGGGTGTTCAGGCTGGTGAAGTGGACACAGATCTGCGGAGGGGGCAGGCCAGGGGGAAAGCAGGTGTGGCGGCCTGGCCGAGGCTTCCAGCTCGGTGACTCCCTTCACTGCAGGGCCAGATGCTGCAGGAGGTTGGCCCGTGAGAAGCACTAGAACAGCAGGTGCGCCCTTCGCGGAACACCGAGAACAGGTCAAGTCCAGGGCCGGACCCTGCACATAACATGCCCACATCCCCCAGGCAACCCTGTCAAGTGGTGCCTCGGTTCCCCGCTTTTAGGAGAACGAGGCTCGCGGTGTGCCCGGCGCGGTGGCGAGCCACTGCAGAGCTACAGCCCATGTGTGCGCCCCACTCTGCCGAGGGGAGCCCCGCCCTAAGGAGCAGGGGGCCGGAGCCGGGGCTGGGTGCGGAGGTGCGGTCTCGCACTGTGGCTTAGAGCCGGGCGGAGTTAGGGCGTCGTGCCCATCGTGCGGGGAGGACAGAGTAGTCGTTTCCTTGGGCTGTTCACGAAAGTACCTCGGACGCTGTGGTTTCCGCGAAAATCCAGCGTCTCGCAGATCTGGAGGCTGGAAGCCCGAGATGCAGAGATGGGCCAGGCCGGGGTCTCCCGAGGCCTCACTCCCCGGCCTGCAGATGGCCGCCCTCCTGCGGTGCTCACACGGTTCTCTGTCTGTGTTCTAACCTCCTGTCCTTGTGAGGACGCCAGCTGTATTCCATCAGGGCCACCGACGCCACCTCGTTTTACCTTCCTTACCTCTTCACGGGCTGTATCTCCAAGGCCAGTCCCGTTCCGGGGCGCTGAGGGTTAGAGCTGCAGCGTGGGAATCTGGGGGGACACAATTCAGCCCTTCACAAGCCGAGTCTGGGGAACGTGGAGATTTCAGGGCTCAGGGTAGAGGACCAGAGAGCGACAGGAGGGGCCGTCCTGGCCGTGGCGTGGGGAGCTCGGAGGATGAGGGTGGACCAGAAGCCCCCAGGCTGGCAAGTGACACAGGCCCCTGGTGATCCGGGTGCATGGGGCCGAGCTCCTGAACCCAGAACTTGGAGGAATGGACAGCGGCTTGGGAGGGGAAAGATGTGGCTGGAGTGGCCATCTCCATCTGTGAAATCACCCGTCAGACCCGCTGCCCACGAAGGTCAGCGCGGCTGTGGAGGGCGCCTCTGGTCACTGCTGGCCGGGGCTGTGTTGTCTCAGCTCCGTTCCATGTCTTCCCCAGGCTGTACTTGTCTGGAGTCTACCGAGAGCTGCTCCCCTCTGGACACCAGGGGAGCCTGGTGTGTGAGATGGGAACAGGCTAGGCCCTGTTATTTTGGGGGCCTTAAGGGTACCCGGCATGAGGACCCGGCCTTCCCACTAACACCCAGACAAAAACATTTCCTGGGACCCCCGTGAGCCTGCTCGTGTCCCTCAGTCCTCAGTGCTGACCTTGGTCGGCTTGTAGGCAGAGAAGGGATTGCACCCTCACGCGCACACACACACACACACACGCACACACACAGGCACACCCACACCCACACCCACAGCCCAGAGCATGCTTCTGTTTCACTCAGTTGCTGCTAACACCGAGCCAACACATCTTCTGGAAATCTCCAACTGTAAAAATGGACTCCTCCAAATGAAACAGGGACACATCTTCGATGATCCTAACCAGAGGAGACAGCCGTGGTCTAGAACCAGAGTCTCTGGAAGGACATGAAAACCGTGCAGGTCAAATCCCTCATTGTCCAGAGAGGGTCCTGGGCTGCCCAGGATCACACAGCGCGCTGGTCCTGGCTGTGCCCTGCGCAGGACCCCTTAGCTGGTGCTCAGGCCGACTCCGGGCCGACCGTTGTCCGCAGGCGCTGAGGAGGCTCCCCCCCCGGGGCTGGGCAGCCTGGTGCTTCGATCTGAGGTGGGGCCTCCGACCTCCCCCTCAGCCTCCAGCCCCTTTCAGGGTCCCCGGGCAGGACGCTGAAGCCGCCTGTGGGAAATGAGAGGCTGGTGCCACAGAGCCCTGGGGACCCGTCCCTCCCTCTCTTTACGTCTTACTCCATTCTTAATTGCAGAGCCGAGCAGCAGAGCCTCCCAGGCTGAGCCAGAAATAGTCAGCTTTTTAATTGGATTTTTGTTCTCCCAGAGGAAAGCCCCGTGTGCCCATGGCACTGAGCCTGCAAGGGGAGCATGCAGGGGGAGCATGCAGGGGGAGAATGCAGGGGACGCAGGGTGCACTGGGGCCCGGAGTTGGCGATGTGGGGGGGTCCTGTGACCGAGAGGTTTGACTCCAACCTGACCCCTCCCTCAGCAAGTAAGGTGACCTCCTCAGGCCTCAGTTTCCCCATGGGAACAAGGTGTGGGAGCAAGCTTCCCCTCGGGGCCTTTCCAGCACTACCGATTGGGGAAGTCCAGGCAACTCTTCACCCCCACATGGGCGCCCTTGCAGCTTCTCGGTCCTCTCCCATTCTGGACTCTCCTCTTTCACTGTAATGATGAAGGTGTTCTCCATCCCCGCCCCCCCCTACTCCTGACTGGAGCCCGGCCGGTGGCTCTCTGCAATAGGGTGGGCTGGGGTGGGGCCGGGCATCTCCTTCAGCTTCTCTGACAGTTCTCTCCTGTCCCATGGAGATGCCCTGCGGATGTGAGGGTCCCTGAGAATGCCCGGGGGGAGCAGAGCCTCTCCTGGTCCTGGGGACTGAACCCTGAAATGAGCTATTCTCTGAGAAGGAAGAATAGGTGCAGGGGCAGCCCCAGAGCCCAGAACTGACTGGGGCCACGGTGTGGACCAGGAGCCCCCCCCCCTTGCTGGAAGGGGGTCCTGGACAGGTGCAGACACTTCCCAATCCACACTGGGGCTCGCTGCCTGCAGGGGCCTGGTGCTCCAGGGGCTCTGGGGAAGGTGGCCCACAGCTGCGGAGCGCCAATCCTTCCTGGTCCTGGGGAGGCCGTCCTTGGCAGGAACCTACAGCATCTCCCGGGGACAAGGCTTTGTCCAGGGAGAAGCCCAACCCACCCCTCTTCTCCCTCCCTTGGAGCTGGAAGGAAAATCCAGTTTATCTCCCTCGTTTTACAAAGACATTGAGATCCCGAGATGCTCAGAAAGTTTGCACAGAGCTAAAACTCCCACCTTTCAATTCATTGGTTCATTTATTCATTCAACAAATACTGATGACGTATCCACTGTGAGTGCTGCTCCTTGTTCTCTGCGCAGGGACACAGCCGCGAGCGGGCGGGACATCACGGAGCCCGTGGAATCCACATCCTAATGGGGAGGTAGTCCAGGAACAGTTAAACAAATAGATAAAGAAGATAATTTTAGATAGGACTAAGTAGCAAGGGGAAAATAAAGCTGGGTGATAAAAGAGGTCTTGATTGGCGGGGGCAGAGGGGATGCACAGATTTTGTGAATGGGCAAGAGGGCTTTCTGAGAACTTGATGTTTGATCTGAGGTCTGAATGATAAGAATTCACGAATCCTGGAAAGGTCAGGATGCAGAGCCTTGCAGGCAGACGGTACAGCTAGTGCAAAGGCCCTGGGGTGGAACCAGCGTGGCAGGTCTGGTGGCGGTAAGAAGGGCCATGTGACAGGCTGTCGTGGAGGCAGTGAGGAGCAGCAGGAACAGAGGCGGGAGGCTGAGCCTGGCTCAGGTCAGATACTTGAGTTTATCCAAAATGTAGTAGGAAGTCATCGGAGGTTTTTAATTTTTTTGTTGTTGTTCTTATTTTTAATAGACTTTATTTAGAGAAGTTTTGGTTCCCAGCAAAATTGAGCAGAAAATATAGGGAGTTCCCATATACCCCCTGACCCCCCACATGCACAACCTCCCCGGCCATCAACAACCCCACACGGTGTGCGTTTGTGACAGTGCCTGAGCCCGCACGGACGCATCATTGTCACCCAATGTCCATCGTTTCCACTCCCTGGGTTTGGACAAACGTGGAACGACGGGTATCCACTGTTATAACATCATACAGAGTATTTTCACTGCCCTAAACATCATCTGTGCCTCCCCCATTCATTCCCCCACCCAACCCAGCCCCCGGCAACCCCCCTGATCTTTTTATAATCCCCATAGTTTTGTCTTTTCCAGAACGTCATGTAGCCTTTTCAGATCGACTTCTTTCCCTTAGTAATATGAATGTAAGATTCTTCGTGTCTTTTCATGGCTTGAAGGCTCGTTTCTCTTTAGTGCTGGATAATCTTCCATTGTGTGGATGGACCACAGGTTAGTTGGTTTGTTTAATCCGTGGACCAGTGAAGGATGTCTTGGCAGCTTACAGGTTTTGGCAATTATGAAGAAAGCTGCTATAAACATCCATGTGCAAGTGTTTGTGTGGGTAGAAGTTCTCAGCTCCTCTGGGTAAATAGGGAGCATGATGGCTGGATCATACGGTAAGAGCATGTTTAGTTTATTTTTTATTTTTTTAAAACATTTTATTTACTTGTCAGAGAGAGAGAGAGAGAGTACGAGCCTGGGGAGCAGCAGAGGCAGAGGGAGAGGCAGTCTCCCCACTGAGCAGGGAGCCCAACGTGGGGCTCGATCCCAGGACCTGCGATCATGACCTGAGCCGAAGGCAGACGCTTAATGGTCTGAGCCGCCCAGGCGCCCCGAGCATGTTTCATTCTGTAAGAGGCTCCAAACTGGCTCCCAGAGTGGCCGCACCCGTTTGCATCCACACCAGCGGCGAGGGAAAGTTCTGGTGGCTCCACGTCCCCGCCAGCTTTTGGTGGTGTCGGCGTTCTGGATTTGGGCCGTTCCAATAAGCATGTGGTGGAGTCATCCTTGTGCTGGTTTGCCTTTCCCTGATGACACGTGATGTGCAGCCTCTTCTCGAATGCTTATTCGCCGTCTTATCTGTTCTTTGGTGAGGTGTTTGGATCTTTCACCTGCTTTTTTATTTGGGTTGTTTTCTTTTTTTTTCTTTTCTTTTCTTTTTTTTTTTAAGATTTTACTTATTTATTTGACAGAGATAGAGACAGCCAGCGAGAGAGGGAACACAAGCAGGGGAAGTGGGAGAGGAAGAAGCAGGCTCCCAGCGGAGGAGCCTGATGTGAGGCTCGATCCCAGGACCCCGGGATCACACCCTGAGCCGAAGGCAGTTGCTTAATGACTGAGCCACCCAGGTGCCCCTATTTGGGTTGTTTTCTTATTGTTAAGTTTTGAAGGTTCTTTGCACATTTTGGATAACAGTTCTTTATCAGACGTGTCCTGTGAGAATGTTCTCTCCCAGTGTGTGGCTTGTCTTCTCATTCTCCTGACAGTATCTTTTGTACAATAGAAGTGTTTAATTGTAGCAAAGTCTGGCTTATTCATTGTTTCTTTCATGGATCCTGCCTTTGGTGTTCTGTCTAAAAGTCATCTCCAAACCCAGGTTCATCTGGATTTTCTCCTCCTTCTAATCTTCAAGGAGTTCTGTGATTTTGCATTTTAAAAAATTGTCTTGTTTTATTTATTGTTTAAAGTAGACGCTTCCCCCAACGTGGGGCTCGAACTCACGACTCCAAGATCAAGAATCTCATGCTCCCCTGACTGAGCCAGCCATGCGCCCCTATGGTTTTGCATTTTATATTTAGGTCTGTGATCCATTTCCAGTTAATTTGGAGAGGGTTTTAATTAATAGCGCACCTCTGATTAAAGTCTGTAGGAGACCTCTGTGGACTGTGGGGCGGGGCTGGGGAAGGCAGCGGGGAGGGGGAGGTGGCAGTTGCAGCCACGGAGGCCAGTGATGGAGGGTCGATCCCAGATGGTCACAGCCTTATTTTGCCAGTGAGGACACTGGGACTTGCTGGGAGCTGAGTCTGGAGGGTGCGGGAGTCAAGAAGGAGCTGGTGCGGGGGCCCCCGCAGGGTGCAGGTGAAGGAAGGGAACCGGTGGCTGCAAGGGCTGGGATCTACGTTTCCAGGGCCAGTGGGGTGGTCAGGTTGGGGGCACCTGCAGCCAAGAGACAGGAGGCGACCACTCAGGAGGAATGAGAAGCGGGTTCTTTCCCTGGCCTCCTGCCGTGTGCATCACGAAAGGGGCCCTCTGGCTGGGGTCAGAGAGATGGGGAGCCACCTGTAATTTGGGGGGTTGATTGAGTGTGGACCCAGCAAGGGGATAAGTAGAGGCGGACACAGGGCAAATCTCCCAGACCTGTTATCCCTCTGCAAACACAGCCCCTTTCCTGAATGTGGATTCCACTGGATTCAAGAGGTTTTTTGGTTGGGGAAAGAAAACATTTGGGCAATCAGCCAGAAGAAAGCCCAGTGTGGATTGGGAGCTGCAGCTGGGAGGACAGCCCTTTGTCATGCATGGGAAGGAGCCCAGCTCCGCAGTCTGTGGAGCTGGGTGGGAGCCTGGATTTCTGTGTGGTTGGATTGGGCCTGGAAGTCATCCCAAAGCCAGAGCTGCTGTCCTGGAGGGGAGGAGGGGGCAGGGGAGAGGGGTCCTGACCGAGGGCCTGGAATTGAGGACATTTGAGGACAAGGGTGATGGGGGGGGAGGGGAGCCAGGATTTGACCC
>NW_024424452.1:69843003-69854045 GCF_017311325.1 Ursus maritimus
GGAATCCAGGCTGCCAGGGGAGGGCCATGGGAAAACATGGGGTCAGAGGTCATCCTCAGCCTCCATGGGTGGGCTGCTTGCTGGACCCAGCCTGGGCTCCGAACCAGAGGGGACTCTGAGGTCAGTGAGGCTGAAGCCCAGTAGCGGCTTCTGTCTACATCAGAGCCCAGCATCTGGGGGGATCCAGGGGGGCTCCCGTCCCTTCCCGTTCAGGCCAGGCACTGCTATCGGTGCTCCAGAGACACCCTAAGGCCCAGCCCCAAGTGCCCTGGGCCGTTCCAACCCCACACCCATCAGCCTCCCGGATCCCAGGCCTGGGGGCCCATGTGGCCCCTTGGGGTCTCCAGACAAGCTCCTGGGTGGGCCCAGCCTGTCCTCCCTGAGGCTCCCTAAGCAGGATTAGGGATCCATGTTTCAGTTCATCCAGCCCCTTCCCTGGCGGGAGCGAGCTCTGGGCTGTCTTTGTCGTGCCGCTCACTACCTGTGCGTAATCGGGTGAGTTTTCTACCCTCTTCGATACGAGTCTCCTCCTATAAAACAGGAACAATGTACTTTTTTTTTTTGCAAGGAATATCGTATTAACCAAGATGTCAGCCGAGCGCCTGGCACAGTCCCCTGGTATACAGTAGGTGCTTAATAAACAGCAGGAGTCTTTCATAGTGCTACTAATTTTTACACTGTTTTACTTTAAGAAAATTAAGTTAACAATGTTTCTTAAATCCTTTTATACTTAACTCGCGTAGTACAAGAGTCAGAGATGCCCAGGATGTGAGACGGCCAGGCTCCTTCTCTCCTCCTCATCTGTTCCTTTCCCCTCCCCCGAGACGCTCTGTGCTCTGCAGAGAGATGTGTCGGTATTTCTTCCCACCGTGCAAATCTTACTCATCTGTCAGCACGATCTCTACCTCTTTTGGAATTTGTAATTGTCATTTGTTATTATAATGCCATTTTTGTAACGGTACACTGAGCCGTCTCTGCGGGTCTTGGCCCCCAGTCTCCCTGTGGCCCTTCCCGCCCCGCCCCTGAGCCAGGGCTACTAGCTTAATTGATTCGAAGGAGCTTCTTATTTTCTCTGACACCATCGCCTCCTTGAAATCAGAATTGATCGTCAGCCAGGAGGCAGTTGAGACAAATTTGTACAACCTTCTGATGACGCTTGGTGGCTTAGTCTGCTCGGGCGGCCGTAGCAAAGACCACAGACTGAGGGCCTTAAACCACAGAGATGGATTTTCTCCCAGTTCTGGAGGTGGGAAGTCCAAAATCAAGGTGCCAGCAGACATGGTGTCTTCGAGGCCTCTCTCCTTGGCTTGCAGGTGGCTCCGCTCTCGCTATCCTCACACGGCCGATCCTCTGTGCTCGCGTACCCCTGGGGTCCATGTGTCCAAATTTTCTCTTCTTAGAAGGGCACTGGTCAGGGGCACCTGGGTGGCTCAGTTGTTAAGCGTCTGACTTTGGCTCAGGTCATGATCCCGGGGTCCTGGGATCGAGCCCCGTATCAGACTCCCTGCTCAGCGGGAAGCCTGCTTCTCCCTCTTCCACTCCCCCTGCTTGTGTTCCCTCTCTTGCTGCCTCTCTCTGTCAAATAAATAAATAAAATCTTTAAAAAACAATAAAATAAAAAGTATTTTATTTATTTATTTGAGAGAGTGAGCGAGAGAGAGAGAGAGAAGGAGCAGGGGGAGGGGGCATAGGCAGAAGGAGCAGACTCCCCACTGAGCAGGGAGACTGACATGGGACTCGAATCCAGGACTGTGGGATCATGACCTGAGTCAAAGGCAGATGCTTAACTGACTGAGCCGCCCCAGCGCCCCTGTCCTTTCTTTTTTCCTTTTTCTTTTTTTTAAAGATTTTATTTGTTTATTTGTCAGAGAGAGAGAAAGAGAGAGGCAGTCAGAGGGAGAAGCAGGCTCCCTGCTGAACAAGGAGCCCAGTGCGGGACTCGATCCTGGGGACTCTGGGACCTGAGCTGAAGGCAGATGCTTAACTGACTGAGCCACCCAGTTGTCCCTATTTTTATTTTTTTTTAAAGATTTTATTTATTATTTATTTTGAGAGAGAGAGAGCACACAAGCGGGGGGGGGGGAGGTGAGTTGGGGGGAAGGTGGAAAGGCAGAGGGAGAGGGAGAAGCAGACTCCCTGATGAGCAGGGAGCCCGATGTGAGGTTCGATTCCAGGACCCTGAGATCATGACCTGAGCTGAAGGCAGACGCTTAATGCCACCCCTGCGCCCCTGTCCTTTCTTCTTTAAACTCAATGATTAGCCTACTCTACGTACTGTCTCATATTTTTTCTTTCATTTAACAGTATGTCTTGGAGGGGCGCCTGGCTGGCTCAGTCAGAAGAGTGTGCGACCTTGATCTTGAGGTTGTGAGTTCGAGCCCCATGTTAGGTATTGAGATTACTTAAAAAAAAATCTTAAAAAAAAAAAAACCCACACCAAAAAAACACAAACAAAACCATAATATATCTTGGAGAATCTTCTATGCGGTGCTGCCTCATGCTTTTGTTTTACTGCTACATAAGATTCCTCTGTATGGATGAGGCATAATTTATGTAACCAGATCTCTCTGAATGAAGTTCACATTGTTCCCAAGTGTTTACTGTTACAAACGCTGCAGTACAGAGCCTAGTATAATAAGGGCCACTTTGTGTCTTTTGGGTATGAATGTGTCTTTTGGGTAAACATCTCCAAGTGGGTACACTAGGCTACAGAGTATATATATAGTTCTCTCTCTCTCTCTCTCTCTTTTTTTAAGGAGGCTCTGTGCCCAGCCTGGGGCTTGAACTCACGACCCTGCGATCAAGACCTGAGCTGACACCAAGAGTCGGACACTTAACCAACTGAGCCCCCCGGGCGCCCCATGTAGTTCTCCTTTTGATAGATATTGCCAAACTGAGCTCCATGTCCTCCAGCAACAGACGAGAGCACAGCCTCACCAGAAAAGGGTCATTAAAAACCAAACTTTAAAAAAGCCTAATCGAGAAAAAAATGGCATTTCACTGTACTCTTAATTTGCATTTATTTTATTATGAGTAAGCATGAGCAGTTTTTCATGTTTAAAGCCATTTGTATTTCCATTCCTGACAACTGTTCGTTCATACCTTGTGTCCGTTTTTCTACCAGGTTGTCATTTTTGCTTTTTGTTGTGCAGACACTATACACTGTGGACGCATCTTCTGTTGCAAATGTTATATCTCCCCCTGGTTTATTAGTTGGTTTTGACTCTGTTTATGCTGAGTTTTGCCACACTCTAAAATTTTTATTGAGTTTGTTACATTTATAGATTAATTTAGGAAGCATTGGCATTTTCTCATCCAAGGACGCAGTTGGTTTTTTCTTTCTTCATTAAGTCTTTTAAAAACTGTTGTTGGTGGATGCCTGGGTGGCTCAGTTGGTTAAGTGTCCGACTCTTGGTTTCTGCTCAGGTCATGATCCTGGGGTCCTGGGATTGAGCCCCGCGTCAGGCTCTGCACTCAGTGTGGAGTCTGCTGGAGATCCTCTCTCTCTCTCAAATAAATAAATAAAATCTTAAAAAAAAAAAAAAGCCAAGAGTTTTCTCTGGCTGGTAGCAGAAGAGGAAGTCAGAGGGATTCAAAGCAGAAGGAGCATTTGACACATAGCAGCAGGCGTGAAAATGGAGGGGCCGCGTGGAGGGAGAGAGCTGCTATGGACAGAAGCCCCTCCCCGCTGAAATTCACACCTTGAAAGCTTAATCCCCAGTACAGTGGTGTTTGGAGGTGGGCACCTCTGGGGGGTGGTTAGGGCACGAAGGTGGAGGCCTCTGGATGGGATTTGCAGCTGTCTACAAACCTGGAGGGGGCTCTCGCTGGAACCCCACTGTGCTGGCACCCTGAACTTGGACTTCCAGCCTCAAGAACTGTGAGAAATACGTGCTGGCTGTTGAAGCTGCCCTGTCTGGGGTCTTCTGGTCCAGTGGCCTGAGCTAAGTCATGCCCTTAAGGAGCCAAGAGGGGCACGCAGGCCACGGCCAGCACGGGAAAGGGCGCAGCCCTCCAGCCCGAGGAGCTGGACCCCGCCAGCAGCCTGAGTGAGCTTAGAGCAGTGTCCTGCCCGGCAGACGCCTTGACCTCAGCCGTGTGACCCCTGAGCATAGACTCCAGCTGAGCCTGCTCAGACCTCTGACCTGCACAACCATGAGATGTTTCTGGAAAGTGTTGTTTGGAGCAGCTAAGTGTGTGAGCGTTTGTGAGGTGGGAAGGGAAGGGAAGGGAAGGGTCTGCTTCTTTCTCTATAGACTTCTGCCCCCTGGGATTTTTATTTTTATTTTTTATTATTATTATTTTTTAAATATTTTATTTATTTATTCGACAGAGATAGAGACAGCCAGCGAGAGAGGAACACAAGCAGGGGGAGTGGGAGAGGAAGAAGCAGGCTCATAGCGGAGGAGCCTGATGTGGGGCTCGATCCCATAACGCCGGGATCACGCCCTGAGCCAAAGGCAGACGCTTAACCCGCTGTGCCACCCAGGCGCCCCTATTTTTTATTATTTTTAAGTCATACATGGAAACGAAAGAGAAAATTTCAAAACAATACATATGCTGTGATGACGTTTTAATTTTATAATCTGTGTTTATACAGAGATTGCTGTATAATCCCACTAGAGATTTCTGTCGGCCTGCTTCCTTCCCTGGGGATGTTTACATTTTCAGCCTTATCTCCAGTCCCAGAGTAGCAAGCAGGCTTTGCCCCCTGCTTGAAGAATTCCAAAGGTTTTTAAACTCAGGGTAGAGGGCCACAGGGCCCTGGTGTGGGGGAGCCACCAGCAGGATCCCGGAATGACACCAGCCCCTAGAGGTTCCATAGTCTGGGGGGGGGGGAGAGGGGATTGAGCACTGACACAGACAAATAAGGAAAATATTGAATGCAGTCTTTAATAGCACCGTGTGAGCAAGAGAAACATTACAGCAGAAGAAACATCTCCACAGGGGGGGCTGGGGGGCCAGGGATTGCCCCCCCCAAGGGGGTACGGGGGCCGTGGGACACAGGCCCTTGCCCAGCAAGGCACACACCCCAGCAGCTATGGGGCCAGGCATGGCCTGCCTGAGTCTGGAGGCTTCCTCGGGCCAGAAGGCTGCCTCGGAGGGAGCACTTCGATCTTGGGGGGATGTATGCGGGTGGAGGGCTGGCCTGGGACGTGCTCGACAGTGGTGGCAGGAGGAAGGGAGCCTCCCACCACGGCTGCAGAGCCCCCTTTGGCCCTTTGTCTCCCACGAGACAGTTTTGCTTCGATCTCTGAGCCCCTAAATACCTGATGGGATGAGGAAGGAGGGACTGGAGGTGGGTGGTGATCAGGTCCCATATTCAGAACCCACCAGAGCCCCAGGGA
Source organism: Ursus maritimus (assembly GCF_017311325.1). Taxonomy (NCBI): domain Eukaryota; kingdom Metazoa; phylum Chordata; class Mammalia; order Carnivora; family Ursidae; genus Ursus; species Ursus maritimus. The sequence continues at coordinate 69,848,352 of NW_024424452.1, forward strand.
GGCTGCCATCCCGTCCTGAGCCACCTGCCTGACGCTGTCCCTCCCCTGGGTGGGCGGGCTGCTCCAGCCTGGGTGACAGAGGCTGGTCCGGCTCCCACAGCGCCTTCGAGGTATGTATGGAGGCTGAGTGCTCGACTCAGGGCCCATCCCCAGCTCGAGGGCAGCCACGGGCTGACACAGGCTCTGCCCCAAGGCTGCTGTTCTCTGTCCCCAGCGGCACAGGCCTCCTCCCGCACACCTCCAGGGGGGCGGCCACTTCCCGGCGGTCGGGTCCAGATGCCGCCTTCCTTCCCCCTTGAAACACCAGACTTCCCAGGATTCAGAAACTCACGAACAAAATATCACTGTTGAGTGGAAGAGTTTTACCCAGATTGATCGATTGATTTGTTTTGTTTCTTTCTTCTCTCTTTCTTTTCTTCCTTGGGGGGGGGGAGGCATTAGCAATATTAGTCCCTTTTTTAACCACCAAGTAAAAAATGCACAAAAAGAAAAATGCCCATATCAACCAGTCTCTTTCCTCAAATCTTGGCCTGAAGAAGGATCTTCTGGAAGCCATTAGTCTCCATAAGCTCCTCTTCCTCCCTCCCTTTTTCTTCAATTAATTAAGCAAATGTTTATTGATGATTTTGCTCCTTCTCTGTGTCCTGGGGACACCCGAGGGGACCAAGAGGCAGCTGATAGGGAAAGGACGGCCAAGTGCAGGGGGGTAGGGACCTCCCAGGGAAAGGGAGGCGCCATGCAAAGCTGTGTTCCAGAGCCGGAGGCTGCCCTTGCGTCCCTGCTTTGGGTGGTTTCACAGTGCGCACCCCGACCTTGGCACAGCCTGGTCTCCCCCTTTGCTCTACGGACCTCACGGTGCTCCTTCACTCTCCCCTACGCCCTGGGAGGAAAGCAGTGCTGACATTTCACAAAGGAGGCTCAGAGCAGTTAAGACCCTTGCCCAAGGTCATAGGTTGTTAAGGAGAGTGCTGAGGGGGACTCGTGCTGGCCCGTGACCTTGGACAAATACGTCACCAGCCAGTGTGTGCTCTCCTTCCTCCAGATACACATACACACGCTGGTAAGTGTATCCCGGGAGCTGGCAGGGAGGGGCCGTGAGTGCTCGCACAGGCCCCAGTACGCGCCCAATCCACATCAGCTCCTGGAACCTTCCTCCTCTTCTCAGAAGCCGGCTCTCCTGGCCTCACCCAGTGAACTAGCAGACAGCTGTCAGATGAGGCTCAGTGACTCACAGGAGGCCGCACAGCTAGTGAGTGGCTCAGCAAGGCCAGCCCAGGGCTCACTCCTGCCAGGCAGGGGCTGGATGAACTGGCACATGGGTCCCTATTCCTGCTTTGGACAGGCAGCCCCCCCCCCCCCGGAGCCTCCCAGATGCTGGACTCTGATGCAGACGGAAGCCGCTCCTGGGCTCTAGCCTCACCGACCTCAGAGTCCCCTCTGGTTCAGAGCCCAGGCAGATCTAGCAAGTGGCCCACCCATCGAGGCTGAGGATGACCTCTGACCCCATGTTCTCTCCTGGCCCTCCCCTGGCAGCCTGGACTCTGGCTGGGGTCAAATCCTGGCCTGGAGGGGCAGGAGGGGGGTGGTGGGCACAGGGCCCTACTCCTCACCTGCCCTCCTGCCTCAACCCCCATCACCCATCTCCCCGGGACTGCCTGGGCACTGGGTTTGTCGCCCACTGCCCTCCGTGGTGCCCTCAGCTCTGAGCCCAGGGCTGGGTGTAGACTGGCTCTCAGCCAGCGCTACTGATCCCCCAGCCCCTCACCGCCTTCTCCTCCCTCACGACACAAGATCTGGCTCTGGCTCTTTACCATTTCCGGCCCGAGGGACCCTGTGGAGATCTGGGCCACACCCAGAGCAGGTGGAAGTGACACCGGGACTGCCATCCCTCAACAGTTCATCAGCCCATTGCCACAAACCTCCCAGCCCACGCTGGCTTTCTTGGGCCCCTGGCCAGGGCTGCCAGAGTTAGCAACCCAAAATATAGGGCTCCCAGTAAAATCCGGATTTCAGATAAACAACAAATACCTAATTAGTCTAAGTATGTCCCCAGCTGTATCCCGTATTTTATCTGGCAGCATTATCCCTAGCGACTGCCCAGGTGTTTCATTTCCCAGGTAAAACCCTCCAAACACCTGCAAACCCTCCAGCCCTTGCAGGAAGTCTCGGGAAGCAGGGGGATTGGCGCTAGAGGGTGTGGAAGCAACTCGGGCTGGCCACCGGAAGGCCTGACGTTACGCTGCAGCCGTCAGCCACTGTGGGGGCTTCAGGAAGGGGTCACTTCTCTGAGCCTCAGTTGTCTTGGCTCAGAAGTTTGAGGGGGCAATGGATTGGCTGGTTCTTCCCCCTCTAATCTCTGAACGCATGAAGAGCCAGAAAGAGGGAGAGATGGCTCCTTATTGGACACACCCCCACTGGTGCTAAATTATCACAGGTTCCCTAGCCTAGGAAGGTGCCCCGAGAACAGTGGATTCCACCTGTGGACAACCCAGGATCTCAGCAGCCCCTGGAGCTCTCTGAGCACCAGGCCAGATGCTCGTCGCTGCAGACAGGATGGGTCCTTAATCCAGGAGCCCTGGTGGTGGGTGGAAAGTTCACTTGCAGCCAGCCACCAGACTCCAGGTCCACACACCAGGGACTCCAGTTGGCTCTGGGATTGGGGAGACTGGGAATCCGGCAGAGATGTGAATGAAATCCCAGCCTCTCCTCCCCGACACAAACCTTTCAGGTTCATTGGTCAGGCACCCCAAAACAAGGCAGACACTCATGAGCACCTGGCCTACGAGTGTGTGGGCACCTGCCAGCAGCCCCCGCAGCCCCTGCCCTTCAAGTGGCCGTTTCTGGGGCCGCGGCAGTGCGTCGCCTCGGAGATGGCCTCGCTGCCCGTGATGGTCAGCATGAAGGAGGGAGGCAGGCCCAGGCCGCAGGTGGTCAGCCTGCCCAATGAGGGTGCAGAAGTGCAGCTGCTCCTGGGATGGGGCGCCCGTGCCCAGGAAGCTGGAGCCTTAGGTGTGGGGCGCAGCCACCGAGGGATGTGGCTTGCATGCCTCAGGGCCCGGGGAGAGCTGGGGGTTACAGAACTGCTGATGGGCAAATGCTCTGTGCCATCTACGGAGCTGTCCATTCAGCTCACCTCCTGATTTTTGCTCCCCAGGGTCAAGACTCCCTGGCAACTGGGTAGCCCCCAGTTCTCTGTTCATGTTATGATATCCCAAGCACTTCACTCTGTCAAGTCTATAACCTAAGAACAGAAAGCCAAATAGTCATTGTTTTCTTGAACTGTTGCTGGATCTGGGCTGAGCTCTGTGGAATGGGCCCGTCTTAGGGTCAAGATTGGGTTGTGTATTCCCAACCCAGATAGTAAGGGAATTTTCTAACAAACAAACAAAATACGTTTTAATCTGTATTTCTCTATTTTACCTGGAACGCCGAGGGAACAGAAAGTTCTAAAGGGATTAGGTCAACCTGCTTAGGAAGCCAGGGAAGGAGCTAGAGAGGACGCAGTCAAGGTCTGTTAGTAATATAGGCAGGTAGGACTGAAGCCATTCAGGGTCCAATGCACCCGTCCGGCTAGAATCCGAGCAGACATCTTTCTGTCACTGTTGACATTTTACCTTCCTGGGCACAGTGAGTAAGCTTTGTTTCATTTCTACTTGCTACAAAATAAAAAAGTGTGTGATGAAAAGCTCATGCCTTTACCTTTGGGGGCAGATGAAGGGAGCAAACGTTGAAAATGTTGGATATGACATTTTCGAATGCCCGGATTACAGGGGCTGATAAGCTGTGACTTCCATCCCAGCCTGGACATCTTGAATTCCTAGCCAGTGGGCAGAGCTTTTATTAGCTCTGAATTCCATGCCCTCCAAACCCTTATTTCCTTCCCTATCCGACGGAAAAGTCCCTGCCTCCCATACATTTACTGGAGATTTAAGGAAATGGTGTTTTTACCAGCAACCCCACACGGATGATACGTGACAGGGGTTATGGCTATCTCAACTCACATTGGGATCCAATTGGCCTTCTCTTGATTTCGAAATGAACTTCACCTACTGAAAATCAAATTTAGAAATCCGTTTCCTCTCTGAAATTTTGAAATCAAAGATTCTAACGTTTCTCCTTTTTTTTTTTTTTTTGGTCAGTGTCTTCACCATTCTAACTCCTGGGGATAGAGCCTGGCACTTCCTGGACCCGTCAGTACAGACCAGGCAGGTGGTGGTGCCATTAACCGAGGCAGGGAAGGAATGAGGACATGCAGGATGGGGGTGTGAGGGATGGGAGGGATGGGAAGAGAGCAGACAGTCTGAGAAGTCTGGGGTGGGGGGCGGACGTCCAGCCAACCACACCCAGGAACCTGGGGGAGGTCAAGTGAGAGGCCCTTGGCAGCAGGAGGTAACAGCAGGAGAGGACCGATGCCCAGGCACCAGTCAGGTGGACAAGGGCTGAGCGCAGGGGCCCTCGGCAAACTCCAGGAAACAGTGGCTGGGATTTGAGGTTGGGGTAGGGGGAGAAGGAGGAAGCCGGATGGGACAGAAAAGAACTGCTGGAGAAGCAGGAAGAGACGCCGGGGCCCCCACCCCGGCGCAGAGAGCCACAGGCCGGGCTGCAATCAGGGGCAGGGAGGAACGGAGAATGCCTTTCACATTGCAACGTAAGAGGAGAGCTCAGACCTGGGAGAGGCCCGAGAAACTGCAAGGGCGCCCACGTGAGGGTCAAGTGCGGCCCGGGCTTTCCCGATGCGTAGTGGCGGAAAGGCCGCGAGGTTCCGAAGCTACACTCAGGACTCTGACAGGTGTTCAGAGGAGGGAGGAGGGAAAAGGAGAAATCCTGGTTGTTCTGCCCACACCCCTTGAGTGTCTTTACCCAACAGGCACCAGGCCTCAGAAAGGCCCCGACGGCCTCCACAGCCCTTGTGCCCGGGCGGGGACTGGGGAGCACAGCCCACTGGCCTACTCAGAAACCCGGGCCCCCGGGGGCGCTGGCACACAGCCACGCAAGTTCGGCTGGGAAGGAAGCTCGCGGTCACCGGGTCTTCTGCACTGTGCAGTTCTGCCCTTGAGGACACCACCTGGGGCTGAACGGTGGAGGCCACCCCAGAGTCTCGGGTAGCCAGTCTTATCAGCTCCCCGAACCTGGGCGGTTTAGGTTTCCTGGCAGAACTCTCCTCACCCTCCCCGAACCCCCGGCCTCCCTCCTCGGGGCTCCGGCAGGGCCGCGGGCAGGGGTCACCTAGGGACAGCCCCAGCGGCTTCTACCCCTTCCCAGCGGCAGGGGACTCGGGCTCCTGGCCGCTTCCCAGGCCGGCCACGCACGGAGTTCGAGAAGCCAGAGCCCCGCGGCTGCGCTCCTCGCTCCCCGTCCCGGCTGGGAGGTCGGGCTCCCCCCGAGGGGAGGGAGGGAGAGCCTCGGAGGGGGAGTCCGGGAGGGCTGTGGGCCCGGGACCCGACCCCCTGCCCCCACCCCGCGCCCTCCCCCTCGCCCCCTCCCCCTGTACCTGCGGCGCGGGCGCGGCGGGCTTCACCTGGCCGGCCCGGGCGGCGTCCCCACTCCCTTAAAAGTTGCAAAGGGAAACTCCGGCGCCTCCCGCACATGCGCAGAGCCGCGCGCGCCGCCGGCCCAATTTGGGGCGGCGACCAGCGCCCCGCGGGCCCCGCCCGGCCCGAGCCCCGCGCGGCGCCCAGCCTCTCCGACGCGCCC
>NW_024424452.1:69854139-69866469 GCF_017311325.1 Ursus maritimus
CCTCCCCTCGGGGGGAGCCCGACCTCCCAGCCGGGACGGGGAGCGAGGAGCGCAGCCGCGGGGCTCTGGCTTCTCGAACTCCGTGCGTGGCCGGCCTGGGAAGCGGCCAGGAGCCCGAGTCCCCTGCCGCTGGGAAGGGGTAGAAGCCGCTGGGGCTGTCCCTAGGTGACCCCTGCCCGCGGCCCTGCCGGAGCCCCGAGGAGGGAGGCCGGGGGTTCGGGGAGGGTGAGGAGAGTTCTGCCAGGAAACCTAAACCGCCCAGGTTCGGGGAGCTGATAAGACTGGCTACCCGAGACTCTGGGGTGGCCTCCACCGTTCAGCCCCAGGTGGTGTCCTCAAGGGCAGAACTGCACAGTGCAGAAGACCCGGTGACCGCGAGCTTCCTTCCCAGCCGAACTTGCGTGGCTGTGTGCCAGCGCCCCCGGGGGCCCGGGTTTCTGAGTAGGCCAGTGGGCTGTGCTCCCCAGTCCCCGCCCGGGCACAAGGGGGGCTGTGGAGGCACGTCGGGGCCTTTCTGAGGCCCTGGTGCCTGTTGGGTTAAAGACACTCAAGGGGTGTGGGCAGGAACAACCAGGATTTCTCCCTTTTCCCTCCTCCCCTCCTCTGAACACCTGTCAGAGTCCTGAGTGCGCTTCTGCCTCCAGGAGAACTGGAACAGAAGCAGAGGCCCCCTCCTCTTCGCAGGACCTCCTGTTTGTTTAGTGTCTGGGGCAAAGGTCTCCCTTGAATAGGGCTGTAACAGGGACAAAACATCAGAGGGAGTCCTGACATTGTTTCCCGTTGGCTGGAAGAGTGACTTAAAATAAAAACCAAGAGCTTTTGAGTGCTCACTGGGCCTGGGCCCCGGGCTAAATGCTTCCTGGGCACTGTCTCAGGTGTGGGCCTCCCAACAGCCCTGTAAGTAAGAGGAACAATGTCATTGCCCCCATTTGATGGAGAAGGAAGTCAAGACACTGAGCTAAGCAACATGGTACCAAGGCCCTCAGTGCCCAGCCTGCTCAGGAACCTCCGGGTGCACTGCCCCCTGATGCGCCCGGGGCCATGTCTGTGAGGTGAACAGTTGTCCAGGGTCCCGGCTCCTGTCTGGGGGTGCCCTAAGACCTTTGTGTTCACTTGGCAACCTTCTCCTGCGTCTGAAGACCCCAGTCAGCTCCTGCGGCAGAAGGGCTTGAACTGCTTGTAGTCTTGCTGTTGTAACAAAATCGGAAGGTCTGTGCTGATAAAAATACCCTGAATTTGCATGGGGCCTTCTTGCAAGACCGACAGGGCCGCACACCTCCTGCAACATTCTGCTGGCTTTTCTGGAAGGAAGGTGTCGATGGTCAGGTGTGCTGTTGGTCAGGGGCCCATCCTTGCTGCCAGCTCAGGTGGACAGTGGGTTAGTGTGGGCGGCGAGTTTGAGACCAGCTGTTGGATTCAGCCCTCCGTCCCGATGGCTATGACCAGACTGGGGTGCACACGGGCTGAATGAACTTGGAGCGGGGGTCCTGAGTCACCTGCTGCTCCCCTGGCTGCAGGGTTGCGGCGGTGAGCCTGCCTCTCCTACCCTCGGGTTACTAGAAAGCTCTCTGCAAGGAACGGAAATGGATCTACAAATAGGGGAAGACTGCCCGTGGGTGAAGTCAGGGCCAGGCGGGCTCCTGCGGCCGTGGGGCCTACTTGCTGGCTCCCCCCACTGAGCCAGCTCCCTGCCCCCTCCCCAGCCCGGTAGGGCTGCCCTGTGGTGCTTGTGCCCCCAGCTGCCAGGTCAGAGCTTGTCTGTTCAGGAAGATGCAGGGGAGCTGGTCCTGGAGGCACCGGGATGTTTCAGCAGAACTTGGATGTGACCTGTGTATAGCACAGGGACAGTTGAGCTGAAAGGTCTGAGACGGTGGCGGGCCTCCAAAGCTCTGCCCTGCCCTGGGCGCCTGCCCTGGAAGGGGCTGACCTGGCAGGCCACGGTCTGGGGCGCCCCGAGGCTCCCTCCCAGGCTGGCAGTATTGGCTGGCTGAGCTCACGAGCTCTTACCCAACTCTGTAAATCCACCCTGGGGAGCCTGTTTGGCAGCAGGAAAGCGACTTAGAGGTGTGCCTGGAGCTGAAGGAGGAAGGGAGGCCACAGGTAACTTCCTCCCACAGGGCCTCTACTCTTCTAGAACTCCGGTCGAGCCGCCACTTCCCAAGGACAGTACTCCCTCTGTGAGCGTTTTAGGAGGGTGATTTTTTTTCTTCCCACGTCACCTTTCAGGCCTTCTGTGTCTGTTCTGTGTTCCTTCTCCTGACTTTAGCACTTGGACAGCAGCTGCCCTTGGGGCTCCGATGAGGTCCTGGACTCAGAGGTTGACCCGGAGCCCACGGTCACCCCTGCCCCTGTAGGGTGGACACTCCCCAGTCCCCAGCAGCTGCTGGAGCCAGAGAAGAGGGGAGAGGCTGCTGATGTTGGAGGAGGAGAGAGGAGCAAGCAGCATGGGAGAGGGCCCAGAACCAGTTCTGGGGGCTGGGGGGAGAGCAGAGTCGGGGAGCCCCTTGGGAAAAGCCAGAGGCCCCCTGGGGGTGTCTGAGCTCAGAGACTTGGGGCAGGTGTGAACCTAGGGCAGTGCGCCAACCTGGAAACGGCGGCTCCCGGTGACTCGGGCCATCTGTGTTCCTTAGGGAAGCTTGTGAAGGCTGGTGCTCCCTGGTCCTGGGGGCAGGAAGGCCCTGCAGGAAATGAGTAGCAGGCCCGAGGCGTCTTGGAAAGTGGCTGGGGCTGCCTCTGTCCGCGCCAGAGCCAAAGCCGGAGCCGGCTCCAAGTGAGGGCCTCTGGGGGGACGCGCCCTCTGCCCTTCCTTCTGGTGAGTGTGGGGCGGGAGGGGCGGGCACTGGCCTCATGGTATCAGGCCGGACCCTGCTGTCGGGGTGGTGCCGCTGGGTGACATTTAGAGCAGGGAAAGCAACAGGATCTGTCTCCCAGAGGTAGCCTTTGCAACTCTGTTCCGAGCCACCAGCGCCAAGGCTCTGGCCTCATATCTTCCAGCCATCGCCAAGTCTCTTATGGGGGTGAGAAAGTGACTCAGCCTTCTGGGGGATCCTCCCAGGTCCTCGGACCTGCCACCCCCATCCCCTTCCTGAGCTTCTTGTCCTGTGTGTGTGTGAGACTGTCCCCAAGCCAGCCAGCCCCAGGGGTCAGAGGTGGCGCTCGCCACCCCATACACACCCCAGCAGCATTCCCAGGTAGTGCAAACACCTGGTTGGGTTGTCTGTACCTTTTCTTCTTGTCCCCAAGAGTTTTGTTTCTGTAACAGGCTAGTAATATCAGAGCTAGGGGCGCCTGGGGGGCTCAGTCAGTTAAGCGTCCAACTCTTGATGTTGTCTCAGATAGTGATCTCAGGGTTGTGAGATCAAGCCCCGTGTCGGGGTCCTCGTCAGTGGGGAGTCTGCTTGAGATTCTCTCTCCCTCCCTCTCCCTCTGCCCCCCTCCCCACTCATGTGCTCCCTCTCTCAAATAAAGAAAGAAAATCTTAAAAAAAAAAAAAGGGAAAAAGAAATACCAGACCTAGCAGGGCCCCCTGACAAAGAGTCGTGCCGGATGTGGGGAGGTGGGAGCTTGAGGAAGGCTCGTCCAGTGTCTCTGCTGGCTCTTCAGCCACAGGCAGCGTGAGAAGGGGGCCAGAACTTGGGCACTACCTCTGGGGCCTTGGGTGTCAGGAGACAAACACCGGAGATTTCCATTAGCTTCACGGGGTGCCAGGAGCCTCGGAAAGGAAAGGTCAGCAACCGCCGGGAGTGATATTTGCTTTGGGAATGCTGGGCCTTCCAGTTAGACCAAGGGTGCCCAGGAGGGTGGGGGTGAGACGACAGAGCTGGGGGTGTGCTCCAGGGGTCCCTGCGGAGTCCCCCTCCCTCCTTCCCATCCTCCTCCATCTCCCCCCCGCCCCGCCGCCTTTGCCTCCTCTGGCTGCCCCTTCTGGGCCTTCGCTGAACTAATATGTGTTTGTCATCGTGCCAGACGGGGAGCGTGGCATGGCAGGAAGAGGCTGGGTCTGACGGCCGACTCTGCGCTGACAAGCTCCCTAGAGCCCCCGAGCCTGAGTTCCAAGTGAGTAGCGTGGCCTGCGCCCGAGGTCCCAGCTGGATGTCCCGGGAGCAGTGGGCCGGGGGCCTGTCTGTGGCCAGGGGACCAACCGCTGTCGCATACTTGGATGTCCCCTCTTATTTATTCATTCCTGTGTTTCCTCCCACCTTCATCTCCCCCCGTCTGCCCCCCGCCTGCCCTCCAGAGCTCCCAGGGGCTCCCACAGGATGCTTCCTTAGCAGGCCCGGCCTCCCCTCCTTCCCCTTCACCCACTCCGGGGAGGCTGCCAGCTGTGTCCGGACGAGCCACCCTATCCCCCCATCTGACCCTTGGGACTGTTCCCACAATGGAGCTATTCTCGTGGGCTCTGCCAGGCACGTGGAGCCTGGTGTCCGGCGCTCCCTGACTCCTTGCTGCTGCCCCCCCCCTCGCCTCTGCCGGAGCAGGCCGGGGAGACTGCAGGGGGTCCACGCCCTGACGGTCGGCCGGGGTTTGCTCTCCAGGGAGGACAGGCACGATGACCGGCCGTCCGCCCCTGGAGCTGTGGCAGCCCCAGGCGGTGTCCATGCGCGAGCGGCTGGGCATCGGGGACCAGCCCAACGACTCCTACTGCTACAACTCGGCCAAAAACAGCACCGTGCTGCAGGGGGTCACCTTCGGGGGCGTCCCCACAGTCCTGCTCATAGACGTCGGTTGCTTCCTGGTGAGACCCCTCCTGAATCGTGTCCCCCTCCCCCTGCCCCTGGGCCTTGTGGGAAGGTCAGGTGAGGAGCCAGGCATACCTGAGGGTAGATGCCAGCTCTGCTGCTCACCTCCTGTGACCGTGACCCGTGACCATGGCCTCTGTACAGCAGACGTCATGATTCTTACCTCCGAGATTTCTGGAGAAGATCCAATTGTGCTCTGCAGGGAAAGAGCCCTTTGATGACGAGTGTCCCCTGGCTTAGCAGCCTGTCACATGGGGAGGCCTGGGGAGGGGGGGGGATCCGCAGGGACAAGAGGTGTGAATGGAAGGTGTGGGTTCGAATTAGAGTGGCCGCACCTCCCAGCTTAGAAACATCACTTCCTGTCCCCACTGGGTCCTGGGCCTCTTAGGGGGTCAGCCGTGGAGAAAAGGACAGACCTTGGAAAAGGCCCACCCTACTCAGAGCTGGCCCGTGCAGTGGCCTCTCTTTAGTGTAGACCTCCTCGTTCCCAAACACCCCCTGGTGTGAGTTATACCATCTTTCTGCCCTGTGCCGAGCCACCTTTGGCCAGGGGGCAGGTACTGGGGTCAGACACACCTTCCTTTGCCTGCCCCTGGGCTGGCCGGTGCCTCCTGATGTCTTCTCCCAATGTGTGACAGAGCCCATCAGAGTAAATGGGGTGGGACGGGGGTGGAGGGTGTAGACACCCCGCTTTGGGCCAGAGGCTGGGCTTGGGTGGGCCTGGGAGAAGGGACTGGGGTGGCCTGCGGGCCCCAAGAGAAAGGGGGGGGTATGAACATAAGCGGGCACGAAGATTATTCCTGGGAAGGGGGGGAGTTCTCCCGAGGATTCAGGTCTCCCCTGTTCCTCTGCTGCGGACTTGTCCAGGCTGCGATGGGACCCGCATGCCCCTCTGCTTGCTTCTGTGAGAAGGGGCTCCGGGTCTTGGAGCCAAAACCCATTTGTGGGTTGAGCCTCGGTGGGTGGGGGGCGGGGGGAGGATCGGAGTGCGGGGATGGCGTCGAGGGTTGGTGGGATTCACGGAGGGGGCCCCGGAGACTGCGGGCCAAGGAGAGCCGTCTGGAGCAGGAGGTGGACGTGGCTGAGGAGGGAGTTGCTGGCGGCGGTGGATTTTTATCATGGGGCATTCTGGGGTGCGGCTGGGAGCCAGAGGGGCCTGGAAAACGTGGGCGCGTGGGAAATGTCCACACCCCAAGAAGGCAGCGGCCTGGGCAGGAGGCCAGGCACTTGCCCGCAGCCTTCAAGTTTACCCTGCGACGTGAGTCACCTGCGTCTGGAGATGGTATCGCCGCCTCCCCGCCCACCTTGAGCTCATTCCTCAGCAGGAGGCGCCCAGCCGCTCTGGGGTGCTGGCTTTAGGGAGACAGAACCGACATTTAGAAGCTCAGCTCCTGACTGGGGCTGGCAGGGTTGTGTTAATGAAAAATGGCTCTCTCTCAGCCCCCCTGAACCTTGAAGGGAGGGAGCCTGTCCAGGGAGCGGGGAGAGGCCAGAGCGGGTCTGAGGCCCGGCCAGGGCGGAGGTGTGGGGAGGGAGGAGAGAGCTAGAATGTACAGATCTTCGAGAGGGGTTAGAGGGATGAGCGCAGGGCCCCAGCTGGTGGAGGCCCAGCACCGGTGGGCATGGCCCCTCCGGGAGAACCAAACATCAAGCAAAGGTGTCACCGCTGCTGGCTCAGGCCAGGGCTTGTCATTAAACACGCACGTCTGTGTCAAGTGAAGAGGGAGGCTGCTCCCCAGGGCAGCTGTGGGGCCGGAGCTTGTCCTCCTGCTCAGGAGCAGAAGAAGGCTGGGCAGGGCTGGGGAAGGTCGTGGCTGTTGACGCCGCCCTGAGAGCAGAGAACGGGGCCAATGCGTGGGACAAGGAGGACGCCAGGGGAAGCCCAGCGCAGCGTGGATGGCTGTCGTGTCTCGGGCACTGGTGCCGGCAAAGGGGGTGGGCAGAGCATCGGACCGACCGTGGAGCTGTGTGGCCTTGGGCAGCTCTGCACCCTCTCTGGGCCCTCCCAGCCTTGCTGACCTGAGGCCAGTGGGCTTTGCCTCTAAGACATCTGACTCTCTCTAATTAGAAGTCACCTGATTTGGTTTCTTTTCTCCTTTTAGTGTTTAATTTTGGTGTTTTCCATCATAAGAAGGAGATTCTGGGATTATGGCCGCATTGCCCTGGTGTCAGAAGCAGACAGGTAACCAAGACACATCACCTTCAGTGTGTGTGTGTGTGTGTGTGTGTGTGTGTGAGTCACTGGAACCAGCTGGCGGCCCGCACGTGACGCTGGTGCTCCATCGTGTCGCTGCCAGGCCTGTGCGAGAAGTGCTGTTGGCTTCAGGCTGTGGAGGAAATCCAGCTCTTTGCCCACGTGGGGCTTTCGTCATCACCTGAGAGGGGTGCCAGTTGTCTTTCCCACCTTGAATATTTTCAAGTGTCTCCTCTTTGAGATGAGCTAGCTTGGGGCTGGGGACGAGGCGAGGCGGGTTAGGGGAGCTGCCCCTGTCCTCGCTCGGGGTCGGTGTGGGCTGGTGGCCCTTGCTTGGCCAGCGGCGGGTGAGTCTGTGACGGAACAGGGCCCCCCTTGGTCAGACCCCCCGGGCTCTGACAGCTTGTGACACCCGAAGGGGGGATTGGATTCTAGGCCTGCGCACGGCATCTCGAACCCCAGCTGCTGCCATACAGCCTGGACCTTGTGTCAGATGCAGAATAGGAAGCCGTGGGGGCAATGCACGCGTGTCCAGGCCGCCCCCGCCCCGGCCTCCTCGGGCGCTCCCCAGGCGACACCCGCCGCTCTTGCTCCACGGGCCGTTGTGTTGAAACATGGTCCGTGCGGGAGGGGCGCGGCGTGTACCCAGACCTTCCTTCCCTGCGGCCTCAGCGCTGGCACTTGTGAAAGCAAAGGCACAAAATACGTCCCTTACGACCGGCAGTGCCGTAGGTCGGATAAAATTCGGCTTTCGTTCCAAGTTTTATTTAACACCTCGGGATGCGGACCGCAGACATCGGCACTCTGACGTCCTTAGGTAGGCCCGTCGCGGTGCTGGGGCCCCAGGGCGCTAACGCCCGAGCCCTTGTCCCTCGTCCCCGTGAGCTAGAGTTTCACGTCTCACGTGCCCAGGTGTGGTCGTCGCCCTTGTCTGCACGTTTCACGGGCCGAGTGACATTTCGTGCCGGACTTTGAGCAGGGCTCGTAGCTTTGGTCCGGAGCTCCACGAGGCGGCAACGTACTGGACGTCCGTGGTAGACTTTGAAAAATAATTTGCTGTCTTTCTTCCCTTTTGTGTTTCTAGTGACTCCAGATTCCAGAGATTGTCATCGTCTTCCTCTTTCGGGCAACAAGATTTTGAAAGCGAGCTGGTTGGTATTGCGGGGAGCGGTGCGGCCGCGGCCGTGGTGGGGGCGGGGAGGGCTGCCGTGCACCTGTTCAGCAGCTGACCCGGGACCTTGTGTCCTGAGTGGCCAGTGCTGGTGACAGCTCTTCCCGGCACCGACCAAGCCCCCTGGATGTAGGATGTATGCAGGGAAGACGCAGCTGGGGGGCCCAGGACGGGACAGCTCTCCGGCAGAGGGCTCCCGAATCCCCCGTGGTCCTAGCACTCGTCTCTGTGATCACACTCAGGGACAAGTGTGACAGCTTGTTGTTGACTTGCTGCTGGCTTGAGCCACATGTGGGCAGGAACCATGCCTTACCCGGCCCTGTTGCCCTGAACGGATGACGACTGAATGCATGTGTCTCCTGGCCGGGGGGACAGCCCAGCTTGAGGGAGAATTATGTGTAAGAGACGCCATGGGCTGTAAAACCCACAGACCCCCTCTTCCCGCCATAACCCCACTCCGGGGTGGACTGTCCCATCCGTGAGGCTTGTTTCCCTGCGTCTGTCCCACGTCTCAGCCAGTCATTCGGGACAACCAACCAGAAGCCCACAGAAGCTTCTCCATGGCTGCCCTGAGCTCCCGTCAGCTCTCTCTTCAAGTTTAGCATTTGCCCCTGGAGCCTGTATGATTCCGCAGATCGTCAGAGCGTAAGAGGTTCTTACAGGCATGGGGTGCCTGTCACAGAGGACTGGGAGCGTGGAGACCCTGTCGGTTTGGGGACATGCGGTAGCTTGCTGAATCTGGGATGAAGTGTTGCTTTCACACCGTGGGAGCTTAGGGGTGGTTACTTAATGTCATAGACGATCACATCTGCCTCCCAGAGACACACACGTTCGCGGCTGACCCCCGCTGTCTGCATTTGCAGGGATGCTGCCCCTGGCTGACCGCCATCTTCCGCCTGCAGTGAGTATAGCCCGGGGGCACCGGTGCCTGCGTGTAGGGGGAGTGGGGGAGTGTTTATCTTTGTCTGGGTGGGTTTTTGCATGTTTGACCAGTGAGGAGGAAAGAGCCAAAATGCTCAACCCCGAGATGGGGTCTCTTAACTGCTTCTCGGCTCAGGTCCAAAGCAGTATGGGGGGCTGAGAATAGGGGGCCCCAGACAGCCCCTGCACAAGCCCACAAAACTAATTTTTTGTGCTCTAGGCAGGATCAGTGGCTCCTTAGTATTTAACACCGGCAGGCCTGGAAGGAGGCTCTTCCCGGCGGGCTTCCGTGTCTGATTTAGTGCAAAGAGGAGAAATAACGATGCTTTAGTACACTCACCTCACTGGGTTGAAAGCTGACTTGTTTTTAAAATGTGGGGCCTGCGGAGAAAAATCCTAGCAAGCTAGGGTCTGCAGCGATCGTGGGGGCTCCCTTTCAGAGTGCCGAGACGTGAGAAGGACCTCTCGGAATTGGTGATACACGGCAGTTACGGGATGCCGGGGACGGCCCTGTCTGTGGGCCTCAGTTTCCCCACTGTACAAGGGGCCCAGGGTGACGTGGTGGGAGAGGTGGGTTTGCCAACCCCACCCTTCTCCACTACCGCCAAATCGCGTCACTAGGAGGCAATTCTCCTGAGGCTGGAAGTCATACAGCAGAAGGAAAAGAATCAGTAAGAAGGAATTTGAGGTCACCTAGAATCCTCCCCCTGAGAGATGCCCAGGGCGTGTTCTTGGGTTGGCTACTCTAGGAGGCGGTGGCGGGGTGGGGCTCAGGCCATGCCCCTGCCCCTGGGCTGGGGACCCCACCCCCCTGGACCGGCAGGGCAGCACCGGACTCTGACTCATCATTTCCATGGTAACCCGCAAAGGCTGTGGGCAGATCTGCTCTACAGCTGGCTCCTCTCCCTGTGCCCTGTTTTTGTGGTTCTGTGTCCCCTTCAGTCCCCCTCCCCTGCATGGACACGCATTTCTCATGGAGAGGCTGTCCTGGGGACCGCCCTATATCCTGCTTTGTCACCACGATGCTGTGTCAGATGTGCTTCCCATCTCAACTCCCTGGGTTTTTCTCCTCTTTTCCTGTCCCAGAAAGGACAACACTGACGTTTTTGAGGCTACAATTTAATTCTAACAGCTGCTCACGGCCAACATTACAACCGACATTCAAAGAGGCCCACAGGTTCCTTAGAATTCCCTTTCCCAGCAAGATCCCAACAAGATGGGGAAGTCAGAGACATGTCCCAGAAACACTGTGGATGAGAATTGCTCATTCATTCACTACTTGGTCCCGTCTTCCTTCCAGAAGCCGGACCCCCGGGGTACCTCCCTTCCAGGAGAGTAGGAAAGAGGGAGATTCCCCTGTCTGCTTCTGTGGCACGGAAATCTGGCTGTCGGCCCCTGGAATTTTCCAGGTCCCCAAGCCAGCTGGAGCTTCCAAATATGGCACCCAGGAAAGGGTGGAGCACCTGTGGGGCCCCTGCACCCCCCCCCCGCCCCCAGGCAGGACGCAGGGAGAAGTTGGGGCAGCAGAGGGCCTAGCCCGAATGCTTCAAGGACCGGCTCCCCCACTGCCTCTCCCTCGCGGCTTGCCTGAGGGGGAGCCCGCGGAAAGAGCGGTGGCTGCAAGTCTGGCGGCAGGAGAGCCCCAGCCGCCCTGTTGTCAGGGGCTTTGCCTATTCATAGCAGCAGGGAGGGGCTGCGGGGTAGCTGAGCTTCCGCACCTCGCCCCTGCACAGATGGCTCTGGGGATGGCAGCTTCCCGGGCGCGTGGTGCGGGGCTAACGGGGCAGGCTACGGAGTCCCCTCCTAGCCGTGTCTGCACAAGCCGTGTGACCCGGGACGCTAGCTGTGCCTCCGTGTCCTCGTATGTAGAGCAGCGGGGGTGGGATGGGACTCCGCCTCCCGGGATGGTCCCGAGGATTAAGTGAGGTCACCCGTGGCTGGCCTGTTGCTGCCGCTCACTGAGGTTCCATGTGCGTGTCTTGGCCAGCGATGACCAGATCCTGGAGTGGTGTGGGGAGGACGCCATCCACTACCTGTCCTTCCAGAGACACCTCATCATCCTGCTGGTGGTGGTCAGCTGCTTGTCCCTGTGCATCATCCTGCCTGTCAACCTCTCGGGGGACTTGCTGGGTAATGACCCCTCGTCCTGAGTTGGGCCCGGGTAGAGCCATGGGGCACCTTGTGATAGGGCGGAACCCCAGGACACATGCTCCCATTCAGACATGAGTCCTCGGGGTGACTCTCGGAACTCTCCCCTCTGCCCAAAGGTCTGGAGAAGAACCCCCCCAGCCAAGAGCTGGGGCCCCCTTGTCAATTTCTGATTCTGAGTAAGAGGAATAAAACCCTGAGATCTGTTGAATCAGGGGCTTTTGGAGAGTGTTTTACACTTTCCTGCCCCCACCAATCAGGAGGCCATCATGAGTGGATCTGGAAAACGTTCCTGATGCTCAGAGTCAAAATCGGAGCGTGGAACAGTGTTTCCAAGCAACCGCAGGAAGCCAGCTTCCAAAACGCCATCACGAATCCACTCTGTTCTTTTCTTTTTTCTTAATTTTTTTTTTTAAAGTAATCTCTCCACCCACCGTGGGGCTCAAACTCATGACCCCAAGAACAAGAGTCGCCCGCTCTGCCAACGGAGCCGGCCAGGCACCACTTCTTATGCCCCGTGATTCTCAGCTTAGGATGACCTTAGACGTCTCAAGGAATGTCGCAGGAATCTCAGATTCGAACGTTGATTTCCCCACATGGGGGGTTGGGAAGAAGTTGTCGGTGCAGCAGAGGCCTTGGTTGGTGGGAGCTCTGAAAAGACAGCACGGCTGGTCAGGGTCTCCTGCCGGGCCCCTCCCCCTCCCCTAGCCTGACCCTGGAACTAAGTGTCTTCTTCTCTGCAGACAAAGACCCTTACAGTTTTGGGAGGACGACGATAGCAAACCTGCAGACCGAGTGAGTATGGGGTGGGGGCTGTGGGGGTGCAGAGTGGGGGACCAAAGGGAAGGCAGGTTCCAGAGCCCGGGATGGGCCAGATAGCCCTCAGCCCTTGCGCCGACGTATGAGAGCCCCTCCGCGGCCAGTGCGTGTGGCCTGGGCAGCGACTGTTCTGCAGGGGGTTCTAGAAGACACGGAGGACCCTGTGGGCCTGGGTCCTTCTGTCAGGACGGCGCCTGCTCTAAAGGGGCACTGGCCACGAGGCCTCTGTTGGAGGCATCTGCTGGGATGGAGCCATTGACCCTCAGCTCGGCACTGTGAGGGGACCCCGGCCTCAGCCCTGCACCCCCACCCCGGCTTGGGAGCCCAGCCCTGATGGC
>NW_024424452.1:69866479-69885404 GCF_017311325.1 Ursus maritimus
CCCCCCCCCCCCCCCAGCAACGACCTTCTCTGGCTGCACACCATCTTCGCTGTCCTCTACCTCATCCTCACCGTGGCCTTCATGCGGCACCACACCCAGTCCATCCGGTACAAGGAGGAGAGCCTGGTGAGTGCAGCTGGGGGCGCAGGGGGCAGCCAGAGCCGAGCGGCGCCCCCAGCCGTATGCCCGGGACTCGGGGGCAGTGAGCTTGAATAGTGGGTCTCCGTGGAACCTGGCATGGCTGTGCTCAAGAATGACATTTGCTTTTGTAAAAAATTTCTGATTATTTTAGAACACGGATTTCCCCCCTCCGTTTCGCCAACTGGCCCTGAAAATTGTGGGGTTCGGGCTTGTAGTTGCTGATTCTAAGTCCCTTCTCGGAAGTTGGGACTGCGAGCAGCCCTCTCTCTTTGGAGCCCACAGCTCGATGGGGGAGGAGGAGTGTCTGTGAGCTGGTTCCAGGCCCGGGTCCTCCTCTCATCTGCTGTGTGACCCCATTTGAGTCACTCGCCCTCTCTGGGTTCCTTCTCCCTTTCTCGTCATGCAAGGGAGGCTTGTGGAATTGCTTTGGAAGTGTATTTGTGGTACAGCCTGGAAGACGATGCTACAGGACAGCATCCGTCGGGGCTCTGCCAGGCGGCAGGAGAACACCCGAGCCTTCCGAGCTCCTGCTGTTTTCTTCAGAGGGGCTTGGACAGGGAGGAGGAGCGGGGCCCGTCTGCAGACGGACTTGTCCCGGTGACTTCTCTCCCTGGTGCGTTTCTCCGGCAGGTGAGGCGGACCCTGTTCATCACGGGCCTCCCCAGAGACACCAAGAAGGAGACCGTGGAGAACCACTTCCGGTGAGCAGGGCCGCAGGTGGGACAGGTGCCTTAGGGGAGAATTCTGTCTCCTGCTCGGGCACCCGGGGACCTCAAGAAGGGCCTGGCCCTGCCACATGAGCATCAAGTGGCTGCTGGTGCCGTGGAAGGGTTCCTGCTGGGGTGGCCTGTCCTCTGCCAGCCACCATGGCCGTCCTGTGTGACCGCAGTAGCTGGAGCAGAGGCCAGGGTGTGGGGGCAAATAAACACCTCAAGAGCACAGGGAAGATGGTCTGCCCTGGGCTTCTCAGCATCAGCTGTGCGGAGCCCGGTGCCCGAGACACAGCTGGTCTCCGGAGGGGAGGGCCTGGGGCTGGCTCCTTCCCCTCGCAGGTGTCTGGTGAGGGGACACCTGTGTCCAGAGCCCTGTCTTCACAGAGCTCACCAGTCAGTGGGTCCAAGCTCTCCCCGGGAGGACCTGCTTCCCAGCAGCCCCTGCTGAGCACCTGCCCCCAGGACTCGTGCAGGTGGCGGGGGGGATGTGTGCAGGGCTGGCAACGGAGCATCAGGAGAGGGGCGGGTGGGGCAGAGCAGGTGCAGAGGCCCCTGGAACCCCCGGGCTGCGGGCGAGGGAGCCAGGCTTTGCTCTGTCTTCCCTCCGCGGCGGCTCAGCGTCACTAGTCTGCAGTGCGGCCCGGGGCGCAGGACGGTGGCACTTGGCCGTGTCCATGAAGAACGCTACACGCAGTTGTCAGATGAGCGGTTACGATTTATTGACTAACCTCTTCAGAAACCCCGAGTATTTAGAAATATCATTTTATGTAAATACCGGATACGGGCATCCTTTTTCTGTTATTGAAACAGCTCCCGAGCAGCCTGCTGGGCAACATTTGAAAACAATCGTTTCGCTTGATGTATGACCTTAAAGAGAAAAGAAAAGCCCCCTCCTTCCCATCCAGACACTGGGTCGGAGCTTTCCTAGTTGAGGTGGCCCTTTCGGTGGCCGAGGCTGTGGCAGTCCCTGGGGACCTACGTGGGCATCTGCCCTGTTGCTGGGACGCTTACGCTGGGCTTTTCTTCCCAACCCCGGCGCTCTTCCTGGGACCCGGGCTCGTCCTGCTGTTTAAATCCATGACGAACGTACCTGTGGGCTTTGTCTCTCTCACTAAGATGTACCCAGAAGGGTGCCTGCCATGTGGTGGGTGGGGACCTTGTCTGTCTGGGGAGGGAATGTCGTGCCGTGGCGCCGGGCTGCCTGGGTTCAGATTGTGGCTCCGACAGCCACTAGCTGTGTGGCCTGGGGCACAAGTCTCATAACCTCTCTGACCCTTATTTTCCTCATCTGGAAAATGGGGTTGAAACCCCCCCACGTTATGATGAGGATTAAATTAATCGTCTGACGGTCTCTGGTCCATAGCAGGGACACGCACGGGCTACGTACGAGCAGATACGGTCTTACTACGATGGTGAACGTGTGTGCCACGTTTCCTGGGCTGAGGGTCCTTTGCTTTCATTAAACCCGAAAGGTCTGCGACCTTCAAAAGGATCACAGACTGGACAGGGTTTCGGTGATGGTCCAAGGTCGACGTGACCTAGGGCCGACGATAAGTCTCTTCCTTTGGGTGGGTGGGGGACGTCAGCAGTGGTGCTCAGCCTTGGCCGGAAGCGCCTGCTGCTTTGCAGCCGTGACGGTCTAAACCCGTCACTTGCAGGCAGTGACTTTCATGCTACTAAAAAAGGCCTCTTCATATTAAATTTCGAAATTTCCCCCTTTGATAAAAGACAAAGAGGAAAGACGTCTCTGTTGGCATAAAAAAAAAAAAAAAGCCTTGGAGACTTGGGGGTCTCTCCTGCCTGGGGGTCCTCTTTTCCAACGGGCATCTTTCGGGCACAGGGATGCGTATCCCACGTGTGAGGTGTTGGACGTCCAGCTGTGCTACAACGTGGCCAGGCTGCTGTACCTGTGCCAGGAGAGGTAAGGGGGGGCCGGCACGGGGACCCCCTACCCCGCGGAGACCACACCCTCCTTCCTGCTGGCCGTGGCCCCGGAGCTCCCGGTCGGGAAGGCAGGAGGGCGGCTCTAGCCCTCTCTTGTTCAGGAAGCTGAACTCCCGGGTCTGGTGGCAGCCGGTGGTTGGAGGGGGGCAGTGGGGTGCGCGCCACAGGGTCAGCGCAGGGCTGACGTTCGCCCGCAGGGAAGAAGACGGAGAAGAGCTTGAGCTATTACGCAAACCTGCGGGCGAAGACCGGCCAGTGGACCCTCATCAACCCCAAGCCCTGTGGCCAGTTCTGCTGCTGCGAAGTGTCGGGGTGTGAGTGGGTGAGGCCTGGCCCCGGCAGGAGCGCAGCGCGGGGTCCCTGACCCCTACATGGGTCCGCATGGTCACCGGGGGGGTGTGTCCGCTGGCAGGAGGATGCCGTCGCTTACTACACGCGCCTGAAGGACAGGCTGACCGAGAGGATCGCGGAGGAGGAGTGCCGGGTCCAGGAGCGGCCGCTGGGGATGGCCTTCGTCACCTTCCAGGAGAAGTCCATGGCCACCTAGTGAGTGCGACCCTTCTCTGGCCGACGCCCGTCCCCCCCCCCACCTGTCGGATGCAGGTGGTCCCGCGGATCCATCCCTGCGATTTGCCGGTGGCATTTTCATCTCCTTCCTGGGGTGTGGCTCGGGAAGCCGCAGTCCCTCCGTTGTCTGAGCCCTTGTCTGTGTGACAGCTGGTGGGGGTGATTCTTCTGAGCCCCTCTGGGGTTGACAAGGCCTCAGTGTCCCGCTGGGCTCTCACCAGCTGCCCCAGGGATCCCGTTGCCTCTCTGTCCCGCTTTCCACCTGGCGGGACAGATGCCCCCCTCCTTCAGATAGCCACTCTGGACCTCAGATCTTCTTCTGTGCCCAGGCTGCCCGTCCTCGTACAAATGCACACACTCCTGGGCACTCGGGACACCCCCTGCTGCAGAGCCGAGGCCTGGGGAGGGTTGCAGGGTGCAGGCTGGCACGGGGAGCTAGCTCCCAGAGCAGTCTCATGGCTGGGGTCAGGAGAGCGCTGGGGACAGCAGGTGGCCACACAGATGCCCCTTCCCCTGCCTTCTCTGCGGGCAGCACAGACCCAGGAACGGACTCTGCCGTGAGCTAGAGCCAGAAGGGCGCTCATGGAAAGAGGGTGTTCCGAGGCAGGAGCGGGGGGCACGGAGATGGCAGGGGCTGAGGTGGCCGTCCTGGGGAGGATGTCAGGGTGGGAAGGAGCTGGGGAGAAAGGGCCGTTGAGACCCAGGCCTGGCTGCAGGATGTGCCCACAGTGCGCCCGCCTGTGGGGCGGGCGGAGGGGGTGGCCCGGGGAGGAGCTGTGGGTCGAGGCCGTGCAACAGCGTGGGAGGCAGAGTCAGACGGATGGGGCGCATACCTAAGTGGCAGAGCCTCAGTTTCTCTATCTGTAAAGCCGAAGTGCTCCCTGGCTTGCCGGGTTGTTCTGGGGATTAGAATCTTCCCCAGAGGGGGCCGGGCACGGCTTTCCTTAGCATCACCTGTAATAAACTAAAAAAGCCAAGGTCCTGTGCCCCGGGGCCCCGCTCTCGCTGAGTCCTATCTGCCAGATCTGTACGGGGTCCCTGGGGTGTCCAGACCCTGACTGCTGGTGCTTTTCCCGGCAGCATCCTGAAAGACTTCAACGCCTGCAAGTGTCAGAACCTGCAGTGCAAAGGGGAGCCCCAGCCGTCATCCTGCAGCAAGGAGCTCCGCACCTCCAAGTGGACGGTTGCCTTTGCCACTTACCCCGAGGACATATGCTGGTGAGCCCCGGGGCCGGGCAGGTGTGGGACAGAGGCCCCTGGGCCTGCTGGGGCTGCCCGGGCACCAGAAAGCCTGGGCGTGAGCTGGAGGTCAGGGAGGTCCGCCCGCGGCCCCTGCTCTTCTCTGGGATGTGTGCGCGTGAGGGGTGTCCACGTCCCCCCACTTCACTCCAGCCAACCCGAAGTATCTAAAACAGTATCATTTCCACATGTGATCAGCTATTTTTTAGTTGAGATGTTTCTCTTTTTCATACTTAGTATCGTTGAAACACAGTGTGTGTGTGACTTGGTTGGGACAGGCCCCCTGCAAGGCTCAGCAGCTCCGTGAGCTCAGTGGCTCCGGGCTTTTGTACCCTCCCCCCTCACCGTGCAGCCTTAGGTCAGGGGTCAGCCACCTCTCTGGTCCGGGGGCACGCTGGTGAGCTAAGCTGTGTCCACGAGGGCCATTGGCGAGCCCTGAGCGTGATGCTGGGGGTGAGGGCAGCCCCAGCAGAGAACCTAGCATGGTTGGCCTCAGTCTCCCCCTCCCCCGCACCCCGTCCCAAGAGCGAGCTTTGGGTGCTTGTCTCCACTGGCTCTAGCTTGGCCCCTGACAGTTCAGCTCTTCGTGTCACAGGGCTTACCAAACTGGGGGGGGGGGTGTTGTCCATCTGTTCTTGGGGTGAGAGCCCAGGACAGGCTGCAGTGGGGCCCAGGCCCCTCGGTCTCCCACCTCCCCCTCCCTGCACCCAGCCCCTGGCCCTGCTGGGGAGCCTGTGTCGCTAGTCACCAAGCATTGACGACATGGCCGAGACGTACTGGGTCGGAGCCTCGTGTTGTCTGACTGGGTGCTCGTGGTATCTCTGTGGTGGGTTGCGGCCCCCACGCCGTTGCCGGGTAGTCATGTTTGCGGTGGATAGCCTGTTTCCCCTCTGAGCCCAAAGGGACCCCAAATTTGACATGGCTGAAGCTGAAAGTCAGTACAGAGCGTTTGTCTGTACTGAGGTCGAGACGAGCCCCCAGCCAGAGCCCTCCGTCTGGTGTCTTGCCATGTCTAAATTTGACCTGCTGACCCACCGACTCCGGGGGCGCCATTGGCTGGTGGGCAGCCGGAGCCTGGGAGATAAGGCTCCGGGGCCTGTGTCCCCTGCTCTGCAGGAAGAACCTCTCCATCCAGGGCTTCCGCTGGTGGTTCCAGTGGCTGGGGATCAACTTCACTCTCTTCGTGGGGCTGTTCTTCCTGACCACGCCCTCCATCATCCTGTCCACCATCGACAAGTTCAACGTCACCAAACCCATCCATGAGCTGAACGTGAGTGGCCAGGCTGCAAGGCCCCTCCTGCAAGGCTGGCGACGAGAAGGCGTGGTGGGTGGAACCGGAGCAGCCTCTCCTAGCAGGGGTGAGGCCAGCGGTGCGCAGGCCCAGAGGACGCTCCGCCTGGGGCCTCTGCTGGGGCCGCCTCACCCCTGCATCAGGCTCAAGGCTCGCCAATGGCCCCGTAGACACAGCTTAGCTCACCAGCGTGTCCCCCAGGCCAGACAGGTGGCTGGCACCTGACCTGGGGGGGAGCTGGGTAGGAAGGAGTGACAGGTGCTCCACGGAGTGGGGCAACAGGGTGTGATTTTTTCTTTCATGTTCCAGCCTCCGATAATCTTGTGACAAAGCCGTTGAGTCTAGGTAGGAGACAAATGATTTTTTAAACTCGTAGATAAATGGAGAATAGCTAAACACTCCCTAAATGGGCATCGGCGTAGAAAGGTATTGGTTTCCCATAATTAGCTCTGCCGAAGTGTCGCCCAAAATCTATTTTCTTGTTTCCAATTCCGCTTGGCATTCAGTTCCTCACGCTCTGGGAAAGCACGAGGGGCTGGACGGCCTGAGGCCCTGGTCCTCGCCCTGCAGTCGCCTGGCTGATGAGCTCTGAGCCTTGGATTTTCATCTGACGGCGGGGTGCAAGCCCCTGCCCAGTGATGGCGGCCTGGCGAGCTCACGTGTGGCCGGGGCCCTCTGAGCGGATGTGGTATTAGTCTGATACAAAAACACACGCGGGCACTACGCGGTTTTGTTTAGAATCGAAGCCTGTAAGTGTTCACGCCTTCGGCGGTCTTCGGATGTACGGTGAAGGCCTGTTCTTTGGAGGGTCGATGGGCTGAGTGGAGCCCCCTTTTCTGTTCTCCGTACACCGGTTTTGGTTTCTTGTAGTAAAGCCAGAATCTACAGGGCCTTGCCGCCATTCTGAGGACAGACCCCTCCCGCATCTCTGGTCCCTGGGTGTCCCTTCATTCACTCTCATCTAATTCAGTAACTTTTTAAAAGATTTATTTATTTGAGGGAGGGGCGGGGGAGGTGGAGAGGGAGAGTTCTAAGCAGACTCCCCGTGGGCACGGAGCCCGATGTGGGGCTCGATCTCATGACCCTGAGATCACGACCTGAGCTGAAACCAAGAGTCGGAGGCTCAAGTGACTGAGCCCCCAGGTGCCGCCCGTTCAGTAGCGGTTTTTAGAAACTGGCCTTACCGAGTCCTCCTGCTATCCGCCACGTCAAGAGATTTTATGTTGTTTTGCTCGTTTTCTCAGGGAAAGTACTAAGCCGGTCGGTCGGTGCGACCACAGTTGAGAGCGCAGCGGGCGCACACAGGATCGGGCCACCGCCGGGCCGGCGGCAGCTGAGCGGCCTGGGGAGGCCCCGGCTTCGGGGTGCCCGCTGCCCTTGGCGGCACTGTGGGGTGTGTAGGGAAGCCAGGGGAGATCAGTGGTGCGTGAAGTTCCTTTCTTTGCTCCAAAGAGCTGTACATCTGATGTCCAGGGCGGTCACGGCCTGTTCAGCCAACATGATGGAACACCTACCCTGTACCAGCGTCGGCTCCGGAGGGGGCGGGGGCAGCATGACCAGGTCACCGCCTTGCCGTGCCCACGGCCCCTGCACCTGTCTCCTCGGTGGCCCTTGTTTTCCAGGACCCCATCATCAGCCAGTTCTTCCCGACCCTGCTGCTGTGGTCCTTCTCGGCCCTGCTCCCCACCATCGTGTGTTACTCCACGCTGCTCGAGTCCCACTGGACCAGGTGAGTGAGCAGGGCGTGCGCCCGCCCCGCCCCCAGGGCAGCGGGCCCCAGCTGGGGCCTCCCGGGCCCCTGGAGTGCTTGGGGACTGGGAGGACCCACCTGTGACTCCCCCAGGTCAGGAGAAAACCGGATCATGATGTCAAAAGTCTACATGTTCCTGATCTTCATGGTGCTGATCCTGCCGTCCCTCGGCCTCACCAGGTACCGGCCGCCCGCTCTGAATTCACGTCCGGGGCGCATTTGGGGAGCTCTGTCCCCGGAGAAGGGAAGCGGTCTGCGGGTGCATGCAAATCCCTGACGACGTTCACACCATCCCCCTCACTCGGGGTGCCCTTGGGCTGGCTCGCTGTTCTTCTGGGGATACGGTCTGTCTTCCTTAAACGGACCGTCCCCTTGGGGAAGGGAGACTCTGTTTACTTTAAGTGGCCGTGACCGGTTACGCTGCAGTAAGTAGCATCTTGGAGGAGAAACGTGGGTTTGGAGGTCCTGCCTGATGCTTAGAGCGCAGACACATGGAAACGTGTCGCGAGCCCAGGGAGCGCGGGGACAGAAATTCTCACGCATTCTTTTTTTTTTTTTTTTCCCCAGTCTAGATTTTTTCTTCCGGTGGCTCTTCGACAAAACTTTCTCAGAGACCTACATCAGGCTGGAGTAAGGACGGGCCACGCTGCGTTTGGGAGTCACCGTCCTGGGGACACGGCCCACGGGGCTGGCTGTGGCTGCGGCTGCATCGGGGGGTGGGGGGACGGGTATTCTGTGCTCCCGGACAGCCCTCTTCTCCTGCGATCCCAGGCCCAGCGCCTCCCCAGCACCCCTCCCAGGCGCCTGGTGGGGCCGAGGCCAGGCAGAGCCTTCGGTGGGCACCGTGGGAGCTGACCCACTTTGTGCCACATGTGCCGAAACGTGGTTCATCCCTGAGGCCGAAACTCCATTAGGAGTTCTCGTTCATTCTCGACGTTCATTCTCGACGTTCCTGAGAGCGGAGCCACTTGGGGAGGAGAGGGATGATGAGCCCCATGGAGGCCCCTTCCGTGGTTGGGGGAGAGGCTCCCGGGCCTCGGCTCACTGACCCCCCCGCTGCGGCTTCCCAGGTGCGTCTTCCTGCCCGACCAGGGCGCCTTCTTCGTGAACTACGTTATCGCCTCGGCCTTCATCGGCAACGGGATGGAGCTGCTCCGGCTGCCCGGCCTGATCCTCTACACCTTCCGCATGTTCGTGGCCAAGACGGCGGCTGACCGCAGGAACGTCAAGCAGGTACAGGGCGGGCAGGGCCGGGTGTGGACTGCCTCCCGGGACCCCAGCCTCAACGCCGTGTGGCTCCCCGGGGGTCTGACCCCGAAGCCTGCGCGGAGTGGGGGGTCACTGTCCCGTCTGTCCCAAGCATCCCCTCCGCCCTCTGCGGCCCCGGGCCTGCTGGGTAGACGTGATAGGACCGAGAGAGCCACGAGGGGCCCGCGAATTCTTGTGGCCTGGGTGGGAGTCCAGTGAGGCTGGGGGCTGCAGAGGGCAGAAAGGACCCCAAGAGGTGGGGGTAGCTGGGCGCCTCCCGTTTCTGAGTCATCGCGCTGTCCCCTGGCGGCCCGGACTGAGCTCCTCGCCCCCTCCACCCAGAACCAGGCGTTCCAGTACGAGTTCGGGGCCATGTACGCGTGGATGCTGTGTGTCTTCACCGTCGTCATGGCCTACAGCATCACCTGTCCCATCATCGCGCCGTTCGGTGAGTGGCCGGGGCGGGGGCCCGAGTCCCGCTCCATCNCACCTGAGCGGCCCTGCCGCTGACCGCCCGCTCTGGCTCCGGCCCGTGCCGTTGCGCCTCCCGAGTTCTCCCACGTCACGCTCAACACAGGCCTGCCAGGCGGGTCTGCTGTCTGTCCCCCCGTCGCAGATGAAGCACCCAGTGTGACATAGGAGTAGACCCTGGATTTGACCTGGGGATCGTTAATGTCTTGCCACTAAAATAAACATCAGGTTCCCGGGTTTTGGCACCAAAATAAATAAGTATAAAATTAAATAAAATGAACATCAGGAACTGCAGACAAATGGAAGATTCTGGAAGGAAACAGAACACCCAAGAGACAGCCTTGCTAGCTGAGGTTTCGGGGCAGGGGGAGGTTTCAGTTTTCCTGTATGCTCTTGAACTATTTAAAAAATCTACAGCATTACTCCTCAGAACCAAAACAGTTTTGTTAAGAGCATGAGATGATCAAAGAGGCAGTGCCCGCCTTCTGTGCTGCCCCTGGGGCAGGACCCTTGGGCACCTGCCGACTGCGGGGTGCAAGGGGTCAGCGTGGGTGGGGAAGGGAAGGAGAGCAGGGGAGCCTTGCGGGATGGTGGGGGACTCGCGTGGGAAGGCCCAGGACGATGTTGAGGCCGGGCATCTGGTGCAAAACAGCTTCTTTCTGCAAAATGACCCTAGAATTTCCATGTTCCCTAGGGACGAAATTGCAGACACCCCTACTCCTTGGGTCAGGGAGAAGCTGGGGAGGGGAGCAGAGGGAGAAGGAGAACACGAGCAGTCAGGTTCTGCATCTAGCCCTGCTTCGGCTTCCTGTGGTCGGACGGCTCGCCGGCCCCAGGAGGCAGGAGCGGAGGCCCAGCCAGGCCCGCGGCTCACGGCCCCACCTCCGCAGGCCTCATCTACATCTTGCTGAAGCACATGGTGGACCGGCACAACCTCTACTTCGCCTACCTCCCGGCCAAGCTGGAGAAGAGGATCCACTTGGCCGCCGTGAACCAGGCCTTGGCCGCTCCCATCTTGTGCCTCTTCTGGCTCTGTTTCTTCTCCTTCCTGCGCCTGGGTGAGGGGCCTTTCTGCCCGGGGGGGGGCGGGGGGGGGCTGCGGGGTGGGGGCAGGGGCCAGCCCCGGGCCTCAGAGTCCCGCCTTCGCACCAGCCCTCACCTTGGTGTCCCATCAGAACACGGTGCCTGGGGTAGGGCCGGTTGGGGCCGCATTTCCCGCCCAGCTCCCGAGCTGGCCGGAGCCCGGGGGACCCTGGTGACCCCAAGTCAGTGGAGAAGCTGACCAGAGAAGGCAGTCCCCCTTATCTGTGCTGAGGGCCTGAGCCAGAGCGGGGCAGGCTGGGCCAGGCTGCCGTTTGGGGCACGGGTGGGACTGGGTCCTCGGCACCGTGGGAGCCCCAGGAGACGTGGATGCTCTCGGGCAAACGAGAAAGGCAGCAGGGGTGTGCCTGTGCCCCAGTCAGGTGGGGGGCCTCCATCCCACCCAGCCCGGGGCACTGGGG
Source organism: Ursus maritimus (assembly GCF_017311325.1). Classification (NCBI taxonomy): domain Eukaryota; kingdom Metazoa; phylum Chordata; class Mammalia; order Carnivora; family Ursidae; genus Ursus; species Ursus maritimus. The sequence continues at coordinate 69,877,346 of NW_024424452.1, forward strand.
CCCGCCCGGAGCCGGCCCAGCGAGCAGGCGCGCAGAGGAACGTTGACCTGGGGTCCCAGTTCCTGACATCTGACCAGGGATAATGCCAGCCATTCAGCGGGTGCCCCGGGTGCTCCTGGCTAGGCCGAAGGAGAGGTCACACACGGTTGCCGCACCCGCTGTGCCCTCCCCCCGCCAGCACGCCTGGTGTCCCTTTGTCCCCAGGCCTGAAGGCCCCCCTCACCCTGTTCACCCTGCTGGTCGTGTTGCTCACCATCGCGGTCTGCGTGGCCTACACCTGCTTCGGATGCTTCAAGCACCTCAGCCCTCTGAACTACAAGGTGGGGGCCCCGCCGCCGGGAGGGGGAGACGCTCCCCACCTTGTCACACCCCAGCGTGTCGGCCGCCTTCTCCAGACTGTGTTTATCCGCGGGGAAGGCGTGGGTGGCCGGGTGCGACGTGTGGGCTCCCTTCCCACCTCTTCCCTGCTCCCCGCGTGCCCGCCCCCCCATCCTCTGCTGCGGGGAGCCTGGTGCCAGCCGGTACTGTCATCCCGGGTGTGAATCATCTGTTTGTCTGGAGGGTGCTAGTTCGGGGAAATGGGTTTGTTGGTCACGGTGAGTCTTTGCCTGCAGACGGAGGACTCGGGGAGTGGCAGAGGAAGTGAGGCCGAGGCCCCCAGGCCAGCACCCTTCACGGTGAGTCCTGCTTCTTCCCCAGGCCACGAGCATCAGCGACTCCTGGTGGCACACAAGTGCCTTGATCACGTGGCAGCCAAGGTTCCAGAAGGAATCCCTAGTCCTGCGGGATGCTTCACCTGCACGGGGGAAGCCACGTCCAGAAGCAGTCGCTGATCCCTGTGCAGGTGAAGCCCCGTTTGGCCAAGATGCCGCCCTGCCCCTCGTTTCAGCTTCGGTCCTGGCTCCTTTGCTGCGGGTGTAAGGCCTGCTGAGCTAGGGCCTTTCCCGGAGCAGCGTGGCAGGGGTCTGGGGGTGAGCAGGACACAGGGTTGTCCCAGCGCCGGCCGTGTGAGGCCCCCCAGGTTCCCCGAACAGGGTCAGGGCAGTCTTTTCTCCAGCCCCTGCCTCCCCAGGCTCAGGTGCTCGTATGGCTGGCTGGCGGTCCTCAGACCAGCCCCAGGAGAGAGAAGGTTCTCAGATTCATTCCCCGGAGGACACCTGCCTCTGCAGACAGGGGAGGAGGCAGGGCGGGTGCATGGCCTGAACCGCTTTCTCAGCCTAGCTCTGGGGAGGCCCAATGGGGAGTGGGGGAGGACCGGGTCCAGAGTCTCATGCCCGGCTCCCCACTCTGAGCACTCAGGCACCCCATTTTCTGGCAGCCCTACAAGCCCCGGATTCTGAACGGCTTGTCCTCGGAGAGAACAGCCCTGTCCCCACAGCAGCAGCAGACCTACGGCGCCATCCACAGCATCAGCGGGACCGTCCCTGGGCAGTGCCCAGCCCGGGACCCCGGGGACAGTGACAGTGGGGCGCCTGCCTACCAGGAGGCCTGAGGGCGGCCGGGCCAGGCTCGGAGCTGGAAAGAAGACGCAGGTGGGAAAGCGGCTTGACTCGGGCCCCAGCCGAGCCCAGGATGACGTCCCACCTGTTTTAAGCACAAGTGCTCTCAAGAGCTGGAACGGGAAAGGTGCTCCTGCCCTTGGCCGAGGACGACAGGCTGGGACTTCCCTCGGGTGGTGAGCGGCGGCCTCTCTGGTCACAGCCGCGGGGCAGCAGGTACGAGGGAGAGTGGAACAGTGGAGAAGCCCCCCTCGGAGCCCCCAGCTCTGGGCACACAACCAGCAGATAACCAAAGAGCCCGTAGCAGATCCAGGCTGGAGATGGGATCCAGATGATGGCTGGGGTTCATTCCAGCTCCCCCCTCTCTGAATCCAGCCCTCCTCCTCCGATCCCAGAGTCCGCAGGGAGGCAGTGGGCCAGTCCGGGTTGGGTGGACTGTGACCCCGGCTGGAAGGACAGGTGGCCCCTTCCTTTTTCTCCCTGCCGGGACGGGGACTGGCAGCCTCCCACTGCCTCCAGGGGGTGCCAGAGACACAGGGGGCCAGGTGGGGTGTGGCCCAGGCCCCCTGCGACCCACCCCAGCCTCACCCAGCCTCAGGCCCTGCTCTCTGCTCTGAGCTGCCCAGCACACTGGGAGGGGGTAGACCGTCCTGGTGGCTCGCGGGCCTGTCCCGCCCTTCCCAGCAAGGGTCCTTGAGCGGGGTGCCCTCCCCAACCCAGACCGCAGACTGGCCAGCTGCCGGAGGGGGGGTACCCCCGTGGGATTGGGGCATGCCCATGTCACCTGGCTCCAGTCACTCTTAGAAATAAAATCATTTATCATTGCTGACGTGCGTGTGGGAGCGCGCGTGCAGGCAGTGAGCAGGGGGGACGGCAGGGGCGGGGGACGGGCGTGGGGGTGTACATCATCGCCAAGAGAAGACCGGGGGCTCCCTGCTCCTGGGGAGCGGCCCTGGGAGGCAGGGGGCAGCTGTGGGCGAGGGAGCCTGCGGGGGGCGGCCAGCCCCGCGGGCATCAGCGCTGTTCCAGCAGCCCCACGAACTTGCGGATGTCCTGGGCCAGCAGCTCCGGCTCCTCAAAGGCGGCAAAGTGGCCCCCGCGGGCCATGTAGGAATAGGAGATGAGTTTCGGGTACTTGAACCTCACCCACTTTTCGGGCACGTGTATTAACTCACAAGGGAAGGCAGCAAAGCCTGTGGGCACGTGGACCTTCATCCTGGAAGGGACAGAGATCCCACTGAGGGGCGAGGTGGCATCCTGGTCCCCTTAGGTCCCCTGCAGCAGGGGGCTTCAGGATGGGGGAGTAGGGGGGTCCGTTCACCCACCCACAGGGAGCCAGAAAAAAAGACCCAGGGTTCTCACCACCTGCCTCGATTCCAACCCACTAAGGGCCTTCTCCGGAAGGGCCGGGTGGGCTGGAGAACACACGGGCTCTCCACAGGCTGAGGGGGATGGACAGCGGCCAGGCACGCCCCTCCCCCCGGCCTCGTTCCCCTTTCCCTCCGAAGCCACCCGAGGGGCCGGATGTCCCAGAACCGCCCGTGCCACACCAGGCCGGCGTCCCCTCGGTGAGCTGACTGCCACCGTGTTCTCATCCCAGGCACCCTGGGCACCCAGCAGGCCAGGCTGTACAGTCCCGCCGTCAGAGGTCCTCCCTGGGGGTCAAGCGCAGGTGCCCGCCAGACTCACCGGTCATGATTGTGGGCCCTGAAGCCCTGGCCCAGGTTCTCCTTGTAGAAGCGCTGCGAGGAGGTGATGCTGCCCGTCGTCCAGTAGAGCATGACGTTGGTCAGCAGCTCGTCCAGCGAGAAATTCCTGCGGAAGCAGCCCCGGAAGGCCCTCAGTGCCTGGCCTCCCTCCCCTGCCCACTCTCCCGTGTCCATGCTACCCAGGCCTGCCTTCCCGCCTCCCTTCCGTCCCCTCTCCCCTGTCCCCCACTGCCCACCTCCACTTGCCTGCCCCCCATTCAGGTACAGGCTCCTCACTTCTGCAGCAGGAAGCCAGGGCTCCTCCCTGCTCCCCCGGCTGCGGCCCGGCCCGCTCACTGCCCCCAGAGCCCAGAGAAAGTCCTTTCCTCTGATGGATCCCTCCCTGGGCTCCAGATCGCGGTCCAGCACCAAGCGGGCACCTCCCACGCAGCATGTCCACGCCGGAAGTGGGCGCTGCATCTCTACTGAGCCCCTGGCTGACACACAGGCACAGATCCAAGTGCGCCCACACACGCGTGCACACACGTCTGCACCCAAATCCACGTGGACACACACGTGCACACGTCCGTAATCCACACGCACATACACTCAGAGGCTTCCCTCCTCACTCCCTAGTTCCTGCTCCATGAAGGTGTCCCTGCAGTGTGGGGGGACAGCTACAGAGGCCTGCCTCCCCCGACCCTGCACTGAGCCCCGCTGTCTCCCCTCCCCGCCCCCACTGTCCCCTCTGAGCCCTGGCTATCCCACTCTCCCCTCCCCCGGGCTGACGTCACTGCCGCCTGAAGGGAGCTACACGTGGCCGCCCCCACTCGGCTCCCGGCTCTGCCAGTAAGTTTAGCGGATTCCTCGGAAGCCCATTTGCCCAAAATGGCCAATTTGCTGAATTTGCTTGTGTGCGTCCACCGTTTGGCCATTTTATCCCCAGCACCACATTTTAACGAACATGAAACCCTAACCCCTGTCCCACTCCCAACGGGAGCAGCTCAGAGCCAGGAGGCCCAGGAGGGGCACCGACGTTAGACAGGAAAACACGAAGCATCTGTAAGGACAGAGGCTTCTCTGAAATGAGGGCTACATTCGTAAGGCATCTTCCCATTCAGAAATAACGCATTCCTTGGTCTCCAGCCACGGCGGTGCCGAGCAGGAGCAGAGAAAAAGCCAACCTCCCCTGAAATGCTCTTTTGATGACAGAATGGAAACCGGACGATGAGACGCGAACAGTCAGAATCAACATTTAAACCCCCGTGAACCGGCTTTTGGCGAGATGCCCAAGGGCTCCCATCTCCCCCCTGGGCTCTGATCACAGCTTGGAAACGACCACACTGGCCATCCCCGCCCTAGTGCAGTCAGTGATCTTTCTAGAACACAGAGCTGAGCTCATCTGTGCCGTGTACAGCTGCAGGTATTGGTCGGCAAGGAGCAGGGCCACCCCTTGCCAAAGAGCTGCTGGTGGAGCCCCGTCGCCCCTGGGTCCTGCCTGGTGTAGGGTGGGGAATGGATCCCAGCGTGAGGGCTTGTGCGTGGGCTCCCGGTCTGGCGCCTGCGCACCCGCCCCCGGCCTCGGCGAGTCAGCATTTCCAAGAGCACCTCTAGTTTCTATCGCTCCCACCCTCGCTTCTGCTCTTCTCTCTGCCTGAATTCTCTTCTTCCATCCTCTCCACTGGCAAACTCCTACTCAGCCTTCAAGGCCCAGATCCAATAGCATCTCCCTGTCCTTTCCCCTCCCTGTCCCATAGAAGGAGCAAATCCTCCCTTCTCTGGACTCGCACAGTCTTTCAGAGCTCCTTCATCCAGTGCGTGTTTGTTGAGCACCTACTGCATACCTGGCCGCCTTCTAGGTGCTGGGGCTAGAGCACGACCTAGACTCGGTCCCTGCACCCTAGGTGGGTGCCAGTCCCACCTCACCTCACCCCACCCCAGCAGTGTGTTGGGTGCTCTGTGTGCCCCGAAGCAATGACGAGGGGGATGGGTACTGGAGAAGCTGGGTAAGGGCTGACCCTGATGGAGCCTGAGTCAGGCCGGAGGCCCGGGATTCACACACTGAAGAGGCTCTGGCCTCTGAGGCTCCCCGCAGCTGCCTCTAGGCCTGGCTTCCCCAGGTCACCCTGTCAGCTGGCCACAATGCCCGGCTCTCGTGGGCTCGGGAGGGGAAGGCCCTGGCTGCTCCCGCCTCTTGGCCATAAAGGGGCGCACGCTGCCCTCTAGATCCGCTGGTCCGGGAGGCGGCTGTTCGGCAAACAGAGCACAGACATTCTCGAGCCCTGCGTCCTATTCCTGACCACTCCACACTGAGGCCTGGAGCGAGTCGCTGGGCCTCTCTGTGCCTCCACTTCCTCATCCGGAGGAACTGGGGCCGTGCTCCCCAGGGTGAGGATGTGAGAGGCGCCCCACAGTGGCTGGAACGTGCCGGCCAGGGGCTGGCAGGTGGCCTCTCACCTCTCCAGGCCTCCGTCCTCCAGGTCTCGGAACTCCGGGTTGGTCCAGGTGGAAAACTTCTCCAGGATATAGGTGGCCAGGCCCACGGGAGAGTCGTTCAGAGCGCAGCCTGGGTGGAAAGCAGCAGGGGAGGGACTCAGGCCTGGGACGAGCCAGTGGTCAGGGCCCTGTGCCGGGGCACAGCTGTGCCCTAACTGCTGGGGTGCTCATGCACCCCCATCTACTTAACCCTCAGCCTTGGAACTGGCATGTGAGAAAAGGGGGTAACACTGCCCCCCACTGCTTCCGGGGGTCCATTCACCACATGGGCAGCTTCCCATGTTTGGGGCGATTCAGATGAGAAATATGTATGAATGCTGTTTTTAAAAAGGTGGGGGGGGCGCCTGGGTGGCACAGCGGTTAAGCGTCTGCCTTCAGCTCAGGGCGTGATCCCGGCGTTACGGGATCAAGCCCCACATCAGGCTCCTCCGCTATGAGCCTGCTTGTGTTCTCTCTCTCACTTTGTTGGCTGATCTCTGTCGAATAAATAAATAAAATCTTAAAAAAAAAATAAAAAATAAAAAAATAAATAAAATAAAAAGGTGGGGTTTGGGGGCACCTGGCTGGCTCAGTCGGGGGAGCATGTAACTCTTGATCTTGGGGGCATGAGTTTGAGCCCCACCCTGGGTATAGAGAGGACTCAAATAAATTAAAAAACTAAAAAAAAAAAAAAAATGTGGGGTTTTTAGTTTATATGCTCTGATTCGTGAAAAATAAACCACCTAAAAGTCCAAATTAGGGGAACAGCTCCAAATGAATATCGACCCCCTCCACCTCCCCCCCCCCAGTCCTGGAGCTGCCAGGCCCCCAGGCTCCCTCCTCGACTCAGGCTCAGGGTGCAGGGGTCAGGGGTCAAGGTCCCGGAATCAGCTCAAGCAGGTGTCTGGGACGTGCCGGCCATGCAACGCCTGACCTGTGCCCAGAACTGCAGCGTGACAGAGTTCGGGTCCCTCCTGGGAGGTTTTCATCCCGGAGCAGTGTGGCGGGGTGGGTGAGGCCCCCGGCCCGCGCCAGGCTGAACGGGAGGCCTGTGAGCCCGCCCCGCACTCACCCACGGTGTCAGGTTTGGTGCACTGAATGTGCATATAACCGCTCTCCCTCATCAAGCTGTAGAAAACCTTCTCCTTGAAGGGGCTCAGCAGCTCCACATCCCTCTGCGTGTAGCCGAAAAGCCTCGGGAAATGCCGTCCCAGGAGAAAGGTCAGGGTGCCGGGATTTAAAACGAAAGCCATGTTCAGATGCAGGCCTTTCACGTGACTGAGGGCAGAGAGCGGGTCCAGGTGAGGCTGGCGCAGGGCTGGGGGGAGGGGAGATGGGCAGGAGGCCGCGGGGCTGAGATGCACAGCGCCAGCCCTCTTGGAATCTGCCCCTCTGGGGTGGCCCCATGATGGGGAGGAGGGGGTTGGGGGGGGAAATACAGGGTTTCTAGAAAGCTCTGGTCTCTTCTGGGGCTTGGTCCACCAGAAAGGTCCACTGCCTGACTTTCCCCTCCTCTATCTGGCCCTCTCTGCCTGGGCACCTGGCCCAGAGTCCCCAACCCCACGTGACACCCGAGAGAGAGAGAATCCACGTCAAGGTGGCCCAGGCACAGCAGGGTGACGGGGGGCCCTCCCTCCCCTCCCCCAGGCCCACAGACATCCCGCCTAGGTGGCCCCTGGGAAGAGGACACTCCTAGACTCAGACCGCGTGCCCAGGCGGACCCCCCTGCACGGATGGCTACCTCACTCCCCCAACAGGGACCCTCACCTGGGCACCATCTGGGCCATGTTGGTGCAGATCAGGGACCCCCAGTCCCCGCCCTGAATATAGAATTCTTGGAAGCCCAGCCGCAGCATCAGCTTATAAAAGATCCTGGCCGTGGCCACTGAATTCAGGCCTGGTTTGAAGGGGAAGGAGAACAGAATCACAGAGAGGCCACTCCCTGGGTCCTCTTGGGCCCCCATGAAATTCCTCACCTCCCCCTCTTGCCCCAGGCTGGGGTGACAGCAGCTCACAGGAGGGGAGGAGGAGGCCTGGGGCCCCAGAGTGGTGTGGCCGGTGCCCAGCAGGCAGCGGGCCTGGCATCTGCGTGGCAGTCGGGGACGGTGAGGGGACGGCCTCGCAGCGAGGGCGCGGTGGGCTCGGGCCGGCACCAGCGAGGTTCTGGGGGCCCAGAGGTGGCCCTGCGCTGGGGCGGGGAGCTCGTGAGAGCGCAAGAGTCCAGGCCCCGAGGCTGGCACTGGCCGCGAAGGACCGCTGCTCTGCCCATCCCCCGCCTGCAGCACCCAGCAAAGCCCGAGAAGGGGCGCTGGCCATCTGGCCCCCCAGGCTCCGAGGGCAGCTGTCCTGGCTGTCTCCCCACCTGTGGGAAGACCTGGCCCCCAGCAGCAGCCCCCC
>NW_024424452.1:69885862-69896178 GCF_017311325.1 Ursus maritimus
GAGCACACGACTCCTGATCTGGGGCTTGTAAGTTCGAGCCCCATGTCGGGTGTGGCGATCACTTAAATGTAAAACCTTCAAAAAAAAAGACTGAGGGGCGCCTGGGGGGCTCAGTTGGTTAAACGTCTGTCTTCAGCTCAGGTCATGATCCCGGGGTCCTGGGATCGAGTCCTGTGTCGGGCTCCCTGCTCAGCGGAGAATCTGCTTCTCCCTCTGCCTCTGCTCCCCCTGCTTGTGCTCTGTCTCTCTGACAAATAAAATCTTAAAAAAAAGAAAAAAAATATTTGGGGAAAAAAACTTCTGTATATTCAGCACTAGAGACTGTAATACACTGGCTGAAGATGACCGTGTAAATATGTATTTATTTAACATGTAAAACAGTACAGTGCCAAGTGGTAAAAGCAAGTTACCAAGTCAAATATCTCATTTTTGTAAGCCGCCATACGTGTGCGTATATGTACACTGCGTGTAAATGAACTCACACGTATATAAATTTTAAAGTCTGGAAGGATAGACCAAACACATAAAAAGTAGTTGTCTCTGAGCAATAAAATTTCAAGTGAATTTTTTTTGAAGATTTTATGTAGTTATTTGAGACACAGAGCACAAGTGGGGGGCGGTGGGGACAGAGGGAGAAGCAGACTCCCCACTGAGCAGGGAGCCTGACGCGGGGACTCGATTCCAGGACCCTGAGATGGTGACCTGAGCTGATGACAGACGCTTAACCGACTGAACCACCCAGGCACCCCTGAATTATTTTCTTTTTTTTGTGTGTGTTTTCTGTATTTCCTAATTTTTCTACAAGGGATATAAATTCAAAGCATAACTTTTTTTAAGTGGAGACTCTTTTTTTTAAGGTCGAGTACTGGGCACTAGGAACGCATCCAGGCCGAGGGCGGGTGAATGGGCTCCAGGCCTCCCCGAGTCCCTCCTTCCCAGGCAAGTGGCCCGGAGAGCGCCTGGGTGTTCAAGGCAAACACAGCCCACGCTGCTATCACATCTGCAGCCCGGCACCACCACCAGCTCACGTGCTGGTCGGTTATTAATTCATTACATCAATAATATATGTTTACTGTAAGAAACAGAAAATACAGATAAATCAAAAGGGGGAAAATCACACATTTATACCACTACCTGAAGAGAACATTGTGTTGTCTTTACAAATTTTTAAAAATAAATTTGTTATTTTGGAACAATTTTTTTAAGGGTTCCCTATGCTCAAGGTGGGGCTCGAACTCACAAGCCCAAGGTCAAGATTACCATGTTCGGGGTGCCTGGGTGGCTCAGTCGGTTAAGCGTCCGACTCTTGGTTTTGGCTCAGGCCTCGATCTCAGGGTGGAGCCTACTTAAAAAAAAAAAAAAAGTCACATGCTCCACGGAGCCAGCCTGGCGCCCTGATTTTGGAACAATTTCAGATTCATAGAAAAATAGTGAGGACAGTACAGGAAGTTCCCGTGAACCCACACCCAGTTTCCCGGTCATTAGCGGCTTACGTTACTCTGGGACATTTGTTACAAGCAATGAACCAGTACTGATACGTCAATAACTCCTCTCAAGTCCATCATTTATTCAGATCTCCTTCGTTTTAGAAACATTTTTATTTTTAAAATTTTATGGTAGGAAGAACATTTAATCCTTCCTCTCAAATTGGCAAGCGTGACATCCGGCACCACCGACCGCAGGCATGTGTGGCCCGGCCAGTGTCTAGAACTTACTCAACTGGCATAACTGAGACTCTACACCCGTTACCGAGTGTCTCCCCGTCTCCCCGCTTCCCGGCCCCCACCGTCCTCCTCTCTGCTTCTGTGAGCTGGACAGTTTGGGATCCCCTGTATGTGGTATCGTGCAGTATTTGTCCTTGTAGGACTGGCTTATTTCACGCAGCGGAATGTCCTCGAGGTTCGTCCGCGTGGTCACCTAGGGCAGGGTTTCCTTCTTTTTAAAGGCTGAATAACACTGGTGTCCACAGACCATGGAATATGGCTCAGATGTCCTGAGTTTTTACCTAACCACCTTTTCCTGTTTCAGCATCCCATCCAAGACCCCACATTACGTTCAGTTGTCATGTCTCCTTAGACTCCTCTGGACTCTGACAGTTCACTCTTTTTCTTAAGATTAGAGAGAGAGCGAGAGCACACAAATGAGCGGGGGGTGGGGGGGAAGGGTCAGAGAGAGAGGGAGAGAGAATCTCAAGCAAACTCTGAGCCGAGCGCAGAGCCCGACGCGGGGCTGGATCTCATGACCCCGAGATCACGACCTGAGCCAAAACCAAGAGTCAGATGCTCAACTGAGTGTGCCCCCCGGCGCCCCTCCGCCCCCGGGTTCAGACTTTTTAAAAAGTACTCACGTATCGTAACTTTCTTCGAACAAAAATAGGAGCCTACATACATTCTATTTTGGAGCCTTTTTGTGGGTCCCTCTACGTTGCTATATTCACTCCTGTTCTAGAGCTCATTTTGGAAGGTAACCTTCGTCCTTCGGAACACGCCGCACGATGTGAGATTTCTAACTCATCCGCGTGTACGGCTGGGAGCCCCACGCACACCCACGCGTGCTGGCGTGCACAGGTGGAGCTGTGCGTGCGAGCACGCGTGTGAGGGAAGCAGAAGCTGTCCCGGGGCAGGAACTGGAGGTCGGGGGGAAGGGCCGAGACCGAGGCTGCCTTTTCACCGTGTCCTTGTGTAGGTTTTGAATTTTAAATATTTAAATTTTAAAAACGAAGAAAAATGTTAAAAGCCCGTACTTCCTCATTTGTCCTACAGGGGGCTTCCCTTGGCAGAGGAAGCAAGCCCCCTTGCTCCCCCCACCGGGGTTTCCCAGCTTGTACGTGGTGCCCAGGAGCGGTCCAGGCCCAGGCTGTGGGCTCTGAACGGAGGAGCCAGGCTGGGCGCTGGGCCTGGTGGGTGGCGAGGGCGGCACTGAGGGGGGCTGTCAGGGCCCAGGGCCCGAGCCGGGACAGGGGCTGGACATGATGGGTAAAGGGCCGAGCTGGTTCTGGCCCTGAACCTCGGCCTCCCGGTGACTCAGCAATGCTGTCCTCTCTGCAGGGGTTGGGCTGGGCTGCCCTGAGGCCCCCATAGGCCCTGCCCGCTTGGCTCCCAGACTCCGGGGCTAGAGACTGATCTCCAGAGGGAGGCCCCGGCCTCCTCCCAGGATAGGGAAGCAAATGCAGAGCCCAGAACACGGGGGGAGGGGTGGAGAGGACCCCAGAAAGGTCTGAGCATGAGGGACCCACGAGGACGGCAGCAGACGGAGGGAGGAGGGAGGCCTTCTGGACCACCCAGGCCAGGGACCAGGGAAAGAGACGCACGAAGGTTCGCTGGGCCGGGGCCAGGCCGCCAGCCAGGGGAAGTGGCTGAGCCGCACATGGGTTCAGTCACAGCGGGCTGCGGTTCGGGATGCCTCGATGCCCGAAGTTGGCCCCTTTGGAGCGCCTGCAGCCGTGATGTCCAGGGGTAAGGCTTTCTCCAGCCTGCAGCCTCCACGAAGGGAACGGCCCCTTAGTGCCTCTTGCCTCTGGGTTTTTAAACGTGCTGTTTCCTCCTCCTGGACCACTTTCCCCACATAAGTGGCCAACTCCTATTCATCTTTGAAGTCTCAGCTTAGATGCCCCCTCCTCCAGGAAGCCTTCTGTCACACTCCCAGGTGGTGTGTGGGGCTCACAAAGCTCCCAGAACCTCCTCCCTCACAGAAACCCTTACCCTGTGCTGGGATGGTAAGCATCACCCCTGTGTGAAGGCAGGGACCCCGTTGTCCGGCTGTGTCCCCAGCCCCGGCAGAAAGCCTGGGTCCAGGAGGTGCCCTGCCTGTCAGAATCTGCTAGAAGGCCAGGGAAGAGCTGGGGCAACAGAGTGACCCCAATCACCACGAGGAAGCCAGGCCATCTAGCACCAGCGACGCGAGAGGCAACCTTTGGACCTGGACGCACTTCGGCTTGGGTGAAGTGGTTAGATCCTCTTGTGAGGCTCGTGGCCAAGATGTCAAAGTCCCCTTTTGATGTATATGTAAAATTAGCCCTCGCCTTGTTAGAGTTACAAATTTAAAAACCTAGCTCTCTACTCTATTACGCCTTTGAGTTCAACTTACAAATATTCTTCTCTCTATATTGCTCACATTTTATTATGATTTTTTAAGATTATATTTTTAAGCCATCTCCACACCCAGTGTGGGGCTCGAACTCACGCCCCCCGAGATCCAGAGTCCCATGGCTCTACCGACTGAGCCAGCCGGGTGCCCCTTACGTATTTATTAATTGAAGCAATGTTGACGGTCCAGAGGCCTTGACGAATGGACGGCTGCATTTCTAAACTTGTATAAGGGCACCCTCTAAACATGGTGTCATTTCAATCTCCTTTTTAGGAACTTTTGTTGATCTGGCTGACCCATACGTCCCCCACGTACTTTAAGTAATTCTCAGAATTTTGATAGATTTATAACTATCCGAAATCCTTATAACTAAATCCTAAATCTTCTAACACCGCATTTAAACTCAGGAAGATTTTTACATAAAACCACAGATCAAAATCCATTACTCAGTTACGTATTCTAAACTAGAACGCCAAAGTTCTAGTCTTGTCCGTTACTTGGAAAGGCCAAATTCTCTGAAACATGATGAATGTTTACAATTCCAAAAATGGGGGGGGGGTGCCTGGGTGGCTCAGTCGGTTCAGGGTCTGCCTTTGGCTCAGGTCGTGATCCCGGGGTCCTGGGATCAAGTCCCATGTTGGGCTCCCTGCTTAGAGGGGAGTCTGCTTCTCCCTCTCCCTCTGCTGCTTCCCCTGCTTATGCTCTCTCTCTCTCAAATAAATAAAACCTTAAAAAAAAAAAAAAGGAAAACCTGACACCTGCTGCAACACGGACGAACTTTGAGGACACGGTGCCGAATGCAGTAAGCCAGGCAGAAGGAGAAACATTCCACTCATATGAGGTACTTAGATACAGAATCCATACTTAAATTCAGAGACAGAAAGTAGAACGGTGGTTTCCAGAGGTGAGGGAAAGGGGAGAAAAGGGAATTACTGTTTAATGGGGACAGAGTTTCAGTTTTGCAAAATAAAAAAGTTCTGAAGATGGATGTGGTGACGGCTGCATGAGGATATAAATGTGCTGAATGCCACTGAGCCGGGTAGTACACTTGACAATAGTCAAAGTGGTCAATTTTCTGTTATGTAGGTTTTACCATAATTAAAAATAAATACATTTTTAAAAAGTACAGTATGAGCTTGAATTTCCTAACATTTCTAATATGCTTTTTTAAGATTTTATTTTTTATATCATTATTTTTAAAGATTTTAAGTAATCTCTACACCCCACGTGGGGCTCGAATCCACAACCCTGCAGATCAAGAGGCATGTGCCCCACCGACCACGCCAGCCAGGTGCCCCAACATTTGTTTGATTCTAAATTTTTCTGGGGTTAAGATATGCTTTTCCAACAGACAACAGACCAATGGAACAGAACCGAGAGCCCGGAAATAAACCCAGGCATATCCAGTCATCTAATCTTTGGCAAGGGAGCCAAGAACACTCAATGAGAGAAGACGGTCTCTTCAATCAATGGCGCCGGGATAACTAGATAGTCACATGGAAAAGAATGAAGCTGGACCCCTACCTCACACCGCTCACGAAAATTTACTCGAAATGTATCAAAGACTTAAATGAAAGACCCAAAACCACGAAACTCCCAGAAGGAAACACAGACACAAAGCTCCCCCGATGTAGGTCCTGGTGGTGGTTTCTTGCATGGGACACCTAAGCTCAAGCAACTAAAACAAAACAAAAGGTAAGTTGGGGGCGCCTGGGGGGCTCAGTTGAGTGTCCGACTCTTGATTTTGTCTCAGGTCATGATCTCAGGGTCATGAGATGGAGGCCGCACTGGGCTCCACGCTGGGTCTAGAGCCTGCTTGAGAGTCTCTCTCCCGCTGCCCCTCCCACCCCGCGCTGTGCATTCTCTCAAAAAATAAATAAACAAGTGGGACAACATCAAGCTAAAAAGCTTCTGCACAGCAAAGGAAACCATCCACAACGTGAAAAGACAACCCGTGGAGTGGGAAAACGTAAGTGCAAACCGTAAATGTGATAAGGGGTTCATCTCCAAAATACAGAAAGAACTCCTACAACTCAGTAGCAGATAAACCGCCCAATTAAAACATGGGCAAAGGACCCGAACAGACACTTGTCCAGAGAGACATCCAGACAGCCAACAGACACATGAAAAAATGCTCAGCATCACTCACCATCAGGGACATGCAAATCGAAACCACAATGAGCTACCACCTCACACCTGTCATCGTGGCTAAAATCAGCAACACAGGAAACAACAGGTGTTGGCGAGGATGCGGAGCAAGGGGACCCTTGTGCTCTGCTGCTGGGATTGTAAATGGGGGCAGCCCCTGTGGAGGAGTATGGAGGTTCCATGAAAAATGAAAAACAGAATGACCATATGGTCCAGCAACTCATTTTGGGGTGTGTGTGTTTGTGTATAATGAAAACACTCATTCAAAAAGATATCTGCACCCCACGGTCACTGCCGCGTTATTAGCAGTAGCCACGACACGTCTACGGATGGAAGAACGGATACAGACGTCGTGGTACGTATGTGCACAGCGGAATACTATTCAGCCATAGAAAACCGAGGAGATCTACCACTCGTGACAACATGATGTCCTCCTTACGCTAAGTGAAATATGCCAGACAGAGAAAGGCAACTACCGCCGGATCTCATTGATATGTGGGATCTAAAACAAAAATGAAAAACAAACTCAGAAAAAGAGATCAGGGGCGCCTGGGTGGCACAGAGGTTAAGCGTCTGCCTTCGGCTCAGGGCGTGATCCCAGCGTTATGGGATCGAGCCCCACATCAGGCTCTTCCACTATGAGCCTGTTTCTTCCTCTCCCACTCCCCCTGCTTGTGTTCCCTCTCTCGCTGGCTGTCTCTATCTCTGTCGAATAAATAAATAAAATCTTTAAAAAAAAAAAAAGAAAAGAAAAGAAAAAGAGATCAGACGTGTGGTTACCAGAGGGGGGTGGGGGCAGGAGAGCTGGAGGAAGGGGGCCGGGGGTCCAAACCCCAGGTGCAAGGTAAGGAAGCACGGGGGGTGTCGCACAGCTGCTGCTGCGGGGGGACATGGAGGGAAGTTAGAATCCAGAGCTCTCGCCGCAAGGAGGAAAGTGTTTTCCTTTTTTTTTTTTTTGTATCTGTACGAGAAGCTGGATGTTAGCAGACCCTCCCACGGTGATCATTTCACAACAGATCTAAAATCAAACCATCTCGCCATACGCCTTAAACTTACACCGCGTGATGGGTCTCAATTATTGCTCAAACTGGGGAAAAAATGCTTTTGCACTGAGGAAACTGTTCCCTCAGGCCAAATGACCTTGAGGGGACCTTGCCAAGACAATCCGAGAGGCGCCTTTCCTCCAGGTGAAGCTATGGGACAACCCACCACCCAGGGGCGAACACGAGGTCAAGAGCTGCAGACAGGGCAATATTTTGTAGGACTTTGTCTGATGGGCCAAGCACCCTGAGCAGACACGGTACCCCAACTCCAAAGCCTCGGGAGGGGCTGAGCTGCCCGAGACGGCGGCAGGCCCAGGCCTCCGCCCCCTCCTCTCAAGGCTGGTCCATCACTGGGCCCGATTCTGCATTTCTTTGGCTTTTAAATTATTTATGTGTTTTCCTGTCTTGCTCGAAGGCCCCCTGGATTTGTGGGGATTTGGCATTCTTTCTGCCCCAAAGACGTGACCCCACAAATACATCTGGAGGACCGGTATCTGGACTCCAAGTTGGGTCTAAGTCACGAGCCGCTCCCACGACCTCCCTCTCCAGCTGCTGTTGTGCAAATGTACCTTCAATCTTAGTCTTGAAGTGCGGGTACCGGTTGAGAATTTCCACCTGCTTCTTCCAGTCAAAGTCATTCCGCCAGTAAGAAAGGACTTTGCTCAGGTACTTGGAGTTGAAGCCAAAATGGAAACGCACGTCCTCCAGAGGCGGGGTCAGACGGACGCTGTCGATCCTCCGGTGTAAGTCCTGGAGAAAACGCGGGACCCCGGGGAGACAGGGGTTATCGGGCGCAGAGCACAAGGCAGGTTTGTCTCCAGAAGACAGAGCGAAACCTGCCCCCGCAAGACCATGTGACAGGAGAGGCAGAGCCTCGTCCCACCGGAGGATGAGGAGGCCGCTGGTCTGCACACGTGCGTCCTGGGCTGTTGGGTCGACCCCGGGAGGAACCTCCTCGTTTCCCACAACAGCGGCTGTTCCCAAAGCCTACGTTCTTCAGTCTTTAAAATCAGAGAGCGAGCAGTGCCCATGCACTTGCAACGGGGAAGGACAGAGGGAGAGAGACTCTCAAGCAGGCTCCCCGCTGAGCACAGAGCCCGATGCGGGGCTCGATCCCAGGACCCCGAGTTCGTGACCCGAGCTGAAACCAAGAGTCGGCCGCTGAGCCGACGGAGCCCTGCTATGTTCTTCACCTTTAACTTCGTTTGCTTCTCCTCTTTGTTTTTAATCATATGAAAAATCCACGTTTATCTAGGCTTACACATGGCAGGGACTGGCAGACCTTTTTTGTCAGAGGCCCGACAGTAATTGTTTTAGGCTTTTCAAACTGCCCCTGGTCCACTCTGTCCTTGGAGCATGGAAGGAGCCACAGGCAAGACAGGGACGAATGGACACGGCTGTGTTCCAATAAAACTTTGTTTACGGGCTGAAATCTGCATGCCGTGTAATTTTCACAGGTCACGAGACAGTGTTCTTTTTTGGATTGTTTTCAGCCGTTCGAAGATGTAAAAACTATTCTCAGTGTGGGGGCTGTATAAACAGGGGGCAGGACTGAGTTGTCCCACGGCTGTGGCTTGCAGACTCTGAGACTCAGCACCGAGTGAAAGACCAGGAGAGAAGGCGTGAGCCTAACAGTGAGCATCGGGCTACGACGCCCGTGTCGGCTCTTGGGGCCTCCCAAGTGTTCCCTCCTCGGACAGGGTCCTCCCGAGCGCTCCAGGCACCCAGGTTTTGGATGTTTTAGCCTTTGAACTCAGAACCCACGAGAAGCGTGTTATCCTCAGGGCCCAGCCTCTGTCCTGAATAGCGGGGCAGCGTCAGTCCTACCCAAGGAGCCTCAGCCCGGTTTCTCTTGGGTGCAGCCCGCTGCTTTCTGCAGAAATCACACGTTTTATTGGCACGTCCTATGGCGTCTACCCTTCCTAAGCCCTCAGTTACCTTACCTCCATTCCTTCTCTCAATTATGGGACTGAGCTAACGGCGGGAAGGGCCTCTCTCCTCTCCCGGCACCCAGGACGGCTCCTGCATACAGCAGGTGCTCCAATATGCACAGAACAAGAGCAAGAACGGGCAGGGACGTCCCAGGTCCCACTCACCTTCCTGGCCTAGCAGCCCACCTCGCTGGGCATGGCCCCCTAACTCCAGCGTGGGGAGGGGCATAAGCTCTGGAGCTGGGACAGACTCCAGTCTGAATCCTGCTTATTATCTCAGTCACCTGGAGTAAACTGCTTTGCCTCTGAGCTTCAATTTCTGCATCTGTAGAGGGAACGACAGTCCTCACCCTACAGGGTCACTGCAGGGACTGAAAGTGACCACAAACACCTACCACATAGCTGGCACATAATTAATGCTCACCCTGCGGCAGTTTCTCTGTACCTGACTGTTTGAGGTCACCATGGCCTCGTCTCTCACTCAGGACCTCCACCTGGGCCCTGATGAGAACCCCCTGGCTTTCTCCTGCAAGCTCACTCCCAGGATTTCATGGGGGCGCAAAGGAGGAGAAAGCGGCTGCTTTCCATGATTTTCGATGCACATGCCCGGGGCCAGCTGGCACCCCCCTCACCTGGGCACTGCTGGGCCTTGGGCAGGGGAAGAAGGAGAATGACTGAGGAGGAAGGAGTGGGCAGAGCGGGCGGGCTGGGCATGTCTCTCTCTGCACCTGCCCAGTGGGAGAAAAGCAGAGGGAAACCCGCTCCCCAGGCCCGTCCCAGCCCCAGCCTCATGGGAACCACAGAAGGGCCCCCGCCGCCCTCCCCTCTGCTCAGCCCCGCCTGCTTCGATCTCCTTACCTCGATCTCCTCCTCGGAAGTCTCCACCTTGAAAGGGCGGATGCTCTCGTCCTCAGTGGCGGCGGGCCTGGTCCCGGGCCCCCACCACCCATCTTCAAGAGGCAGCGTTTCCTCCTTGTTCTGGGAAACAAACCAGTAGATGACAAAGCCCAGCACAGACGTGAGGAGAATTTCCAGCCACATGGTTCCTGCAAGAGCGAGCAGCGTCCATCAGCCGCAGAGACCCCCGGCCACGCCTCGACCCCCCCCC
>NW_024424452.1:69896188-69993162 GCF_017311325.1 Ursus maritimus
CCCCCCCCCCACCCCAGCCGGAGACGCTGAATGCCCACCTGCTCTCCCACCCACCTGGCCCTTGACGTCATGTACTTTTTTTTTTTTAATTTTTAAGTAAGTACCACGCCCAGGGCGGGGCCCAAAGCAGGGCTCAAACTCATGACCCTGAGATCAAGACCTGAGCTGAGATTAAGAGACCCTTAACCGACTGAGCCCCCCAGGAGCCCCAGACCTCATATACTTCTGACCGAAAAAAAGAATATAAGCACCCGGAAGAACTGGAAACCAAGAGAAAAAGAAAGACAAGAGTCATCTGTATTCCTACTGAGCTATGAAATTCATTCTTCGAATGGAAAAGTATGAATGCAGGGCGGCTTCTCCACAGCCCTGGGTGTGGGGGCTGCCCTTCCGTGGCCTCGTGGTTCTCTGAGGGGCCTTCTTCAGCTCTGGAAGCTTCTCTCCACCCTCGTGAGTGCCCCCCCACCCCAGGAGTGCTGGGCTCTGGAGGCCCTGCCCCTTGCTGTCGCCCAGAGGGACCTGTCCCCATGCACAGCGGGGACCAGCAGGGAGCTGAGAGGCTCACCGGGTTTCGGGGGGCAGGGGGAGTGTTACGAGGCCCGAATATGGCCATACACATGTCTCAGCTGTAATTTTAAAACAGCTTTAGGGGACAGAAGTCACAAGCCGTACAATTCACCCTCCTCAAGTGTCGGATCCGGTGATTTTTAGTAATCCTCAGATACGAGCGGCCAGGACCACAATTTTAGAACATTCCCGTCACCACAAACAGCAACTCTTTAGGTCTCAATCCTTTGATGTCTCCCCCCCCCATCCCCCCGTGGCCCAGCCCTAGGCAACCACGAATCCCCTGTCTCTGTAGACCTGCCGATCACATTCTGAGAAGCTGTCCGAGTCCTCTTTGCCACAGGACCTGCTGGGGCCTTGCTGAGACTCTGAGGCTGGCTCCTGCCACAGCCGCCCCCTAAACCGGGCCACCGGGGGCTGGTCCTTGAAATCCTGGTCCGCGGGCACCAGAAATCGCTTGGGCTCCCTGCCCTTCCCGCAGCACTGCAGAGATCGAATGCCCTTTGCTGTACCCACCCCACCGATGCGGGGGCAGGTGTGTACCCCCCACCCCCGACTTCGGCCCAGGCCTTCTCGCTGCTGGGGGCTCACGGTCTGGCCGGGTGACAGGCAGTGTCGGGGAGGGCTTCCTCGGGACTCGGCTCTGAGCGCTCCGTGTCATTCAGCTCACCTAATTATCCTAATAACAGTCCCATTTTACAGATGACGAAATGAAGGCTGAGCAGTGTGTCCAAGGCCGAAGAGCCCTTAAATGGGAGAGGCAGGTTCCCAAGCTGGACGGACACCCTCCCCAGACCACCTGTACTCCCCATTCTTGGTTATAGGGGGAGATTTCTCTGCACGATGGGACTGTGTGCCTCTCGAGGGCCGGGAGGGTGTCCTTTTCAGCCCTAAAGCCTCACTGTGCCTTGTTTGTATTAAAAAAAAAAAAAAAAAAAAGGCCAGTAAGCCACAAAACTGAGCACTGATAAGCCTCACCTGCCTTGACCTGGAGCAGCTGGGGCTTCGGCAGACCAGGTGACTCTGGTTGAGGCTCCCCGGGTTATGGGCCAGCTCGGGCCTGAGCGTCTCGGCACTGCTCTTGGCCTCTACCAGCCCACAGAGGGCTGCTTGCTGCCGCCGGGGCAGGGGGCTTCTGGGAGCTATCTCAGCAGGAAGCCGGGGCTACACTGCTGTGCCCTCCGGCCACCTTCCCAGCAGGAGTCTCTCCCACCCTTTTCCCTCCTCCAGCTAGAAAGCAATCTCTTTCTTGTGCCCAGCCCCCCTCGCCCCCTGCACGGTGCTCCGCACGCGAAGGCGTTCGGAACAGTGCAGCCATGCCGTTGAGGCTGGGACGCTGGGAGGCTGGGGTTTCAGGCCCACCTCTGGCTGGTGGGCCTCAGTCCTGCCACCAGGAGACTCAAGTAGGACATTTCCCTCTACGGTGGCAGGGGACCATGGATGACACGGTCACAAGTACAAGGCAGCTAACTCCTAAAGAGAAACTAGATAAACCAAAACCTCGCAGGAGAATTTCCTATAATCTTGCTGGAAAATGCTAGAACTGGACCTTGACAAGGTCTATGACTCAGCAATTCACCGCTAGGTATAGACCCAACGTAAACATGTCCGTATGTTTCCCAAAAGCCATAAACTAGAATGCTCATAGCAGCTCTATCTGCACAACACCCCAAGCTAGAAACGACCCGAATCGCGGTGTCTTCACGACGGAATGCCACACCGTGAGAAGGAATGGCCCACACTAGACACACGACACGTGACCCCGTAGACGGTGCCAAGCCAGAGAGCCAGACACAAAAGAGCACATATCGCATGATTCCCTTTATAGACAGGAAGGGACAGGCAGAAATATAATCTACGACAAGACACCAGAATGGTGTTTTCCCCTGGTGCTGGGGGCTGGGGCACAAGAAACTTAAAGTTTTTAAAGCTCCGTGTGATTACAATGTGCAGAAGGGACGGTCTGCACGCAGCCCGGGGGAGAGAGATGACAGGGACCTCCAGCTCTCTGCATCCCGCAACCCGTCCCTGGGCAGGTGCCCGGCTTTGTTTCCGTCTGTCCTGAGAAGCTGCAATTCTCAGCCCCAGGGCCAGATGTCTGTCTGGCCTTCACGTTTTCAGGGAGAGCTCTTGCATGGGGTCCGCTCCTGCTGGGGTAGAAAACCCTCTACCCCCTTCAAAACATCAACGTTCAGGAGCCACCATGAAAACTTCAGAAGTCATGAGATCCAGAAGGAGCGTGCCTGCTTTGTGCGGCGGGCTCCCGACGCCGGAGCCTGAGAGGCGCACTCGGAAAGCTCCAGAGCCGTCTTCGACCTGATTCTGTTGTCCTGGGTTGTTTGGTTTGTGATGCACTTTCCCGGAACCCAGACCAAACGCTCTGCTGGGAGAGCTGGGCGGGCAGCGGGGAGGAAGTCTTTCCCAATGAAAGCATTTTTCCTTGGAGTCAGGGTACCCTTCCTAAAAAAGTGATCAGCTTGCCTCATAAGGAAAATGTAGTTTTTGTTGTAAACCAGCCTTTCTTTCTTTCTTAGCACAATAACTGAAGGACAGTGGTCATGTGAGGCTGTGCTCAGAGGGGCCTTGACAACTCGGATGAGAAACGAGATCAAATAGAGTTTAATTCACCAAATTCTTCCCTGAGGCCAAGTTCCAGACACTACTTATGCAACGGGGATCAGGGATCAAGGGCACCTGGGTGGCTCATTTGCTGAAGTGTCTGCCCTTGGCTCCAGCCATGATCTCAGGGTCCTGGGATCGAGCCCCGCGTCAGGCTCCCTGCCCAGCAACTTCTCCCTCTGCCCCCTCACCTTGACTCGTGCTCCCTCTCTCATTCTCTCAAATAAATAAAATCTTTTTAAAAAATCAGGGATCAGTTTGCAGTGAAGAAGGTAACTGAGCAATATGGCGACCTTAGGACTGAATGTAAAGTACCTGAAAGCGACAAGGGGTGCCCACGAGGCCGTGGACTTGCTTTCTCTTGCCTTCCCGGGTCTGACTTACAAAGCACAACTCTAACTACACGAGGTCAAATAAAGTAGGCGCTTATATCTCCGGCACGGGTGGAAAGAACATCAGTCTAATAATTGAATGTTGTGTTTCTGTTATGCTTGGGGCAAAACCACGAGTTTTAAAACAGATGATTCATTTAAGGACTGAGACTAAAAGCTCAACTCTCTTCGTGTAACTTGAATTTGGTCTGTAAAGTACCAGGAAGTCATTTATTCTTGTAAAGTAAATAAGAGATTTGGATTGGTGCCTTGGAAAAGTATCACTTTGCTTTTTGGACCAGAGACGAGCTCAGCGGACACCATGCATGTGCAGCTATGAGCCGGGCTGTCTGCAGGCACAGGGAGTGAGCAGGAGCCCGTGCTCCAGCAGGACAGACATACAGACGGACAACTAACACCCTTCCAGCGATGGGCACAACAATACATTACGTACGCAGACGGAGAAGTGTGCGAGGTCGGCTACAAAGGTTCACGAGGAGGGGGTAACGGAGCAGAGGTTTTAAGGATACGCAGGAGTTTACCAGACAGAAAGCAAGAAGGCGCACGTGTGAGCGAGGAGCCACGAGGGTCTACACCTGTGTCCCGTGGCGGTGCTGACAGCTGCGAGCTTCGCGGTGCAGTCCTTCTGTTTCTATCCGTTCCAGCTGTCCGCACCTATCCCTCTGTGAAGTGTTACTTCATCATGACGACGCCAGGAGTTTTAACTCAGAGCTCAGGACCGCCATTCACATGCCCCTTTTGTACATTAGAAGCCAGGACTCTGGAGCGACGTAAGGAAATGTGCCTGGGGGGGGGGGTGAGCACGTCGTGGTTGCGTGAGAAAAAGGTGGCCTGGCCGGGTTACTGAAAACTCAGCACTCTACCCCCACTGCCTGGAGTGAGCTGGCCACTCAGTAAACATGCCCCCAGACTGAGGCAGCGTGGCGGGCTGCCGGCGACCTTCTCCCCTTCTTTCCTCGCTTGGGGTTTTGATTTTAGTTGGCAAAGCCCAGATAAAAACTACATTTCTTGGCCTGCAGCTCAGGCTGATGGAGTGATTAGGTGCTGACAAAGAGTCCTAAGCGTATTTGGGGCAGAGCCACCCATGGCTTAGACGGTACTTGGTATGAATTAGGAAAAGACACCCATTCTTCAAAACTCGATCAGAAAATTAACCTAATGTACTGCTTTGGTCATAAGATGCCTCATTGTCACCTGCTAGAAAGTACTTGTGAATAAATCGCACATCCATAACGTGGATGACGTGCATGGCATCCTCTCAGGTTGCACAGTGCACAACCTGCACGAGGGTGCATGGGTCCTGCACGTGTGTGGCAGACTGTTTTGTAAAGAGCACTGACTCTGCTGGGAAGTGTGCACCTTTTGCCCTTCCCCTTCCTCCTTCATGCTTCTGGGATACAGATGCGATGCTTGGACTCTGGTAGCCATTTTGGGCTGTGAGGATCTTGAGGAGAGAGGTCGGTGCTAGGGCGATGATGGAGATGATGGGTTCCCGCTGACCATGGCGCCAGCAGCCCAGTCCTGGATTACTTACTCCAAACTACCTTTGTGTGACAGAGAAACTTCTATATTGTTTGAGCCACTGTCATTTTGAATGTTGGATTATATAAAGCCTAACATCATCCTCACTAATTGTGAAAGTCAGGGGGAAAAGAAAATATATCCAGTCCCCCCCCACCCGTGGACACACTCTCAACAATAAATGCTCAGTCTTCAAAAGGTTCAATGCTGTATTTGTGTTCCACGGCTGAGACACGTAGCCGATGAATAAACATCGTCCTGCAGCCTGACCACAGAGAAGGTACGCACGCGAAGGGCAGACACAATGCAGCGGCGGGGGGCTGGGGGGGGAGTCCCTGGAACAGGCGCCTTCCTCCCTCTCGAGGACAAAGAGGGTGTCTTCCCACTCCGCTGCAAGTATTTGGGCTGTTTCTTTACATGAAAGGCAATTCTGTGACATCTGTCAAGTGCAAACCACGTGTGGCCAGCAACTCCAGGCTGGGATTTCTCTCCCCAGAACACGGAACCCGCGTTTACATAAAATGTCTTATGGACAAGAGTATTCGCTGCAGATTCTCCCTCCCTTCCCTCTCAGTAAAAGGGTAAGACTGGAAACAAGCTGAATGTCCATCAGCTGAGATCCGATTCATCTAATGAATTTAGGGCCGGCCGCCCCAAATGTGCCCCTTCGGCAGAGTGATGATTTTAAATAAAAGTCACTTAGGAAGCATCTGACGCAAGGACCCTCAGACCCTCCTGTGTCCCCCTGAAAGCAGGAAACAGTCCTCCCATATGAAAAATACCCTTCCTGTTGTAAGAAGTAAAAAGACACCCTTATCGCCAGAGATGAGCACCTGAGAGCTGAGAAAGCGGTAGAAACTCTGTGTTTGCTCTGTGTTTCTAAGCTACTAGCCGCGGAATTCTGATTAGAATTCCCCGCTGATTAAGGCTCGCACACACCTGTTTCCTTTATCCTGTCAACTCCTCACACATTGACTGTCTCTTTGTCTCCAATGTATAAA
The DNA here is from genome assembly GCF_017311325.1 of Ursus maritimus. NCBI lineage: Eukaryota > Metazoa > Chordata > Mammalia > Carnivora > Ursidae > Ursus > Ursus maritimus. The sequence goes on from NW_024424452.1 coordinate 69,902,289, forward strand.
AACTGCTTGGTCATTTCTTTGGGCCCCAATTCCTCTACTGGACCTCCGTGCACAGGTCATAAAACTTTGGGGGTTTTCTTCTGGTTAATCAGTGTTGTATAAATTGAATTCTTTTTTTTTTTTAAGATTTTATTTATTTGAGAAAGGGAGAGAGAGCATGAGCAGGTGGGAATGGTAGAGGGAGAAGCAGACGCCCCGCTGATCAAGGAGCCTGATGCGGGGCTCGATCCCAGGACCCTGGGACCATGACCCCAGCTGAAGGCAGGCTCATAACCCACTGAGCCACCCAGGCGCCCGTAAATAAAATTTAGTCCAGCTGAAGACCTGGGGGTAGAGGAAGAATTTTTCCTTCCCTACACTATGCAGAAGGTCACTTATCTGTGGCTCCAGAAAGATCTCCCTGATAAATAGTGAAGTGAGAGCAGCAGAGAGCATGGTCAACGGTGCCATCCGTGTGGACTGAAGGACACAGCACGCCGTGCATGGTCTGGGAATTCACCTGGATGCTGGTAACAGTGACTGCCCCAAGATTTTATTTAAGATTTAAGATTCAATTTATTTATTTGAGACGGAGCATGCAAGCAGGGGGAGGAGCAGAGGGAGAGAGAGAATCTCTAGCAGACTCCAGGCTGAGCACGGAGCCCGACATGGGGCTCGATCCCACGACCCTGAGATCAGGACCTGAGCTGAAACCAAGAGTCAGACGCCTAACCGACTGAGCCGCCCAGGCGCCCCATGAGGGAACAACCTTGCACTGAATAAGCTTTTGTACCTTGGAAAAAAAACCATCTTTTACCAAACGCATGTACTATCTGCTCAAAAACAACACAATCGTACATTTTTTACTACATGAAAACCATGGGCGACGAGAGTCTTCCCTGTGACTCAGTGTCAACAGTGAGTCACACGCCCTGTCCTTGCCAGAGCCGCACAGAACGCACTCCTGCAGCGGCGGCTGAGATTCCGTTCTGTGGCTTTCTGGTGGCCGAGACCCCGTCGGGATAAAGGACCATGTGGAAGCCCGTGGGCCTCTGTGGGCCACAGGCCTGGCGGAAATGTGAAGCGCATGGGTGAACCACGCTGGCCAGGCTGCCGGAGAACCTGTGTCCAAACCGGACGTCCTTTCCACGCGCGGGGCTCCCGCTGCCACCTGCGTGGGCGACAGACATGTGCGTAGTTCTAACCCAGACCCCAAGCCCACCTGCCAACGCACCGGCTCCCGAGTATTTCAAACCGTCCTCTGCTGCATGTGCCACGGCCCCGCGATCCCGTCCCCTACACCTCTGTCTTCCGCTGGGGCTCCCCGTCACCGCAGCGGGCACTACCCCCCCTCTGGAACGCCGCGCCGAAGCCCGGTGACGTCCTTGAAGCCCCGCCTGTGCTCCACCCACGTGGATGCAACCTGTCGGCCAGTTTCAGCAGCCCCACCTCCAAGATAATAGTCTCAGATCCACCTCCACCACCGCCTCCCGTGGACGAAAGCAAAGCCGCGTCGGGGCCCCTCACACGTGCTCTGCCCCCTCCCCCCATCCCCTGCAGCCAGAGTGACCTTCTGGAAATACACACCTGCTCGTGTCCCACGCCTCGTTAGAACCCTCGAATAGCTCCAGGGAACAGGAGGACACCGGCTCAGTCTTTAAGGCCCGAGCGGCCTGAGCTGCCCACCTCGCCCCTCCTCGCCCTCTCTGGGCCCAACCCCCACCTTCTCGGGGTCCTTCGGGCTCTCTCAGTCTCACTGCTCTTCGCTCCCCTTCTCAGCTGCTTAACTCCTGCTCCTTCTCCAGATTTCAAGTCTCGTGTCCTTTCTCCCGGCAGCCTACCCGGACCTCTTGGAGCCCGGTGCGCCTCTCATCCCTAGCCCATGTCCTGGTCACGTTTGTTCAAGGTTCTGCGCAACAGGCCGCCCCCGCTGGAAGGAAGTTCCTTGCGGGTTGACACCCTGTCTGCCTTAGCTCCCCTCTGGTCCCCACTGTCGGGCACGCACTGGATGGTCAGAAAGTATTTGTTGAATGAATGAATTTAAAAATCCTTCAAATGACAGTGTTAAACTTATTAGAACTCTTGAACCAAAAGACGGCTGACTTCTCGAGGAATCAGACAGAGCCTACTTCCCAGCCTCCTCTGAAGATGAGGGCCCTGAGATGCAGGGACAGGGCTGAGGAGGTGGCAGGTGGCGCTGCGGCAGACTTTCCCCGGAAGGAAGAGTGGACGGCCAGCACGCCAGGCGGACTGCAGATATCGGGGCTCTGGATCTAAGCAGATGACGATCAGACGCTGGACCCTGCTGAATACAATGTGGGGGGGCTCTGCCCGCCTGCCCTCGCAGACCCCCCCTCCCTCGCACCCAGGCAGGTGGGAGGACCTCACCACCACCCCTTGCTCCTACGCTCACAGAGCCGCAGCCGCCAACCCCAGCCCTGCGCTACTCGTCCGGCCTTGGCCCCCCGGGGAGGGGGGGCAGGCTGCTCTTTAAGAACAGAGACCGAGGGGGCCCAGCTCGGCCTCCCCCGTGAGGACTCCGCCCTCTGCCCCTCGGGGCTCATGGCTTCCTGACTGTGACTCAGACCCACATGAGAGGGAGAACCTTAGCTCCCTGTGGGGGAAGTCTGCCTTGACCGAAAACTCCGGGGCACAGGGCATAAGGGGGGAAGCAGTGGCACCACGGGCCCCTCTGACGCCAGGCCAGAGAGAAAGGTGGGGCTCGGGGGTCGGCGTGCTCTCCCAGGCCCGGGCCCCTCACCGCCCTCCCCAGGCTCGCAGCTCCTCTCTGGAGGAAGGCAAAGGAACATCCAGGGGGAAGGGACAAACAGATGGCTTCCCTTCCATTCCAGGGCCGGCCTGCCAAGGCAGTGAAGAATGGGAACGTTCCTGCCGCCAACGCACCGCTGACAGCTGCCCCAGTCCCAGCGCCAGCCATGGGGCTTCCCGAAATTCCCCGAAATCCCCAGGCCCTGTTCGCTGGGGCCGAGATCACCCTGGGGGGCGGCTGGCCCGGGATAGAGGGGAAAGCCTGGGGGGAGGGGGACACCCTGACCAGCTGCACAGCCTCTGCCCCCGCAGACATCTCCCCAGGACCCCAGTGGCCGACGGGGCCTCCGGATGAGCGAGGCCCGGGACAGCCCGAGCAGCACGCCCTGCACCCCTGCCCCGGGGCCAGCCCCGCAAGACCTGGAGCAAAGCCTGGGAGAGCAGCCTGGAGCCAGCACCCAAGGGAGAGGAAAAATGTCGTTTGTAGGCAAAAACAAAGCAGAATGAAAGAGCAGTAAGAACAGTGTGGGGGTGGGGTGCAGGCGTCTTGCGGGGAGCCCTGCTCTGGGCCTGCAGATCGCCGCCTGCCATGGAGCATGTCCCCCACCCCCCAAAACTGACTTTCTATTCACGCCTCTGCGTAGACAGACAGAACACGATTCATGGTTGGATGAGAGCTCACGGAGCTGGGAGCCAGCCGGCCGGTGGTCAGGCACTGGCCGCCCACCAGCCACACGACTTCAGGCCAGTGACCCCATGTCTCCAGGCCTCACTGAACTGGGGGAATTCAAAAAGTCACTTCAGGTAAAGGGGCGATGCACCCACACGGGGATTCACTTGGGTTTTTAAATCCCCAGATCAGGACAGGTGGGGGAGAGGGACCCCAACCGGTATCCTTATCCAGCACTTTCCCTGAGGAAGTGCCACCTGGACCAAGATGGGGAGCTGAGGAGGGAAGGCAGAAAGTGAGGGGCACCCAGCACCCACCACAGTGGGGGGTCTCGGTGGGAGAAGGGAGGACCCCTGGCGGGGCTGGCTGGGCCTCTGCACAGGGCCCGGGGGACCTGCAGACTAAGCCGAGCTGAGGACCACCACAGACCCATCCACACAGCCCTCCAGGCAGGCCGGAAGCTGAGTGATGCAAGGGGGGGCGCACCCCACGCTGGGTCCCTGGAGGCCCTGCTCCATCCCCCGGGCGGCCCCAGGGCACTGGGCCAGTTTTCCATTGGTCTTAAGTTACAAGAGAAACACCCCGAGTAGGGCACAGTTCACTGCCTCTGAAGAAGCAGCCATTTACCTTGTGTGGGATTTCAACACTTGGCATCGCTACTGAGCAGAGAAGACTCGGTTCCAGAGGGTGAAAGGAGTGGGCTGTGCATGCTGGAATGCTGTACTGCACATACTTGGTCTCCTTCCCCTCTGCCCCCCAGGTCGGCCAGCCCTCCACAATGTGCTCCCTGGTCTGGAAGCTTCCTCAATGGCGTGTAAGGCGATAGCACTGTTGGCCGGCGGCCCCGCTGAGTAACCTAAGCTGCTTTCTCCTCTGGAATGTAGTGAAAGGCCCCATGCTTCACGGAGGGCGGCCCTAAGGACGAGGGTCAGGGCACGCAGGAATGTTCTGGGCTGCTGGTATCTTGGGGGGGTTAGTTTGCTTGTGGCAATGTCTGGGTAGCAGAAAGGAATAAAAAGTTGCAAAAGGCTAAAAATACTTCTGGATTCAGTGGCAGGTCCTCGCGGACTGAGCAGCAGGGAGGGAGGCGGGCACAGAACCGGGCAGGGACAAGGCCGCCTTCCCGCGCCCCGTGGCTGGGCCTGCCTGCTCCTGCCTCCTCGCAGCGACCACGTGGCCCAGCAAGTAGATCCTGCCACAGCCGAACAAAAACCCGGGAAAGCAGAAAAGTACATCCATTTTCCCCAAAAGCCTTCGTAAGAGAGTCAGACTCCCTGTGCTGCACACATCACCGTGTGGACCCACCGAGAAGACACCTGAATTCAGTCAGTTGATCAATCTTCCCCAAAGGTAAAGGCAGCAAAAGCTCCTGTTCCCAACCCAGGGACCTCCTGTTCCTCCCCCTTTGTGGGTCAGCTATAGAATCTTCTGGAATGTCTCTGAGCTGCTCCGAGACAATACTCCCTAATGGGAGTATTTCCAGCAAGGTCTCGGAGAGGGAGCCTTTGAGGCAGCCGGACCGAGTGGGGCGTCCACGCCAGGTCTGAGAGCCTGGCTGGGGGAAGGCCCCGGCTGGACTGCAGGGGGGGGGGGAAGGAAGGGTAAACTGTGACCGCCCTCAGGAAGGTAAACACAGCTTGATGAAAGTAAAAACACCAGTTTGAACTCGGTTTGCACCGAGTATGTTGGTCGTATACCAAGGATGGGACTGCGTGTTCTCTCCTTGGCGAGAGGGAGGTTCCCTGGAGCACACGCCGCTCCTCTCCCTCAGGGAAGGCAGGGGGCTGGATCCTTGGCAAAGTTTGGGTCCCCTCTTGCGGAACTGCTCGGGGGCCTTCTCCCTGCCGCACCCCCAACCCTCTCCACACAGCACCCTGGAGCCTCTGATCCTGAAGTTCAGGGCTGGCCCAGGAACACCCACCGGCGGGGGGTGTGTGTGGCCCCAAGAGACCCCAGGTGACCCCAGGGGGCCGGCTGGCCCAGCAAGGACACGTCTGCTCCAATCCTGAGCCCCTGCCCTCTGTCCCAGGGTTTGCCCCACAGCCTGGGGCCGCGGCCGTCACTCCGTTTACAGCTGCGTCTGCGGACCTGGTGTAGGTGACAGGCCCCCCCCAGGCCCCATCAAAACTGACCGCTCCCCACTGACATGTTTCCTTCCCTGAAGATCCATTTGGACTTCTGAACCGCACAGCCGTCACATACGAGAGCTCTGGGGCACTTGCACATTGAATAACCCAACCCTGTCATTTTACCGGTGAGGTCTGGGGAGGGGACACGCTGATGGCACAGCTAGGACATGCGTCCTCTCCTCTTTCTAGCCAACTCGCCTTCCGCATCACTATATTACCTCAGAGGAAGGAATTACCGATGATAGGGTCGAGAGCCCTTCCAGAAGTGGGTTCTGGGCATGAGCTCCTAGGGGCCCCGCAAACCACGCCTGCCCGCTCTGTGCGCACTCCGGCCCCGAGTGCGCGGCCTTGGCGCTCTCCCCTCAACAGCGGCCCGCAGCTCCCACGGAGCCCCCCCTTATTCTGGGCGCCCAGCTGCGCCCCGCCTCTCTGAGCACCTCCACTCAAGAACAGAGGAATGGGGTCTGGGCAACCCGGCCTCCTCGGGTCTGGGCCTGGGCCAGAATGCTGAGGAGAATTCGGTGCCTGGGGAGCACCTCCCAAGCCTGGGGCCTGTGGGGCCCTTCCGTCCGTGGCCGGGGCTCCCTGGGAGCTCCAGTGGGAGCCTCAGACAGGCCCCTCTGCCCAGCGCATTCAACCACTTTCAACAGACACCCTGTTCCTGCAAGCCGGTACCAGAGAGTGCCTCAACCCCACGGGAGCACAAGGGCTGGAGCAGACGGCCTGGAGGTTCACTCCGGCTGCCCTGCTGAGCAGTTACGGTCTGTGTGTCTGTGGAGGTCTTTCTTTTCCTGGAACTGGGTGGGGGGTGGGGGGCAGGCGGCAGAAAGTTCTGGAGTCCTCTTGCTCTCAAGCTGGGCCAGTACAGTTTACACAGGAGGTCATTCACACCAAAGGCCCTGGTGGCAGCCAGGCCCACACTCAGAAAACAGAGATAAAGCTTATCTGTGTCAGGAGTGCTCCTGCCCCAGGGCCTTTGCTCTTGCTCTTCTTTCAGCTTGGTGCACAGTCACCCCCGATGGCAATCTGCCACTCCTGGTGCACAGTCACCCCCGATGGCAATCTGCCACTCGTAGCTCTTCAGGACTATTCAGACATCACCTCTCAAAGGAGGCCTCTCCTTCACCTGACACCCCTTCTCTCTCCAGGGTTTTACTGTCTTCTAAGGTACCTTACATTTTACAAGTTTATTTTATCCTCCACCTTTCCCTCGAGAAACCTGCCAGCCTGGTGAGGGCATGTTCCCCGCGGAGCCCCCTGCCCGGGCCAGAGGGTGGTCCCTGAGCACTGCCCACACGTCCTCAGGGAAACACAAAGCAGTCCTCACACAGCCCTCCTAGGTGGGGAGATTTGGAGGGGGGATTACCCAGTGCCGAACAATCTCAGAACTTTTTGCTAAGTCAGACCCAGTGGGGCTAGGCCCTGAAGGAGGCGAGCATCACAGAAGAAGCCAATGTTACTTTCTGGAGCGGGGGCTTCCTGAGAATCCCTGAGGTTCGGAGCTGCTGGATTCAGGGGCGGCGGCAGAGCGGCCGCAGACCTCAGCAATTTCCCGCAGAGCTCATCAGCCCAAGCAAAGGCGCTGAGCTGAGGGCAGAGATGTCAAATGCACAGCAGCACCCCCCTGCTCCCCCCTCCCCGGGGTGGGGGTGCAGAGCCCTAGCAGAGCTGCCAGGCCCGGGAGAGGGGTGTCTGCCCGTGCAGGCTTTGCGGAGCCCCAGGCTCAGCCTGTGGGAGGCGGGAGGGCCAGCCGGCCGCGCAGCTTTAGAGAAGTCAAATTTAGCACCCCAGGATTGCAGGAGCTCTGCCCCTAAGCCCTGGCCTCCCCCTAGCTGCGCGGCGGGTAGGCCTTCTCTCCCAGGCGCAGAGCGAGGGGCAGGAGGGGACACCGGGCGGCGGACAGGGAGGGCAGAAATCACACTCCAGCTGCGAGATTTGACACAGGTTTTCGGACTCCGGCGACCAACAAGAGTATTTCACTGCGGGGCGCGACGCACCCTGGAAGCAATACTCTCGGGGAGTGGGGGGCCTGAGGACCCCCGCCGCGCTCCTCCCGCTCCCCTCCCTGCCCCCCCCTCCCCCGCCCGAGCGCGCTCGCAGGGCCTGCCCGGGCCTCTTCCCCGAGCCGCGCGCACCTGAATCCCCGGGGGGCGGAGGGGGCCAGGCGTGGGCGCGCCAAGCCCTCGGTCCCCGTGCAGCTGCGGGCCCCCGAGGCATGAGCAAGTCATCTGCCTGCAAGCCCCGCTGCGGCCCGCGCCCCCACACCCGGCCCCCCGCAGCCGGGCCCCCACACTCGCCCCCTTCACACCTCGCGCCCCCACACTCGCTCCCCCTCACCCCCCGTGCCCCACACCCTCCTTCCTCGGCCCCCTGCAACCGCGCCCCCACACTCGCCCCCTTCACCCCTCGCGCCCCACACGCTCTCCTCCTTGGCCCCCCGCAACCGCGCCCTCGCACCCCGCCCCGCGCACCCACACCCGCGAACTCGCGCCCTCCCGCGCCCCCGCATCCGCCCCCCATGCCCCCGCGCTCCCGCGCCCCCTTACGTCGTCGTCTCCCAGGCCCCCAGGATCCGGCGGCGGCAGCGGGCTCGCGGTGCCTTGGACTCCGCTCTGCTGGCTCGGGCCGCCCTGCGCTGACCCCGCCCAGGCTCGGCCCCCAAGGGGGCGGTCCGGGGTCGGACCCAGGGCCTCCCGAGGACCCGGTTCAGTCCCGCCCCGCCCCTGCTACAACAGCGGCCCGGAAAGGTCCCGTCGCACGCCCCGGGCTGCGCCCCTGCTGGGGAAAAGGGCGCCTCCAAGTGCGGCCCGCGGACCCGGGCGCACACTCGGAGCCGAGGCGTTTAGGGACCTGGAGCGATTCGGGGCACCCCTGGGTCGGCTGACTCCAGGGTCAAAGGCGTCCTTCCCGTTTCTTTCCTCCAGCGCTTCGCGGCCCCTGCACCTCGCACCCGTGTGGGCGCGGGCGCGCTGGGCAACTTAAGAACAAACACAGTCGTCTGGATGGGGGCAGGTGCGGCTCCGAGGTCTTTCCAGCAAGGACCGGGGTCTGCGGCGCCGACTCGGAAGGGGTGGGGGCTGGGGCTCCCCTGACTCGTCCCACGGGCACCGATCGCAGACCTTCGCCCGTGGACCGCCCTGCTTTCCTCCTTGCGACCCCCCAGCGCCTCGCTCCTGCGCCCGGGAGGCGGCTTTCCTCGCGCCCGGCACCCTCAGGCCTCAGCCGGAAAAGGGCCTGTCGCGGAGAGCGGGATGCTGGGGACCGGCCTCCGGCCTGGCCGCTCACCCGGGTCCAGGACTCTGCCTTTAGGGAGAGGGGCTGCTTCTGGCCAGCGGACGCACGACTCATCGCCGCGTCGGGGCCTTTGCTGGTGCAGCAGCCCTGGACAGGATGCCTTCCTGCATCCGACGTGCAAAAGCCCTTCGTCACCCTGCGGTCCGGGGCAGCTCTGCACTCAAAGTTCAAAACTTGCCGTCTGTTACCCCCCCTCCATCCTTCCCCTAAATCTTTCAAACAGCAGCTCGGTCTAGAAATCCAATGCGCTATCCGTTGTGGCACAGAGCCGGGCTAAACAGCAGCTCTGGCCATTTCACCAAGGGGCTCAAATTTGCTGTTATTCTTAAAACGGCAGTGATGATGAAAACTTTTTAAAATTAGATCCTGGTAGGGTGCCTGGGTGGCTCAGTGGGTTAAGTGTCTGCCTTAGGCCCCTGGGGTCCTGATCCCAGGGTTCTGGGATAGAGCCCCACATCCCATCAGGCTCCCTGCTCAGCTGGGAGTCTGCTTCTCCCTTTCCCTCTGCCTGCAGGTCTTCCTGCTTGTGCTCTCTCTCTCTCTCTGGCAAATAAATAAATAAAACCTTAAAAAAATAAATTTAGATCCTGGTGATGACTACATGACCACAACTCTGTGAATATACCTAAAACTATTGATCTGGACACTTTAAGAGGGTCGATTGTATAGTATGTGAATTATATTTTGGCAAAGCGGGTATTTTTATATAAAATAACCACAGCGACATCATAACCTCAGGGCTCACGCCTGTATCCTAAGGTCCTCCTCCTTGGTTACATCACCCAACCAGCATTAGAATATTAAATATCAGATAGTGTGGGATATTTCAAAGTACAATCCGTATATAGGCAGTCCATAAATAAATAAGCCACACAGTCCAACTCGGCAGGCCGAAGTTTAGACAGATTTCCACTGCTTTCGGTCAAAAGCCACCCAAAGGTTTATGAAGCAAAAGGGTGGGTATAATGTGACCTCTAGAATATATTGTGTATTTTTAAAAACCAGAACAAAGGCTGTTTCTCTGGATAAACTCTGGAGAGTTTCCAGGGACATTGGGTAGAATGAAAAATAACTTGGGGGAGGGGACGATTTTAAATAAAAATTGTAGATCAGTTCCTGATTCACCACCAAGGAAACAAGATTCTTCATGTCAAAAATGCACACATGAGGAAACATCAGTCAAAAACCAAATAAAGTAACATTCTAGAAACTAATGGCCCGTATCTCCAAAAATGTCCGTGTCAAAACAATGTCAGTGTCATGAAACACAAAACAAGGCTGAGAAACTGTTTCTCGTTGAAAGGCCAACGAATCGTGAAAACCAACTGCAGTGCTCTATCTGGACTGGGCCCTGGGCTGGGAACAGTTCTAGAAAGGATTTCCTGGGGACATCTTAGGAAGCTCTATAGATTAAACAATAGATTATAAATGTTAAATATCTTGATTGTGAGAATTGAATTTTTTCTAAGTGAATCTCTGTGATCTTAGGAAAACATACGCTGAAGTATTTAAGGACTAACAGAACACCAGGTCTGAAACGGTTCTATCTATCTATCTATCTATCTATCTATCTATCTATCATCTATCTATCATCTATCTATCTATCATCTATCTATCTATCTATCTATCTATCTATCTATCATCTATCTATCTATCTATCTATCTATCATCTATCATCTATCTATCATCTATCTATCGAGGGAGAATCATAAAGGAAATGTTGCAAAATATTAACAATTAGTAACCGGGTAAAGAGTGTTTGGGAGCTCTTTATACTATTCTTGCAACAACTTTACTGTGAGCTTGGAATTATTTTGAAATAAAAAGCTTAAAAACTTGCGGATCAGGGAGGGGCACCTGGGTGACTCAGTCGAATAAGTGACCAGCTCTTGGTTTCAGCTCAGGTTGTAATCTCAGGGTCATGAGATCCAGATCCCCAGGTCAGGCTCCACACTCAGCACGGAGTCTGCTTAGGACTCTGTCTCCCTCTCCCTCGGCCCCTCTCTGTGCACCCCCATCCCCTCAAATAAATAAATAGATCTTTTAAAAAATTGTGGCTCAAACATACGCATTTATCTCAGTTACCAAAAACAACATGACAATAACTACAGAGGGATTTAAAAAAAGCTATATGTTCCACAGGGACGAAGTGAACGAGAGAAAAGGTGACAAGCAGAGGAGAAACGTCGAGTTTTTGTACAGTGGAAAGTCGGGTGATTGATTCAGCAAAAAACAAATAAAGCTGAAAACCTTTCTACAACTGGAAAGCAGGCACACTCTTGCTCTAGACCTGCCGGGATCAGCAAACTATAGCCAGGGCTAAATCTGACCTGCAACTTACTTTTGTAAATAGTTTTACCGAAGCAAGGCTGTACTTGTTTGCCTATTGTCTATGACCACAATTGCAGAGATGAGCAGTTACCCATAAAGCCTAAAAAATGAATTATTTGGTCCTTTCCAGGAAAAGTTTGCCAGCACCTACCCTACAGCCCTGCAAAGTCTTGGGAGCTAAAGGCATGAGGAGCCTCTGAAAGCAGGGATGTGGGTGGCGAGGGGAACAGCGGTCCGCCACACACCCTGAGCGTCCACACGGCAAGCACGCACGGCAAAGACTCAGTCATGGGGCGTTACTGCTTCATGAGTAGAGGTTTTCACTCTTGCAGGATGAAAAGCGTCCTGCAGGTGGACGGTGGTGATGGCTGTACAGCGAAGGAATCAACCGAATATCACTTAAATGGACACTTAAAAATGGTGAGGGGCGCCTGGGTGGCTCAGTCAGTTAAGTGACTGACTCTTGGTTTCGGCTCGGGTCATGATCTCGGGGTCATGAGATCGAGCCCCACATGGGGTTCTGTGCTCAGTGGGGAGTCTGCTTGAGATTCTCTCTCTCTCTCTCTCTCTCTTTCTCTCTCCTTCTGTCCCTCCCCTGCATGTGCTCTCTCTCTCTCTCTCCCTTGTGCTCTCTCTCTAAAATAAATAAATAAATCTTTAAAATGGTTTAGATGGCAAATTTTATGTTATATGTGTTTTATTGCCAAAAAAAAGGGGGGGGGACCCTGGAAGGATTAAAGTCTGTATAAGAAGTTATAGCCCCTGTCCCTGGTTCTCACTCCAAGCCCTCTGATCTGCCTATCTTGGCAGGTCAGGGGTTTCTGTTCTGAAACTGAACAGAGAGGTTTCGCACTCAGGGGAGGGACACTCGGCACAAGCAGGACAGGGATGGGGCGCCTGACAGAACACAGGAGAATGGAGTGAAAGCGTTCACGCTGAGCTGTGAGTCCCTCCTCAGCCCCTTCCTGCTGTGGGTTCGCACAACACTGCCTCCGGGTACTAACCCCCAGGCAGGAAGTGGAGGGTCGGCCTCTGAAATAACCGAGCAGTTCCCGGGCAAAGAGCCACAGATAATGACCTCTGGGGGCCCCTGGCTCCCGTCTGACCGCCCTCCACCGACGCCAGCTGGGCTTACCGCCCGCCCCTCACACGGAGCCGCCAACTGGCGTTTCAGGGTCTCAGGCCTAGATAGTAAAAGATCAGACGCTTGGGGAAAGCCTGACATGAAAGGCAAAGCACAGAAAGAAAGTGCTCGCAGGCAACAGAAGAAACTGTCATATCCACAGAGATAAGAAATGCATTGTATTTATGAAGCAGCAACAGGAGGCAACAGAGAAAAGGAGCATTCAGACAATTAGAAAACACTTTCTGAAATAACATTTTTCACAGAAAAGTCAGAGCACGGAGTTGAGGAATTCTCCCAGAAAAACAGAACACGAATCAAAGAGATAGATGGTGGGGGAAAAGAAAAAGGAAGGAAGGGAGGGAGGGAGGGAGGGAGGGTGGGAGGGAGGGTGGGAGGGAGGAAAAGCAAATCAGAAGATGTATCCAGGAAACGACCGGACTAACGTGAGTCCCACAGCGGAGAATAAGGGGGCGCCTGGGTGGCTCAGTCGGTTGAAGTGTCTGCTTGCGGCTCAGGCCATGATCTCGGGGTCCTGGGATCAGGTCCCACATCGGGCTCCCTGCTCCACGGAGAGTCTGCTTCTCCCTCTCCTTCTGCCCCTGCACCATCATCCCCCCTGCTCATGCTAGCTCTCTCACTTGCTCTCTCTCTCTCAAATAAATAAATAAAGTTTTTAAAAGAGAGAGAGAAAAAAGAATTTAGAGAGAAGGAAGTAACTATAAAGAAATAATCCAAGAGTATTTCCCAAACCAAAGGACCAGAGTCTCCAGATTGAAAGGACACAATAAAAAACCAGAACCACACCAATGCAAGTCATCATGAACTTCCAGAATACTAAAGAAAAGATAAGCTCCTAAAAACTCCTAGAGAGAGAGGAAAAAAAAAAAAAAAACCTCCTAGACAGAAAAATGAAAACATAAAGAGGTCAACACAAACAGTAGTCAGAATGTCTCGGTCTTCTTAGCAGTAACACTGATACCATAAGGTAGGGACACAAGGCCTTCAAAAGCTGGAGGGACATTATCTCCAAGAGAATTCCAAAATGAAGTACGAGGGCAAATCGACACATGCGAAAACAAAACAAAACAGAAAAAACAACAACAACACATGCAAGGGCTAAAAAAGCCTTTTCACTTCTCGCGTACCCTCTCTTGAGATGTAACTAGCAGATGTGCTCCAGCAAAACGAGGGTGTAAATGACGAAGGGGAGGACACGGTGACCAGGAGCAGGGGGTCTAATACAGAGGAGCGGCAGCAGGCTAGGAGAGCAACCTGTCTACACGGGGCGCCGGGAGGCAGGTCTCCAGGGAAAAGAAGGAATTAATACGTTAACTGATAGAATTAAGCTTTTGGAAAATAATATGAATAGACACTCGTCAGATCTGATGGCGTATTTGGGGAAAAAACTAAAGAAAGGAACATGGGAAAATAAGCAAAGGGTAAAATGGAATAATTACAAGAAAAACAGAAAGTTGTTCAGGAGAGAAAGTGTAATCATGGTGCGCTGCTCGGCTCTGCACTGGGCAGTATCTCCGTAGCCGTGATTGTGGAAACTACTGACTTAGCAGGAAGCTCCTATGACCAAATGGGGAGGCGCAGGGGCAGCCGAAGAGGTGTCTGGCCTTCATCTGCAGAAAATCAATAGAGAATGCCCAAAATTGACAAACCTGGAAATATGGATTATAAGTCTGTCATTTAGACAGACAGAAATAAATGCTAAAAGGCTTGGAAGGTAGAATAAGAAAAATGAGTGATGGGGGATTGTTCTATTTTATTCTAAGCCTTGATCATTTTATTTTTTTAAGAACAATGTGCAGGGATAAAAGTAAAGATTAACTTGGGGGCGCCTGGTGGCTCGGTCAGTTAATCATCTGCCTTTGGCTCAGGTCATGATCCTGGGGTCCTGGGATCGAGCCCTGCATTAGGCTCCCCAACCTTTGTGCTCTCTCTCGCTATCCCTCTCTCTAAAATAACAAAATAAAATCTTTAAAAATAAAGAAAAATAAAAATTAACTTAAAAATATTGTTTTCTGAGGTCCCTGGACCCTCCAGATTCATTGCTTTTCCCTGTAGGTTCTAAAGCCTGGCTTGTGCTCTTGCAAACTCTGGGCTCGGATCAATTCCCATAAACTGCTGTTCCTTTCTCTTCTCAACTCAAGCTTTTCCTTCGCTCTTATTCACCACCGGGCTCCTGCCCTACCCAGTCTGCTATCTGGACACTCCCCATGCTTACCAATAAATTCCTTTACCAGACACCCATCGAGAGCTTACTGATTGCATCAGATCCTGCCTGCATTTCATGACAATTAGATTCTCAAAAGGGCAGAGCGCCCACTACTCATTACTGCAAGATGAACGGATTACAAATCCACTGGGACATTAAGACGTGGGGGTGGGGATGCCAAATAGGTATTTTACATAAGGTTCCAGAAAAGGGAATTTTGCAAGAATATTAATTATATAGAATAGTTTCAACTCTGCGTCTTCTCATCATTTTTATAGTCAAGTATATTTACCAGTCATCTGTCAGCATATGGTGCTACCAACGAACCCACCAATAAATAAAACGCAAGCAGAATCCCCAGTTTCTAGAAACTTGCCCATGTACCATACACAAGATAATTTGCAAAGGTATCTGTTGGGGATATCAGGAATGACAACATAATACATAATATGTCCTATGTGCTGAGTTACTACTAATAGGAAAGAATCTTAGATTTCGTATAGATTTTACATTTATAAAGAATGCAAAGAGGAGAGATACAATTTGTTGGATTTTAAAGCATGTTCCCCGTGGCCCAGGAAGGAGGAAGGATAGATTATTACTCACCGATCCCCAAAGCTCTTCTAAATGATTTCACACTGACTCTCCACACCACTTTCTCCCAGGTGTCCCTGGTTCCCTGACTGTACCCTACTCTCAGGGCTTCCAGAGCAATGATCAAGGATACAACTGTGTGAAGATCAGAGGTCAACAGAAGGAAGTAAAGAACCTGACAAGCCCACAAACTTCCAAGGCGGGAAAGGCTCTCTTGGGCCCTCTATGGGTCTGCACTGAACACTGCATCTTTTCTATGCCAGCTCGACTATGAAAATAATTTGGTTCCCATTTTGAACAGATGGGCGGGGCTCTTATTTAAACCTGGTGTTTTAATCAATTATTTGAAGCATCAGCTGGGTCTGTGAGGTGTTTAAGACAACAGCAGTTTCAGCCCTTCTCACCATTTTACCCCCAGCCCCCATTCTCCTGAAAGAGTAAAAACCAGGTTTAACCCTTCTAGTGGATTCTTTTTATATTTGTGTATTTACATTTGTTTCTTTTTTTCCCACTCACATCTCAAGCACTGAGATGGTTGAAGACATCAACGGATACGGAAATTAGCTCTTTCTTCAACTGACGTCACTCCATGGACTCCCATCCTCCCCCCCAGCCCCCCAAATAGTTTTAGTGGTATCATTACTCAGTGTTTTCAGTGTTCCGAAGGCAATTCAGCGCTGATCTATAGAACCACGATTAATTTTCTTTTCCTGTTTAACACGTTTCCCCTAACATTAATATTTTTGAATTTTGCATAATTTTTCCCTGTGGATCAGCCCCTACTTCAAACACCAACCCCTCAATAGTAAATTCATTCATGTTGGATTTCCTTCGAGTTCATTTTTTTAAAGTGCCTCCGGAGACTTCTGACCTGCCTCATTTGGTCTGGTTGCTCCACGCCTGGGCCACCACCGCGGCCGGGCTCCCCTTCACCCCTCCTGGGGATCCTTTCGGGGCTCTCCTGTTAGGTATCTGCTTCCTGCACCCCTTTCCCCCTCTTCCTTGGCTCACCCCGTTAAGGTTTTGGAGGAGCGCATCCCTGATTGATTCTTGTAAAGTTCTGAGACATCGTGTAGGTTTCTGTTCTCAGGGATTCCTGCCTTTTGCTTGGTGACCTCCAGGGAGTGCCTCCCCGCAGATGAATATAATCGCCCAGGTCACTGACGCTGGGCTTGGACATGCCGCTTGCTCTGATCATAGAATACAACAGGACATCTGAGCAGAGGCTTTGAGAGCTGTTGTGAGATTTTGCTCTTTCCTCCTCGATGCTGGAGCCAAGACATTGGGTAGGAGCAGGATCGCAGAGCCACAGCTCCAATTTGAGCAAAAAATTCAACTGCTTTCAAGGTACTGAGATTGGGAGGTTGTTACTTCAGTAAAACATAATCTAAGTGTGTCTGGAAAGCATCTTTATTCTAGGTTTCCCATTAATTAATGCAACATTCCAGAATGGAAAGAATTTTCCTTCAGAGGTGTGATGGCCTTGTTCCGTGATCTCCTGGTTTCTAGGACCGCCACTGACAAGTCCAAAGCCATTCTTTTTTTTTTCTTTTTAAGTTTATTTATTTAAGTAATCTCAGGACCCCAAGAGTAAGAGTCGCACCGTCTTCCAAATGAGCCAGCCAGGCCCCCCAAGTCCAAAGCATTCTGATGCTAGAGCCTTTTCAAAGAACCCCTCTTTCCCTCTAGGATCTTTTCTTTGCCCGCACAGTTCTGAAATTCCAGCGTCACTGGCTTTGATACTTGGTCGACTTTCACGCACCATACACGGCACTAGGAGGGCCCTTCCAGTCTGGACACTCACGTCCTTTAATTCCCCAAATATTTCTTAGGTCATCTTATTGATAATTTCTTCGACTTCATTTTCCGTTTTCTGGAATTCCTGTATTCCAAATCTTGAACTGCTTTTCTTATCCTTTCTCTCCCCCCCTTTTTTTTCTGCCTCATTTTTTTTCTTCTTGGCTCCAATTTCTAAGATAGTTCTGTAATCTTTTTCTCTTCACATTTTTGTGTTTTCATTTCAGTGATCATGTTCTTAATTTCCAAGAGCCTTTTGTTGTTGTTCTAATCTAGGCTCTGCTGGAAACAGAGTGTAAGACAAGGGTTTGCATGTAAGGAACTTATTTGGGACGTCATCCCAGGGACAGGAGTAAGGGAGGGGAGGTGAAAATGTAAAGGAGGAAAAGACGATATGAGGATGTTTTTTTCTTTTCTGGGGGGGAGGAGAGTGCAGAAGGAGAGGGAAAGAGAGAATCTCAAGCAGACTCCCTGTTGAATGTAGAGCCTGATGACGGCGTTCTAACCCACAACACTGAGATCATGACCTGAGCTGAAATCAAGAGTCGGACGCTCAACCGACTGAGCCACCCAGGCGCCCCACGAGGATGTGTTTTCTACTTGGCCACTGCTCTGGGTGGCCGGTGTTTGCTCCTATGGAACCTTCTGAGAACCTTCTGAGGAGCTTTCTAAAACCAGTCTCAGAGCTGTCCACCCAGGGGACAAAAAGTGGGAGTGAGAGCTCCCATCCCTCACTGGCCCAGGGTGACCTTACAGGCTTTGGCTCCCCAGTACTTGTGAGTCGTGTGTGCACGGATGCCAAGAAGAGTGATATCAGACCCGATTCGTAAAGGAGTGGAGTAGGAGGGTGAGTGGCTATCATCCAAATTTGAAACTTGTGTCTGATAAAAGCTTATCTATAGCAGGCTGAGTAATGGCTCCCCCAAAGTTACCCATGCCCTAACCCCCAGAGCCTGTGAATTTGCTGCCTTATGTGGCAAAAGCGACTCTCCAGATATGACTGACCTGGAGACACGATCCCGGGCTAGGTGGGTGGGCATTAGTCACAGTGTCTTCACAAGAGGGAGGCAAGGAGGTCAGAGGAGGCAGAGGTGACGGGGCAGAAACAGGGTGGGAAGGTGATGTAACGTGGAGCCATGAGCCAGGGAAGGAGGCCAGCCCCCCTGGGGACCGGCAAAGGCAGAGAAATGGATTTTTCCCCAGAGGCTCCCCAAGGAACAAACCCTACTGACACCTTCACTTCCGCTCTTGAAGATCTGTTCCAGACTTCTGATCCGGTAAGAGAATACGTTCGTGTTGTCTTAAGCCACTGAACTTGTGGCTTCCTCACGTGTCACTGCAATCCCTTCTGTTCACGAGCCCCTTGTCCCCAAGGAAAGCACTCATCTACCTGCAGTCACTTACGGATTATTTTGCAGTTTTTGCAACTGGAAATTCACCAGAGTTAAGCCATTCAATATGTGCTCAGAGGCCTGGCTCCTTGCACTCAGCATATTTTGAGATTCGTCCACTTTGTCGTATGTATTGGTAGTTATTCCTCCTTTTCATCGCTGAGCAGTATTGCTATGTATGGATATACCACAATTTGTTCATCCCAACACTTGACTTACTGATGGACTACTGAGTTGTTCCCAGTTCGGGGCTATTAATAATAAAGCCACTATTAACATCCATGTACAAGCTAGGGCACCGGGGGGGCTCATTCAGTAGAGCGTGCAACTCTCGATCTCAAGGTTGTGAGTTCGAGCCCCAAGTTGGGTGTAGAGATTACCTAAAAAACGTATCTTTTTAAAATTTTATTTATTTGAGAGAGAGCACGAGTGGGGGGGTGGGGGGTGGGCAGGGCAGAGGGAGAGAGAAAAGCAGACTCCCCGCTGAGCAGGATCCCGATGCGGGGCTCAATCCCAGGACCCTGAGATCATGAACTGAGCCTAGGACATCTTCTTAACCAACGGCTTAACCCAGGTGCCCTAAAAATAGTATCTTTAAAAAAAATTCATGTGCAGGTCTTTGTGTGGACGGTAGATGTATGCACAATTTTTAAAGAAACTGCCTGTTTTCCCAATGGTTGTACCAGTTCACATTCCTACCAGCAGTTCATGAGAGGTCTGGTTGCACCTCATCCCTGCCAGCTTTTGGTAGAGTCAAGGTTTTACATTTTAGCCGTTCTAATAGGTGCATAGTGGTAGCTCATGATTTGAAATTGCATCTCCTTAACGACTAATAATGTTGAACATCTTTTCATGTGCTTATTGGCCACATGTATATCTTCTTCAGGGCAGTGTCTTTTGTGTACTTTTTTGGGGAGAGGGTTTATTGAGTTTTGAGAGTCCTTTAAATGAGAGTTCTTATATATGTATTACATATATATATATATATGCTTTACAAATAATTTTTGATATGTGGCTTGTCATTGTCTTAACGGTGTTTCTAGAAGAACAAAAGATTTTAATTTTGAAGTCCAATCTTTTTTATAGATTGCATACAGATTAAGAAATATTTGCCTAACCAAGGTCATGATTCCCTCCTCTTTTCTTCCAGAAGTTTCATACTTTAGGGGAGCCTGGGTGGCTTAGTTGGTTAAGCATCTGACTCTTGATTTCAGCTCGGGTCATGATCTCGGGATCCTGGGATCAAGCCCCACATGGGGCTCTGTGCCTAGCAGGGAGTCTGCTTGGATTCTCTCTCTCCTTCTCCCTTTGCCCCTCCCCCCCTTCTCTCTCTAAAACAAATAATCTTTATTTTTTACTTTTTTTTAAAGATTTTATTTATTTATTTGGCAGAGAGAGTCAGCCAGTGAGAGAGGGGACACAAGCAGGGGAGTGGGAGAGGAAGAAGCAGGCTTCTAGCGGAGATCACGCCCTGAGCTGAAGGCAGATGCTTAATGACTGCGCCACCCAGGCGCCCCTAAAACAAATAATCCTTAAAAAAAGTTTTGTGGTTTTATATTTAGGTCCATGGTTCATCTTTTAAATTAATATTTGCATATGGTGCAAGGTAGAAGTAAAGTTTGAATTTTTTAAACATAGGAATATCGAATCATCCCAGCACCATTTGCTAAATAGACTGTCCTTTCTCCATGACTTGCTTTTACAACTTTGTAAATTAATAGTTACCCACGTAAGTGTGGTTCTGTTTCTGGACTCTATTCTGTCCCACTGATCTTGTTTATGTTGCTGTGGTCTTGAAGAACCGTGGCTTTACAAGACATGAAAGAAGGTGGTTTTAGTTCTGCACTTTAGCTCATCTTTTGCAAAGATGTTTTAGCTCTTCCCGCCCAGGTCTTTCGCTTTCCCATGTGAATTTCAGAATCAGAATATCGATTTCTACAAAAAAGCATGCTGGGATTTTAACTGGGGATACATTGAATCTATATATCAATTTCAGGGGAAAATGACATTTTAATAATACTGATTCTTCTGACCTGTGAATAAGATCACTCACTTAAGTCTTAATTTCTCTCAGCAATGTTTTCTAGCTTTCAGTATGTATCTTTTGATATTAAAAATGTATTTGTCAATTTAACTTCCATGTTTTTTGCAAGTATATAGAAATAAAGTTGTATATATTATATACATTAATCTTGTAACCTGCAACCTTATTAGTTTCAGTAGCTTTTTTTGTAGATTCCATAGGATTCTCTATGTAGGCCATCGCGTTGTCTACAGAGTTACTTCTTTCTCTTCAGTTTGGATGCCTTTTCTTTCTTTTTCTTGCCTTACTGCACTGGTTAGTTTCCTGTATGACAGCAGTGAATGTTTTACTGCTAAGAGATTGTAAAGAATTTTTCTGGTCTCTGTTCCAGGAAACCAGCGTTCCTGGGAATTAACCTCTAAATCTTTGAAATCTCCTGAGTGATAGAAGTACCTTTGTTATTCATGGTGGGTCCCTGTGACCATCTCTTGAGTTTATGCTAATGAGGTAACTCAGAAAGGGGCTAGCCATGCCAGAAAGACCAACCATGTGATTAGAGGGTTGGGGCTTTAAGGAGGGTTTTAGCCCATCCTCCAGGAAGGGGAAGGGTGGCTGAAGATTGAGCTCTAGTGCATGGCCAGTGATTCGATCATTCCTATGTAATGGAACATAATGGACAGCCAAAGCTCGGGTCAGTGTCCCTGGTGGGTAATCATTCATGAATGCACCAGGAGGGTAATTTGTCCTAAGGACATGGAAGCTTTACGCTTTGTTTTATCCTATGTCTTTTCCTTTGACCAATATCTTTTATAATAAATATTTTTATAATAAATAATTATATCTTTTATAATAAAATTGTTACATATAGTTGGTTCTAGTTTTTTGGGTTTTTTTTCATTTTGACAATTTCTGTGTGTTTAGACTATTGGTATTTAATATTACTTTAATGTAAGTCTTGATGTGTTTGCATTCAGGTCTACCATTTTATTGTTTTGTGTTTCCTGTTTTGTTGTTGTTATTCCTGATACCCCTTTCTTGCCTTTTTGGGGGTCATTTAACTTTTTTTCCAGTATTTCATTTATCTATCTACTAAACGAACTATTTGTAGTTCTTTTGGTGGTTGCTTGAGAGATGAGAATACACACGTTTTTCAGTCTACTTGGAATCAAGATTTCACCACTTTGAGTGGACTGTCGAAACTTTACTAGCATATAGGTTCCGTCATCCCTCTCCTTTGTTCTGATATCTTACATATTCCATCAGTGAAAACACCATCCGTGCCATATTTTATTTCTATCATCAAATGTATTTTAAGAACTCGAGAGAATCATTTAATTCTTTTAACCCAGATCATGACTATTTCCGTTGCCCTTCCTTCTTTCCTGATTTTCTTATGGTGTCATCTCCTTTTGGTCTGAAGAACTTCCTTTAATGATTTGTTTTAGACAGGCTTGCTGCGAACAAATTTTCTGTTTTTCTTCAACCAAGAGTGACTTTTCATTTAGTGCCTGAAGGCTATTTTCATTGGCTATAGAATTCTGGGCTGCCCGTTCTTTCCTTTTGGCCTTTTAGAAATGCTATGCTCCTTCTCCTGGCCTCCACTTCTGATGTGAGATCTAGTCATCCAAATCATTAGTTCCCATAGATCACTGTTGTTTTTCACTGGCTGCTTTCAAGAGTATTGTCCAGTTTTCATGATGATTTGTGTTGGGTGTGGGTATCTTGGGAGTTTCCTGAATCCATAGGTTTCAGTTTTTCACCAAATTGGGAAGTTTCTAGCCAGTATTTCTTTAAATATTTTTTCCAGCATCATGGTTTCTCCTCTCCTTCTGGGATTCTGATGGCACAAATGTTAGACCTTTTCTCATTGTCCTGCAGATCTCTGGAGCTCTGCTTGTGGTTTTGCTTTCTTGTTTCTCAACCTTTTTCTCTGGTCTTCAGATTAAATTCTCTTGGTTTATCTTCAAGTTCACTGTTTCCTCCATTATGCTAGACTATTCAGGGAATTTTTAATTTTGGTTACTGTGTATTTCAGTTCTAAAATTTCCATTTCATTCTTTTTATATACATATCTTCTTCTTCTTTGAAGAGATCCCCTCCCCCCATTGGCTACAAGAGTGTTCTTGATGATTTGCTGGAGCATTTACAATAGTTGCTTTAATGTCTTTATCAGATGACTCCAACATCTGGTATCTCAGTGCTGGGATCGCTTGCCTGTCTTTTTCTAGGAGTTGAGATTTTCCCCATTTCCTGGTGTGCCAGGTAATTCTGGATCGTATCCTTGGCATTCTGAACGTTGTCATTAAACTCTAACTCTTGTTTATTAAAATTCTGACCAAATAGACATAAAACATTGTATGAGTTTCAGGTGTGTAAGATCAGGCAAAGGTTTTGAAAGCTAAACTGACACTGGAATGATAGCCTTCAGAAGGCAGTTTGGGACGTCAGTTCAACTTTCAAAATCATTGCCATGCATGTGAATGCCTCCCAGTTGCCAGGCTAGGATTTGGGCGGTGGTCTCATTAAGAGTCTTCGGTCTGCTGAAACAGATCAGATGCACACATACGTACAGCTTGGCAGTGGACTCAGGGGTTCATCAACAACTTAATGAGGTCCGTTCCTGAATTCCTTCCTTTCTGTGATCTCTTTGGTACTTTCTGGTTCCTTCTATTTTCAGTTCTCTGGCCAGAAGACTAGTTTTGCCACTGTGTCTGCATCCAGGGCCAAGTGGATGGAGGGCAGAGAGAAAAATGCAACGGGGATTGGTTCTACCCTCTTGGAGACAAAGCTATATGGGAGAGGGTCATCTCCCCAAGTTTTGACTCCTGCAGGCTCCCACTTCCAGTAGTGGATGCTGTCACCATGATGGGATTGCTGGGGTGGGAGTGGGGGGCCGGGTAAGAGAACACAAAAGAGTAAAAAAACAAAGGACTTCTACACTCTCTTGGGTGTATTAGAAGTTCCCCCTCCTTGAGCCAGATTAAAAGGGCTTGTGACCTGTCTGCACCCCAGTATCTAATTCCAGTTTTCCAACGTGCTGAGTTCACGCTGGGGGATACCAGAGGGGGAAAATGGTGGACTCATTGCTGGTTCAGTGGTACTTCAACATCTCTACTTCTTTCCTTATCTACCTGCTGTTTTCTTTCGGCGCTCCACACACTCGCAGCTGTCCCTGGTGGAAGAGCCATGGGGCACGTGCTTGCTCCACCTTATCTGGAACCAGTCCAACTGATGCTTTTAAAGTTTATTCTCTACACCCAATGTGGGCCTCAAACTCACGACTCTGAAATCCAAGAGCCACACACTCCTCCAACTGAGCCAGCCAGGTGCCCCCCAACTAGTGCTTTTAATGTAAGAAAGAGGAATGAAATCATTTTGACTTTCTTCTCACATTATCATACATTTCAACTGCAGTACTAAAGGAACGTTTTCCCTGTTGTTTAAAGAGAAATAGTACTAAATACGATGATACTGCCATTCCCACAAGGCATTTTTGACTAAGAGGAACAGGAGTGTGATAAAGGTAGGGACCTGGCTTTCAGTTTCATTTTCAGTAGGCAGAAAGGATAGGACCTCTTACTGTTCTTGGGCAATTAATTTCACATTTCACTCATTCTGAATTTGTTTTAGAATACTTTGAAGACTATTACCATCATGCAACTGTTAATGTTAGATTTTCAAGGGTAACATAAGAATCAACTATAAAATGCTGCCAACACTGCCTCTAATCAATGACTTAAGCTGTGGCTGAGAAAGAGACTTTATATATATATTATACACACAGACACACTTTTTTTTTTTTTTTTTTTTTTTTTTTTTTTTTTTTTTTTTTGCGAGCAACCCGGCGGGGAGGGGCACAGGGAGAGGAAGAGAAGAGAAGCAACCCGGCGGGGAGGGGCACAGGGAGAGGAAGAGAATCTTTTTTTTTTTTTTTTAAGATTTTATTTATTTATTCGACAGAGATAAAGACAGCCAGCGAGAGAGGGAACACAAGCAGGGGGAGTGGGAGAGGAAGAAGCAGGCTCGTAGCAGAAGAGCCCGATGTGGGGCTCGATCCCAGAACGCCGGGATAACGCCCTGAGCCGAAGGCAGACGCTTAACCGCTGTGCCACCCAGGCGCCCCAGGAAGAGAATCTTAAGCAGGTTCTAAGTTCAGCACGGAGCCCAAAGCAGGGCTCAATCTGAGGACCGAGATCATGACCTGAGCTGAAATCAAGAGTGGTACACTTAACCAACTGAGCAACCCAGGTGCCACGAGACTTTAGATTTTTAAGACAGGAAGTTGGCAGAGTAGGTACCCCAAGAGAGAAAATCCAACCTTTTACGGTAGAGAACATATATAGCCTAACAGCAATGTTTAATGAACTCTGTACTCCAAGGAGAGTGGGTCCTTGTAAGAGAACAAAATGAAATTATTTTAGCTGCTAACTATACCTAGAATCTCAATTACCACAGTGACTTCACGTGGATGACCTCAGAGTCAGCAGTTTGATCAAACACATCACAAACATGTTTGTTAAAAGTTAACCCAGGGAAGTGTGATTATGGTGTCTAGAAATACTTCATGATTAAAAAATACTGGGAGGGGCGCCTGGGTGGCTCAGTCGTTAAGCGTCTGCCTTCGGCTCAGGGCTCGAGCCCCACCATTGGGCTCCCTGCTCTGCTGGGAGCCTGCTTCTTCCTCTCCCGCTCCCCCTGCTTGTGTTCCCTCTCTCGCTGGCTGTCTCTCTCTCTGTCAAGTAAATAAATACAATCTTTAAAATAAATAAATAAAATTGGGAGTACACAGCACTGCAATTTTAAGAATATATGATGATTTGGTGTTTTGTTATTTATATGGTCTTTAAGAAATTTGATACATTTACCAATTAATTATCTTAATAATTTTATTTTGTGCAGACACATACAGAAGTTTTAGATTTAAGGATTTCAGTTTCTTCCCACATAAGAACACTCTCTCTGGGGACAGTCTTGTTCTGCCCCCCCACGGCCAAAAATGGCATTTAATAAAGACACAGCTCTCAGCAGAAAAGGCAGACGTTACCTCTAAATAATCCTTCAATTAAAGTTATGAAATAAACTTTAAGAGCCAGGTATACCTTTTTCCCTAAAAAATGCAACTACTACTGCCAGCAGCTACCATTTATTGAGCTTTATTATGTTCCGAGCACCGTACTAAGGGCTAACAATAGGTTCTACCCTTTGATCCTCCTCAAGTCCCAGGAATACTGCTGTCAGCCCAACTTCCAGAGAAGGAAACGGGGGCTCAGAGAAGTAACCTAAGACCACAGAGTGAGGAAGTAGTGGAGACCAAGTCCCCAGGCCAACTGCCTTGCAACCTCTGCTCTCCACTCTGTGCTATAAGTTACAAGGACCCAAGGAACTCAAATCCCAGTCCCTCCCTTCCAGGATATTTTTATAAAGCAGTGTTAAAAAGCAGAAGGTGTAAATGAGAAAGAAAAAGGCCAAAAAAATCCTCCAGTGATCCCACTGATCAGGGGAGAGGGGACCCCAAACCCTAAACACCCTTTACTATTTGATGTTACTTTTCTTAGTCAAGAAAACAACCTTGCCACCAACATAAATCTTCAGAGAAGGTCCTGTGATAAAACGTACTGGCGACAAACAAAATTTACTACGGTCTCATCAGGCTCATTTTAGACTAAATGAATACAGTATATCCCAGTCAAGAAATCAGTAATTCTTGAGATGTTAAAAACTTCAAGAGAAACAATACATATTCACATAATATTTTACTTACTTCTCTGAAACATGCAAAAATTCGTATGGCTAATGGAATTTTCCATGTTAAAATGCTGCTCAACACGACAAATTCCTAACAAAAAAATATTTTAATGTAGGAAGCAACAAGTGAACATTACATTTAGGTGATAAAATTCAGGTTATAATAATATGATAAATATCAAATAATATTCCTTCTGGCCTAATGGAAAACATAACAGTTGTGACAGTCACGCTTAACACCTTGGTTAAATACAGAGAGGAACGGGCAGGGGTGGCACAGACATATGCAAAGATTTAACAGTTTGAATAATCTCGAGCCCTTGTGAGAAAACATAGATGGGAAATCGGTGGCAAACACTTGTGTAATATGGTGCTTTCAGTCCGCCAGCAATCATTCTGTTCGTGCACTTCAAGTAACTGCAGTCGTTTCTGAGCACTGACAACTAGATTCCAGCAAGTCTCTGCTCAACAAGCTAATGATACTACAAACCCCTTACATTCAAAACTACAGCTTAAATTTGGAAAGTTTTAGGTAAAGTAAAGCGTACCTGCTTCCACGATGCCGTGCCGACAACTGAGACTACACTACTGTATTACACGCAGTCAGGCACCTGCTGCTCACAGGTAATTCCAGTTACCGTATTTTACGTTTGCTGGTCAACAGCACAAATTTTACGCTCCGAAAGAAATACACCAATCCAGCGAAATGCTTACATTTAATTTTCTTTTAAAGACAGAGTAACTAAATTTAAGGAAGAACTGCCTTTTACTGGTATCTCATTTTCAAATTACTGATAGGAACTTACCGTAGAATAATTATGTATTTTACCCCGTATCAACCCGCAAAAGGTTTCCCAACATATGCATTTGTTCAATTTCCAAAAATAAATAAAGGTTTTTCTACCTGAAAGCATTTACACTCCTAGCTCTCTAAAGTAAACATTAAAAAACAAAGTACAAAAAATGATCTCCCCACTTCTGAAGAGCCCACTTAATTACATAAAGTAGTTCCTTTCCCAACACTTTTTCAGATTTAAGAGATTTACTTCCTAAGAACATGACAGATCTTCACTTCAAACCATTCAGTCCGTTTCCATGGCAACACTGCGGGATTCCTTGGCTACCATAAGTCGCATTAGTTGACTGTGGAATTTCTCAATCTTCTTCACGTCTTGGGCTTGGTCTGTTCTATACACCAAACACTGTCAGAAATTTTAAAAGTACACATTAACTACGTAAAAGTAGGCTATCAACAACATAGCAAATACAGGACTGGGTACAAATACAAGTCTTTCCTACCCCGTTTTGCTCTATTCCCTCTGGAGGTCATACTAAGGCTCTTACGCTCAAGTTTCTAAGCCCCCAGTAATTACATTCCTTTAGTATCTTGTAGTATTTCCAACTTCACTGCTGTAAGCAAAAAACTAAATGAACTCTAACAGAACACCCTCAAAATTGACCAATTAACTAATATGCTAATTCCTGCTGTGGGGTCTAATGAGAACTCCAGGCTTGGAATCAGATTATTTTCTCCCTGGGATCTGGTCATGACTAATTGAGTTATATTGGGAAAAGCACAGCAATATTAGGATTGCTTCCCCCACCTGTGAAATTGGGAGTTGGGGAGGGGTCAGTAATGATAATTTAAAGAAAAAAATCCACCATCCCTTGCTCACACCTGGTCACAGTCTAAATTAAAGCAGATAAACCTGTCTAACCTTGATTTTCTGAAGGTATTCACAATTTTTAATTCAAACCAAATTCTTCCATGCTGTAAGTTAAATTCATTAGATAGATACTTAAGATCCGCTTACGGTTTCTCAAAAACCATTTGTTCTAGGGTCTTCAAAAAATATCAAATTTAAGCTGGCAGTTCTTTCCCTCATTTTGTAATAAAAGGTCCATTTTTCTTTAGCCCATTTTAAGGGTTCACATGAGTCTTAAAGGGAACGAATGATCCTGCAATAATAGTCATCAATTTAAGTAATCTGTAGTTCAATCTTATCACCCCCAACTGGTCATTTTGCCTTTAAAAACCACTCGCTTAAATTACCCACATACTGTAGAAATTTGTGTAATAATCCTGTAAAGCGGCCATAATACTCTCCAACATGTCAACTTCAGTACACGTGCTGTGGGAGAATCTATCTACCTTGTCACTACAGTTTGACAGAAAAAATTTCAGATTCATAGAAAATATGATAACTCAGTCCAGGATCAAAAAAAAAAAAATGATGCATAAATGGGACTACAAAAAGTCAGAGACACATGGTGAAATAAAAATGTAGCTTAAGACTGAGTTTTTGAAGGAATTAGTAACTATTAAAATGAATTAGCAAGGGCAGTATACACACTTTAAAAGAGTCATTAGAAAACAGATTTTGTCAGAGCGTTGATTCATATATTTACTATTCAGGAGGATGGGTCTGACTGTGTCCTTGGCCCTTTCCAAGTAAGGACTAATTTGCAGCAGTTTTAAGGAAGGACACAGAAGGCGTTCTTCTATTCCGCTCTCATCACAGGCGTCACCAGTGCGACATTACAGTTCCGGCCAACGTGTGTATGTCCCATCACTACCAGGAGGCAAACAGTCATCATTTTGAGGTAAATCAGTTCTTTGATTTTTTGATTAAAATCAGTTCCGCATTCTTTCCTATCTTACAAACAGGCCAAGCCGAGCTGTCCTCCGCAGATACACCTCTCCGCTCTGTGCCCGTCACAGCGGAAACGATTCTCAGTGTGAACGCCCCAGACTCAAGCACACGTGTGCGGGTACTAAGAAACAAGCACTGATGCCATACCACTAGGTACTTTCACGTGGGTAGTTTACGTCCCACACCCCGATCAGGGGAGCCGACCACCGCTATGGCACTTTACGGATAAGGAAACAGAGGCCCAGAAAGCCAAACTTCTGGTCTGAACTTTTCCAAGGCTGGGACGCTGGTAAATGGCTGAACTCGGATCCAAACCTCTTGACTCTAAGTCTAGCACACTACACCATTTTTCACATTTTCAGTGACTTCAAACGTAGCTGGTTCCTGGAAGACATCGTAATCATTCAAAGTCTGAATTCATGCAACCTCACAATGGAACCTTGGACACAAATATATAAAAAGCTAATATATGCGCAAAGACAGAAAGTGATTTTTAGTCACTCCAAAATTTTTTTGAAGAATTAAAAACCTGTTTACTAAGTACCCTCCCGGTCAGGACATCACGCTAGTCACTGGAAATACAGGTAAGAACTTTACTGCTGTTGTGTGGAAGTTCGGAATCTATTACAAAGACAGTTATGCCAGAACAATTGTGATACGGCACAAGAAGAGCCGAAAAGCAAAGCAAGAGATGAAGCAATCCTTTTAGCTGGGTTTTGAAAGATAAGCACCTGTCTCACCACACTGGGCGGTGGTGGGACTCAAGGCCGCAAAGATGGACGGAGGACATTCAGAGGCACAGAGGCCTAAGACAGCCCGCCACGTCTCGGGAGGCCCTCAGCAACACAGAAAAGACAGAGGGTGGGAGGCACGTGAGGCTGCAGTTACACCAGGAGTGACAAGGAGCCACTAAGGTTTTTAAGCAGGGTCATTAACGACCAAACCGGCATTTTTAGAAATCTCTCCAGACAATCAAAGGATGAACTGGAAGCAGGGACACCTTCGGGAGACGAGCCTAGCAGTCCAGCCAAGTGAGGACGACACCCTAAACTTAGGGGAGGCACAGTGAACACAGAGCACTCGTGACAGGAATGAGACCAGGGTGCCTGAGCCAGTAATTCCCAAATGCCCAGGGGAGCACGTGAAGCTATCAGAGGGTCACATACAAGCTCTTCAAGTGAAGGGCCAGCCGATGTGAGGACGGGCAAGGAAGGACCCTGAGGCGCTAGGGAACAGGAGGCGGCAGCCTGAGAAGAGACGAGGAGTCCCATTCTAGACAGGCTAATTTTTAGGAGCACCAAGGTAAGGATGCTTAACAGACAGCTAGTCAGGAAGTCAGAAGAAAAATGTGAGCTAAGTATACAAATGTGGAGACAGACCTAGATTCCAGCAGTCCGGGGCACCGCAGCTGCGGCTGAATGGACTGGTCCAGAAGCAGTATGAAGGTTGACCCAGGACAGAATCCTGGAGACACCAGTATTTATTAGCAAAGAGCAATAAGACAGAAACACAGAAAAAGAAAAAGAAGATAAAATGGAGCCACAGATGCCAAAATAGTTTCCACCAGCGTGGTTTTGTGTATCAGAAGCAGCCAGGGGGTCCAGTAAGACGTGAATGGATGAGCCCATCAGGTCTGGAAGCGAGGGGCTGCTGCCGGGCTCCCCACAAGCGTAGTTCAGTGGATGACTGCTGCATGTGGAGATCAGGTGGCAGAGGGTCCTGGAAGGAATGCGGGGTGTGGAAGTGACAAGACTGGGCAGGGAGGGAAGGAGGGAGAGCGCTATAAAGCCTATAACTTGTGTTCAAACACCATCATTTCCTTCCCGCACGCTCATAAGGAGACCTCTATTCCCTCATATCCAGTTTAAGTCTCTATACTGCTTTTGCTTAAAGTCTGAAGAAAGTAATTATTAAACAACACTTGACATACGACATTGATGAAATAAGTTATTTCCCCAAGGGTCTGTAAAAGTAGCTTCCAGAATGAGGTTTTTGACTTTGGAATGAAATGCAAAATAAGCATCCTAATGGGCAATCTGCACTACGTAATTAATTTCAAACAAGTGATTAACTCAAACAAATCTGGACATACGCAACAAATAAAAATGTATACTTACAACTAAATCATCTGTTACTTTAATACACAAACTCCCATCAGAATGCCTATATTTGAGAACCACACGGGCCTGAAATAAAAATACACATTGAGAAACAGTGAAGTCAGAAGACATTTCTCATAAATAATTTAGTCTTCAGGTATGCTGAAGAGGATCCCTCTAGAAGAGCCAAAACATCTGAACACATCTTTACCGTAAACATCATTATTGAAAGAGGTAGAAAACAGTATTTTAATTCATTTCTATTGCTGTAATTAGTTTTTTAAAAAAGATTAAAAAGTTGGATGCTTATGTGCAGCCAGTTTGAAGAGACAGACTGAAAATTCCCAACATACCCACATTCAGGGAAAGTCCATGAGACCCTTAAGGTGGTTTGTCATTAAGAATATACAGATCTGGGGCGCCTGGGTGGCGCAGTCGTTAAACGTCTGCCTTCGGCTCAGGGCGTGATCCTGGTGTTCCGGGATCGAGTCCCACATCGGGCTCCTCTGCTGGGAGCCTG
The DNA here is from genome assembly GCF_017311325.1 of Ursus maritimus. Taxonomy (NCBI): domain Eukaryota; kingdom Metazoa; phylum Chordata; class Mammalia; order Carnivora; family Ursidae; genus Ursus; species Ursus maritimus. The sequence goes on from NW_024424452.1 coordinate 69,933,634, forward strand.
CTTCTTCCTCTCCCACTCCCCCTGCCGTGTTCCCTCTCTCTCTGGCTGTCTCTCTGTCACATAAATAAAAATAAAATCTTTAAAAAAAAAAAAAAAAAAAAAAAGAATATACAGATCTTGGGGTGCCTGGGTGGCTCAGTCGGTTAAGCATCCGACTCTTGATTTAGGCTCAGGTCATGATCTCAGGGTTGTGAGATCGAGCCCCACGTCAGGCTCTGTGCTGGGCGTGGAGCCTGCTTGGGATTCTCTCCCTCTCCCTCCACCTGCCCCCCAAGAATACACAGATCTTCCTCAACTTACGGTGGAGTTATGCCCCCTATAAGCCCAGTGTCAGTTGAAAATATCATAAATTGAAATTATCATGGATGCGTGGCCAGCTGAGTCGGCAGAGCATCTGACTCTTGATCTTGGGGTCATGAATTCAAGCCCCTCACTGGCTGTAGAAATTACTTTGTGGCCAGTGCCATGAGAGTTTTGTCCACGTATCACTAGCCTGAGAAAAGATCAAAATTCAAATTCATAGTATGATTTCCACTGAATTTATATTGCATTTGCAGTACCCAAAGTCAAAAAACGGAAGTCCAAGCATCATAAGTGGGGAACCTTCTATATACTGAAGGGGATCACCACATGCCTCCTCAAAACACGTCATTTTGGCATAAGGACTGTTTTGAGCAGAGACCAATTAGCTCTCTGTCCTTTCTGGCTAAACGCAGGACGTATATTAACCTTTGTAAAGGTGACATCAATTTCTAATACTGAAGGAGCTCCTTTCTCCCTTACTGGGAAAAGGAGGGCTCTTATCTGCACAACAATCCCTACTGATCACCTTTCCACAACTTACCTTCCTCCGCAGAAGCCCCAAACCCCCTTTCCTTAGCCCACCCTCTTTCCCACTTTATCAGCCTTGTTAAGAGGGTATACAGGCCCCCATTCTAACAGCCTCCTCAAGTCAAATGCTTTGTGAGCTCCATGTATACTGTACATCGTGTTTTCTCTCTTGTTAATCTGTCTTTTGTCACTTTAATTTGCAGGGCCCCAGCTATTAAACCTAAGAGGGTAAAGGAGAAAGTTCTTCCGGGGTGCCTGGGTGGCACAGCGGTTAAGCGTCTGCCTTCGGCTCAGGGCGTGATCCCGGCGTTCTGGGATCGAGCCCCACATCACGCTCCTCTGCTATGAGCCTGCTTCTTCCTCTCCCACTCCCCCTGCTTGTGTTCCCTCTCTCGCTGGCTGTCTCTATCTCTGTCAAATAAATAAATAAAATCTTTAAAAAAAAAGAGAGAAAGTTCTTCGTTCCCTACGATACCAACCCGGCCACAGAGGGATGATAGGAAAAGCAGGGGGAGAAACAGCAGACAAGGCTATGCAAGTCCAAAACCGTGTGGCAGGAAGGACGGCAGTGACGGTTCGTGCAGTCCCCTCCCTGTGGCTCTCCGAGGTAGATTCGGACTCAAGCATTCAGAGAAACCATGTCTTTATCATGATGGCACCACACAGTGCCAGAAAAGAAGAATTCTGTCACGAAAATAAGTCTCCATCGATAACTCTTCCAAAATAATTCCTGCATTGAGCGCCATGCTACACAATACCTTTGTTGTTTGGCATTCTACAGTTAGGGACCCAAGAAAATGATTTATCTAGAAGAAAACATCTCCCAATAGAGTTCACAACTTCTGGGAACATCAATTTTATTTTCCTAAATGATGGATTCAAAACAGTCCATGGCAGTCCATTTTTGGCTGACCAACATAAATAGCTATCCGTTTTAAAAAGTGCCAGGTATCTACAAGCCAAAACAGGAACATAATTTTAAAATGGTCACAATGTAGAACGAGAAGCCTCAAGACAATTCTGGAAACTAAAGAAAAAGGGCTATGAAGAGCTGTAACCTACAGCTTCTCCCATTATGTCTCTGCTCTCCTGGGACTGGGGGGTGGGGGGGGGGCACAACACTCTGAGATTTGTTTTGGTGAAGGAGAAAAGGGAACTCACCAAGCACTTATATAAATTACAACTAGATTATCTTTAGATGCCCAATTCTATATATTGGGTTATTTAATTCAATTCTACATGTTTTAAAAAAATTCAGTTCTCCAGAAACAAAATGAAACTTTAAAATGTGCTAAGCATGGGGGTGCCTGGGTGGCTCAGCCGGTTAAGCATCTGCCTTAGGCTCAGGTCATGATCTTAGGGTTTTGAGATGGAGCCCGCCCAGGACAGCTGCTCCCCTGCTCAGCGGGGAGTCTGCTTCTCCCTCTGCTTCCCTCCACTTGTGCTCTCACTTACTCCCTTTCTCAAACAAATAAAATCTTTAAAAAAAAAGTACTAAGCATGACAACTATAAAAGTCTTAACTCTCAGTTGAAAAAAAAAACGGCTGGCTTCATGAGGAGAAGTGCGAATTAAAAGCTCTATGGTACTATAAGAGGGTCTATTTTGTAACTGAAGGGGCATCTAAGTTACCAGGTCAGAGGCCACAAAGGGAGAAAAAGCAATCAAGATTCTTGCTCTCTTAGGAACTTTGAATTCAACCAACCAAAATAACCAAACACAAGACACACAGATCAAGTCCTTTTATAAAGGAATACACAGGTAAAATGCTAGAAGAGAAAACAAGTAATTTAAACTGGGGGAAAGGGAAGTGTAAAAAGGATTCCTAAAGGTAGCTTTGCCCACGTATGCTTTTCTCTTTTAGGGAAGAGGGTAGGAGAGAAGCTGAAGGAGCAGTGTGTATGAAGATCTAAGTTCTGTAACTTCATCAGACTAGAGCTTAGGATGTGGATATGGTGGGAAGATAAAGCCAGAAAGACTGGAGAGGGTCAGACTATGGACTGGGAGTCTGGACTTGACCCAGCAATCAATGAAAAACCAGTATTTAAGTAGGAAACTGAGAAAATCCAGTTTTTGTCTTAGAGTTGTGGCATGAGTGAAGGAGGGACTAAAAACGCAGACAGGCTGACTGATAGGTTATCACGTGGTCCAGCAGGAACCCCATCTTCAGTGAGAGCAATGCAAGAGCAAACGGTAAAAGGTGCCAGGCGTACTCGACAGGCTCGGGAGGGTGGGAGAGAAGACAGAGAATTCTGTAGAACAGCTTCTGAGGAGTCTTGACAAAACTTCGCTTCTTCTTTAGTTCTGGCAGAGACAGCACAGACTTTGGGTTTAGAGAACGGGGTTCAAATTTTAGCTCCATCTCTCAGAGACCAGGCAATCCACTTAATGTATCAAGGACTGTTTATTCACTTACCTCAAGGGGTTGTCTTGCTTGTTCACATGAATTATACATGTAAGGATATGTAGTTTAAAATGCCTGTCGCAAAGAAGGCACTCCACAGAACTGTTAGTCAAGAGCCCCTCACCTATCAAAACATCAGTTGAAAACCAGTAGAAGTTTTCAGGCCCTGGACTTTTCTGTGGGGTGAAGAGAGGAAAGGCTCTCTCTCCATCCTGCATATTCTAGACCGGCTCTGTTCACAGCAATACGTTGTAATTACCATCTTGTATTTATTTCCCTATTATTATTATTTTTTTTTTTAAGATTTTATTTATTTGACAGCGAGAGACAGAGAGGGAACACAGCAGGGGGGAGTTGGAGAGGAAGAAGCAGGTCCTCGCAGGGAGCCAGATGCGGGGCTCCAACCCAGGACGCTGGGATCGTGACCTGAGCCGAAGGCAGACGCTTAACAACTGAGCCACACAGGCACCCTCATTTCCCTATTAAATTAATTAAAATATGATTACTCTTGATGTGAATTTCTATACTCTTTACTATGTTTTCAGATATTTTGTGTACCGTGTGGGTGATTCTGGACAAAAATCCCGTATCGTTCGTACAGTACATTGCTGGAGAAACCAATGTCCCTACAAACACGGGAGGTCAACCAAATGGAGGAGCTAGAAATCGTGTCATAAACAAAACGCTCGATTTCAAAAATACCTAACTCAGGTCTTCATCTATTATTATATCATTTTATTGTAAGGAAGGGACAAACACTGTTTCACAGCTCCTTGTTACTTATCTAGGTCTAAAAACCTACGGAGACTTTTAATTAGCAAAGAGATTTAAACAGTCTTTGGATAGGACAACAAAATTAATAAAAACGCGAGAGGAAGAAAAATCAAGACCTGAATGATGCTTCCATTCCCGTCATTTGGACTTCTTTGCTCTTCAATAAGGAGCTAACCCCTGGCATCTACTTATCATAATTTTTGTGGGGGCCATGAATGACCCCCTAAACGGTCTACCAACATTTGCGTTTAAGAGCATTTCCTGAGGAAAGGGTGCAAGCATTCTCATATACGCCGCAGAAGGACGGGAAAAGGGCAGCGAGACCACTCAGGGTCAGGAGGCCGCAGCCGCAGGGGGAGGAGCCCTACCCTTAGTGACACGTAAACCAACCGCGGCAACCGGGAAGTTCTGGGCTGGGGGCGGGGAAGGCAGGGCAGGGCCGCTTGGGGCCCTGCGATGACCCGGTTTCCGGGCCTCGTCCGGCCGCTCCTCGGGAGGCAACGGGAACCAGGACACCCGGCGGGGTACGTCTCCGCTCACGCCCAGCACCTCCTGCCGGGGCTGGAGAAGCTCCGGAGGCCGCGCGGACCGCAGGGAAGACATCCTGACCCCGGGCAGAGGCAGCGGCCCCGCGGGGATTTACCTTCATAGGGTCGGCGAGGTAGAGTTTCTCGGCCGCGCGACTGAACTCCTCCCAGGTCTGGTACTGCGGCATTGTGGGCCCGCAGCGGAGCGCGAGGGGGCGAGGCCGGGGACCGCAGGCGGCGCGACCCGGCTCACCTACCACCTACCTCTGGTGGCCAGAGACCGGTGCAGGGGCCCAGCGGCCCGAAGATGGCGGCGCCTCCTCGCACCAACGCCTCGTCCCATTGGACGGCCCGGCCCGCCCTCGCCCAATGGGAAGGAGGGATGCTGCCAGGAGGGGCAGAGCCCCGAGCGAGCGGCTCTGGGAGCTCGCCAGGAGAAGTCGAGAGCAGGGAGACAGGTGCGAGGTTGCCACAGCGCCCCCTGCAGGACTGGAGGAGCGGGGCGGCAGTGTCGGCCCGCTGTCCTTCCAGCGGGACTGCGTGGTCGAGGCCCGGGTCTTGTGACCACGACGCAGCGGCTGGGTGGGAAGCGCTGTAGACACAAGCCTGGGGGCAGCAGGGGGCAGCTGACATGCCCGCAGCCTAGCAAAGGAGGGAGGGACAGAAACGCAGGAGCGCAACCGAAAATTTGTGCAATGGGCATTTATGTCGGTTCGCTGGACCCTAAAGGAAGCACGGTCGCCTGCGGGTCGGGGGCGCCTAAGCCGAGTGTCGGGGGACGCAGCGGCTGTTCCGCGGGAGGGCCTGGACGGCTAGGCCCCTTCCAGATCTCAGCGGTAGGCAATGTGCGCGTTTTTAGGGGATGGGGAAGAGGTCCTATCATTTCCTGTGCCGGGGTAAGAAATTGGAACTTGGCTCTCCAGGCAGTGGGGTGACATGGAAGGGAGTCTGTCTTTAATCAAGTTTATTCAGGTATATTTTACGTACAATAAAACACACCGGTTTTAAACGTACAATCTGATGGATTTTGACAAGCGTGTGTGTATACCCATTGGTCACATACCAATATGCCCAATACCAATCAGGATCCGAAGCATTTCTTCATCTCCAAAAAGGTCCCTTATGCTACTTTATGTTTAATCCCCCCATGCCCACCCCGCCCCCAGATGATCACCCATCTGCTTTCTGTGACTCTAGATGAGTTTTTCCCGTCCACTGCATGTTATGGGGCTCCAGCTGCACACGGGGACAGGGAAATAGTGCAAACCCGAAGACAGGGAGGCCCCACTTAAGATGCTCGTGCAATAGTGCAGGCCTAAGAGCCAGGGATCTAAGTTAGGGCACTAGCCTAGAAGTGGAGAGGAGCGTACAGATTAGAGATGGACCTGGTGAGTCCCGTGGGGTACGCAGGAGACAGTGGAGGGATGCGCAGGCCAGTGGAGGTTATGGTGCCAGGATAGGAGAAAGAAAACGGAACAGCCTTGGGGAAGGCTGGGGAAGGCTGTTTGGGTAGAGCCGTCTGTCTCCACAGAAAACTCCAGAAGTGGTGAGAAATAGGAGTCATCAGCAGATAGGGCGTCGTGGAGCCTTCCTCTGGGGAGGACAGTGGGTGAGAAAAGGAGACTAACACAATATCCGGGAAACAGCCACATGAACAAAGGATGAGAGAGGGAGCAGAGCCCACAGAAGAAGCAGAGAAGTTATCAGAGAGATAAAAGGCCAGGAGGGTCTGCGATGGGAGGGGAGGAGAAGGTTAGTGATCTCAGGGGGCAGACGGGGACACAAGTACAAAGAACTGAAAGGAGTCGGTGAATTGTAGCCGTTGGTGACCTTGGCCAGAGGAGCCTCAGTCAGGTTGGGGTCTGATTGGGACTGATGTGAAAGAGCGGGAGGGGCATAAAAATGGAGGCAGCTGCTTTATACTCTTAATAGAGCTCAGCCATAAACAGAAGAGATCAGAACATGGGCTGAAGACACTGGTGAAGGAAGAGGATTATTTTTCTTTCTTTTTATTTTTTGGCTCCATGCCCAGTGTAGAGCCCAATAAAGGGCTTGAACTCGTGAGCGTGAGATCACGACCTGAGCTGAGATCAAAAGTCAGACGCTTACCCAACTGAGCCACCCAGACGCCCCGAAAGAGAGGGTTGTTTTGTTTTGTTTTAAGATTTTATTTTATTTGACAGAGAGAGAGAACACAAGCAGGGGTAGGGGCAGGGGCAGAGATAGAAGCTGGCTCCCCAAGGAGCAGGGAGCCCGATGTGGGGCTCGATCCCAGGACTCTGAGATCATGACGTGAGCCGAAGGCAGATGCTTAGCCGACTGAGCCACCCAGGCGCCCCAAGAGTGTTATCTTTTAAGAGGGAAAGACTTTGTGCCTGTTTGTAACTTTCAGAGAAGGAACCATAAGAGCTGGAGGGATTAAAAATGCAAGGAAGGAGGAAAGCAAGATCTCAGGGAGAACGTGGAGGGGACGGCAAAAGGCACAGGAGGGGCGCCTGGGTGGCACAGCGGTTAAGCGTCTGCCTTCGGCTCAGGGCGTGATCCCGGAGTTCTGGGATCGAGCCCCACATCAGGCTCCTCCGATATGAGCCTGCTTCTTCCTCTCCCACTCCCCCTGCTTGTGTTCCCTCTCTCGCTGGCTGTCTCTATCTCTGTCGAATAAATAAGTAAAATCTTAAAAAAAAAAAAAAAAGGCACAGGAGCGTGAACAGGAGGAGGCTTCAGGCTGCCCAGGATTTGGAAAAGCTGGAGTGAGAAATGAGCAAGGAAGCAGACCAGAAACTTAAAGACAGCTTGTCAGCAGAGCCGAAGGCCCAGTTGAAGTTGGAGGTCCTACTCCCAGAAGAGCCGTAATCTGCACATTTTGGGGTCTGTTTCCAGCACCTTCCAGAGGCCTGGGTCTTGTAGTGGATCAGACAGGTAGTAGGGATTTGTAGGGTACATGCAGCAGAAGGACAAGGGGACAGAAACGTTGAAGGCACTGGCAAGAGCGTGGTTGAAGGGATAAATCACGGGACCCAGGCTAGATAGGTGGGTATTTAATTGGGTTAAGAGAGGTTAAGGGAGCCGGTGTCGAGGACGTCTGAAGCTTATATACTAGGGAGGAGGATCTGAAGTTATGGTTGGGGATTTCAGAGGAGCTATAGTTCCTGGTGAAGCTGACCGGTCCACTCTTTATTAACGTCACTTACGAGTAAGGCAGAGGACGGGACGAAGAATAAGACCAAGAGCCAGGGGCCCAGTTAGTGAGAATGGGGTGTAGGAGCCATGGAGAACAGCAGTGAGGGGCCGAGAGGGAAGAGTCGGGATGAATGACCCTCTGGAAGGAGCGATTTTTGCCCAAAGGCGAGGACAGTAGCACTTGAGACGGTGCCACATTTGCCTTCTGTCACAATGAGGAACATTCCAGATGTTCGGTGCCTACCCAGGGCAAGTGCAAGGCCAACCTCATCCCTGCCTCCAAGAGACCACAGCTTCGAGAGCAGGGATTGCCGTGGTGAGGGGGGTCCCTGCACCCCTGAGCTCAGCCCAGCTGCAGCCCCCGAAGACAGAGAAACCAGGGTGCACGCGTGCACACACACACACACACACACACACTCATTTGGACATTAAAACAACCCTGGAAGAGTGGTCCTCAAGCCCTTATCACAATTCTGAAAATTGGAAAAGCTCACAAAAACAAAAATATCTTAGTAACTCTGTTGGTAGAAAACTTGACCTGACCTCTTGGGAGGTGGTTTGGAGTCTTTATTTGTCCCACTCGGTGTGTTTGAGGACAGGGTGGAGCCGGGTCTCTGCGGGTAGCTTTACGTGGCATATGGCAGGTGCGCCGCCTTCCCTCTGTGGGGGGAAGCTGTGACTTCCCAAACACACGTAGCCGCAAGGGTTTTGGACAAGGGATTATGGATCTGCACAACTCTCCTTTCTAGGTGATGAAGACACCAAGTTTGAGGGGAGCCCGGCCGGCTTAGTCGGGAGAGCTTGTGACTCTCCATTGGGGGTTGGGGGGCTGGGTGTAGAGAAGACTTAAAAAATAAAATCTTAAAAAAAAAAAAAGAACAGAAAGGAAAGACAGAAAGAAAAGAAAGAAGCCAAGTCCGAGATCAAATTATACCCTACGGATTGGCAAAGGACTTCGCCTTCAATGGCCAGCAAGTGGCAAGCCAGCAGGTGTGTTAATTACTACCGGAAGTGGTATGATTAATTTTGGCTTTCAGAAATTGCAACTGGGGGCAATAGGGGAGCTGGGTTGGTGGAGCCAAGCCTGGGCGCAAGGTTGAAACCAAAGTCTTTATCCTTTGGCCTGCCTCGATTGCTGTCCTGTCCTCGGGGTCTCCCCCCCCTTCCCCCATCGATCCCATTGGCAACAGAGCTCTGGCCACCCTTCAGCCTGAGCTGGTTCCCACTGATCTTCATGTCGCCCTTCCCTCGGATGACTCAATCCTTTCTTGACTAGATTACTCAGCTGCACTTGAAGCCACTGGGCACCCTGTCATCCTGAAAACTTCCCAGGCCCCTGGCTTGTCTGACCTCATTGTCCCTTGCCCTCTTCTCCCCGTGTGGCTTTATTGCTCTGGCTCAGTGCCGGCCCCCAGGGCCCCCAGCAGCAGTCAGGAGGTACCAGACTTCGAGCTCACACCCCCTGTAGTTCGTCCCAGGGCCATGCTGTGCCACTCCCGGATATCGGCTCAGGGCCACCTTCCTCCCTGAGCCTGATTCCTGTATCCAAATGCCTGCCACTCCAGTTCCATTTGGGAAGATGAATGTAACTTCTCGGCAAACCGAAGCAATGAATAAGCGACACGTGTGATGCCTTCTTTTTCACTTACAATAATATCATCGCTATTGGCAAATTAAGCCACTCCCATCGTGTGTTTGACTGCCAGGAATTGAGTACCTGTACCTTACAGACCAGTTGTTGGACTGGACAAAGTACTTACAAGCTAATGGGGTCAGGGCAGAAATAGTAAGGCAAATTCACGAATCCCTGTAATCGAAGAGAGGAGGGTGTCGCGGGGAAGGAGAAAGCAGTCTGACCCACAGTGTATGTGTGTGCTTTCCCTTCCCTGATCTTTCCCCAAAGGAGAAAGTTTTTACTGTTTTTAAAATAGAAATTCTCCTGCTTGAAGCCTTTTGTTCCTCTTGGTTTTCCTCGGGTGACTCCCAAGTGTGGTCAGCTCCGCAGAGGTTCTAGTTCACGAGCAGGTGGAAGTTCTTCCGGAGAATCTTCTATCGATCCTTGCAGTAACAGTCCGCGGTGCTGCCGGATTGCTTGCCAGTGACTCTGGGTCGCCTCGGTTTTCAGGCAGTATTCACGGGACTCAAAGCAGCTGCTGTTCCTTGCGTACCTTCCTGGGTGACGCAGAGTCAAAGGAAAGCAGTCAGGGCGAGAAACCGGTTAGGCCAGGAGCTGTGTCCAGAACGGGGAAGGAAGGAGCCCCAGGGTGGCTGGCTTTGGATGGCCTCCGTGTCCAGCAGGGGGCAGTGGTGTGCAGACAGTCACAGGGAGACGTCTCTGCAGGGAGTTCCCCTGTCCAGGGAGCCAGCCCGACTCCCAGCGTCGTGGGGGAAGCGGTGGGTGCCTTCCGTTACGTGTTTCTCAAATCAGCACTTCCTTTCCGGAGACAGCCTGGGCGGGCGCTTAAGTCCTCGCCAGGAACTCCCAACCCAATCGAATTCATTAAGGACGCACTGAGCACCTCTCCCCTGCGGCAGTGAACGCAGAGCTGAGTGCCAGAGGCTTGCACCCTCCCGAGAGCAGAGGGATGGGGTAAGGGGAGTTGAAAATCAGAGTTGAAGGCAACACGGAAGGGGCCTTTCTGGAGCACCAGCCACCACCATGACCACGACCAGTAGGTGCACTCTAGTGTTCCCGCCCCTCCCAGGGGCGTGGGGACGGCACGGTCAGAGGTCCAGACGGAACAATAGAAGGTGTGACTGTATAAAATGCCAAAAGCTCATCTTCCGGACGTGTCCCTGGGAGTAGCCCAGGGCTGCCCCAGGGGCCCACGTTCAGCACTCCCTGAGCCTGTGGTCGGAAGCCCTGGGAGCTGCCCGGGGACAGTAGGATTACCTGGAGGCTGGGAGGAGCAAAGGTAGAAAAGTTGCTCTAAGAAACTGAGCTCCTTCCCAGGAGCCAGGCTAAAGGGGGGCTCAGACCACAGAAGGTGTGAGAACCAGGGTAAGGCACCCCCAGGTGCGTCTCAGACTCCTGGAGGCTGTCTCCGGCTGTCCCGGGTGCATCCCATTTCAAGAATGCTGACATTGCCTTCCATTGGGCAGGTAATAATCTCTTTGTTTTTAAGTAGGCTCCACGCCCAGCGTGGGGCTTGAACTCACTACCCTGAGATCAAGGGAAGAATGCTCTACCGACCGAGCCAGCCAGGTGCTCCTGGGCAGGTAATGATCTCTTTCAGGTGAAACCGATTTAAGCAGAATGAAAACATCTCACAAACAACAGGGGAGAAAAGCTCCCCTCCCCCACCCCCGGGGTGTTGAGAGGCAATGATTGAGCCTTGGGGGTGGGAAAGACCACCCTCAATGTTGCCTTCTCTGGGGGAAGCTGGGTCAGGCCAGGTCAGACCTGCCCAAGCCCTGTGCAGGCTGTTCTAGAGACCAGAGGCCAAAGGGCGGGGGTCCTCAAATCCCCAGGCTCCTGGCTTGTCAGTTGCATCTGAAATTGGTTGGAATGAAATGTAAACCCAAGTAGCCAAGAAGAAAAGTTCAGAACTTTACCCCTGTGTGCTCCCCTCCCTGGCCCGGGTCCCATCACGGCTTAGGTTCCCCTGCACTGCCCACAGGCCCCAGAGAATGGCCCCATTGTCCAGGAGACAAACCGAAATAGCAGCATCTTCTGTTCTCTGCCTTAGGGAGATTCACTTGAAACCCCGAAGTCCCAGATGTGGGGGACAATGGAGGTTGTTGTTGCAAATTAGTAAGCCTGGAACAGATGAGAGGCAGGTATTGGGAAAGCAGCCAGTGTGGTGGGCTGGGCTGCTGGGAGAGCCAGTGCATTAACCCAATTAGCAAGCACTGGCAGGAGTTCTGTTAATCACCAAAGAAGTGCGGTGGGTAAAGGGGACAACCAGCTGGTGGGGGGTGGGGGGCCCTGGGAGGCCAGGAGGGGAACCGGCGCTGGGAAGAAAGGACGGGAGTTATTTCTAGGCTGGTAAATGTTATTTTTATCATTTTTTAAATGTTCTGGGTTTTTTTTTCTAACCATGCCCTGGAGCACTTGCATGAACTGTGTTTGCATTAATTAATAAATCAGACGACATCTCCACTCGGCTGCGGGCTGTGCTTCTGTCCTCAGTCTTTCAGTCCGGTCAAGCCACACTCCTGAGCACCTACCTGGTATTCGCTTGGGTTTTGTGAGGTGGGGGTTGGGCCCAGTATGGAGACGGCAGCATCTGGGCCCAGGGCTCGCTGTAATGAGCAGGGTGTGCCATCAAGTCACACAGTTGGGCTGAGCCGGCACAGCACGGGTTCACGGGGCAAGGGGTCAGGAAAAGCCACACAGGGGCGCTGGATTTGGAGGACAAAGGTCAGATTATGATAGACGGAAGGGCCAGGCTTTTGGATGCAGAGGGTGTGAGCAAAGGCGCAGAGACAAACTTTCGGGGAGCAGGTGCAGCCCTCCCCCAGGGGGAGGTCAGGGTAGCTGGAGTTTGGTGAGCTCAGTAGCAGAGTCGCCCAGAATGGCCTCTTGGGAGAGAGTGTGCTGAAGGGGGCAGAGATCACCAGAGTCGTGGGGGGCAACGTGCTCCCATCCCACCACACCCCTTCTTGACTGTCTTGTTTAGAGGAGCTCTGTGTGGGGCTGCGGGAAAGCAGGGCGCTGATAACCCAGCCTTCACCGCAGTGAGGAAGGGAGAAAGGGACACCTGCCGAGGCCAGAGCTCTGGAGGGACAGCTGGAGAAGATAAGCCCAGGCCCAGGGGATGTCATGACTGCCCTGTCCCCTTCCCCATGCAGACCCGAGAGCCTTGTCCCACAGCCCCCTGCTCTCCCTCCGGCACGCTCGGCTCCTCCTTAGACGCTCTCACTGCTTCCCACCTCTCCCAGCCTTCCAGTCACCGCCAAAGAGGAAAGGAATAAAGTGTGCAAAGTGGGCGTTGTTTGTCCCCTGCGTGTGACCGGGTGCAAGGCGGGGGTGTCCGGTCGCTCAGGCTCCTGTTAAGCTTGGCTGGCCTTGATGGTCTGTCTTCAAGACGCAGGGGCTGGCCTTCGTAACCAAATACCTGAGACAGCCCCGCACAGTCGGTGTTTGCCGGTGACCAGCATGATGACATATGGGGAAATTACCCCCCACCACAGTTTGTAGGAAGACATTCTTTTCTAATCACTGGCCAGTGGGATTTCTGTATCCCCAGAGACCTCTCGGGTGTGCGTGCTGGGACGGGTGAGCTGTTGCCTGCATGGGTCGGGGCTGGGAAGCATGTCCGTCTTGGCTTCTAGACCTCCTTTCTTCTGGGGATGAGTCACCAGCACCTCCCGGGCGTAGCCTCCCTCCTTTCATTGGGGTTTGAAGGCTCCCAGTCTGCTGGCGGGACCTGTGTCCCTCCACACAGGGCCGGGATGGCATCTGCATGGAAGTGGCAGGTCCCCTAGGGCTGTCGCACCCATGTGCACGATACCCCCTGTTCTCCAGGCCTTGGCCCTAAGTCACTCCTGCTTCTTGTCTGGTTTCAGAACTGCCCAGCGATGGGCAACTGGTCCGGGTCCCCTAGGCTGCAGGGCTGGGTGCTGAGGGGATAGCCACCTTCTCCCCACTCCCTGCTCTCACAAGCCTCTCCGTGGCCCCTGAGGCCACTGGGGTTGGAGGCTGACTCGTTGTTGCACCAGTCGTTAGAGGTGGGACAACTGCCTCGGAAGGGCAAGGAAATGTGGCCAGGCTCGGAGAGCTTCCCAGCATCTCCTCGGGAGCCCTGGCCCATCTCCCAACCGTGCTGGTCCCTGAGGCCCAGGCCGGCCCTAGGCAAGCCCTGACCAGGGCAAGCACAAACAGGCCTCTGGAAGCCTCCTCCCTTCCTGGGCCAGGGGTGCCGCTGGGGCAAGTGGCCATCATCGCTGCTGTGTCATTTTCTGCCGTGGTCCCGGGGGGCCGGCACCCCCACCTCTCCTGGGGCCAGATGCAGAGGCCACGGGTCTCCAGGGAGAGGGCTGCTCTGAAGCCGGTGGCGCGGAAGCCCTCTGGCCTGTCCCGGTGTCGGGAAAACCTCACAGCTGCTCTGGGCCGGCAGGGCCTTCTCCTGCTGACTTGGGGCCTTTTGGATCAGGGTGTTGGTGAAGCAGTTTTGGCAAGAGCCTTGGCGGCCGCTGCCAGGAGGAGGCTGAAGGGAGATAATTAGACCTGGTAATTGGTTGGCTTTTTGCTTTCTTAGAGGCAGTGGTGACTGTGGCCGAGAGGGGAACACACAGAAGAAAGTTGTTCTCGGGGACCAAGGCTGAGCCGTCCCGGTCCGGGCCCGCCGTCCTCTCCCGTCTTGCCTGGCGCGTGTGGCTGGCTGTCTGGCTCCTCTACACCCCGTGCCCCGCCCCCGCCCTGGTCCGTGCTCACCGTGTCCTGGCCAAGCCTGGGACCAGATGGCTGAGCACCTGGAATCCGAGGGTGCTCTTTAGCTGGACTTCCCCCACTCGGGCTCCTCCAAGAGGAGCTTCGGCGGCTCCTGCGACAGAGGCCTTCGGTGCGGGCTTCTGTTTCTGGGCAGAGTTGACTCATCATTTCCCCCAGAGAAGTTGGCTCGCTGGGCTGTTTCCAGGCGCCCGTCCCTCCAGACCAGATGGCTCATATTAGATCTCAGTGTGCAACTTGCTGCCCTTCGTGGGCACACGTTCTGGACTTGTCCCAACCTGAGCAACTCATTCATGAGAACGTTCTGGGAAGTCCTCACCATTTGATTCCACCTCATCACGTCAGCACAGAAGCTGCGAGTCCCATTTCCAGCTTTTGGGGGGAGCCCATCGATTCTAGGCCCAGACACCGAAGTGTGTAGTCCTGGGGACCGAAGTCGGACCTTGGGCTGGGGCGCCGGGAGCTGGTACTGCCTTCAGAGGGGCTGGTCCCCCAAAGTCCATCAGAGGATGGACCGTTTGGGTTTTTTTTTAAGACTCCATGCTGAACGTGGAGCCCCGTGCAGGGCTCGATCTCACGAGCCCCAAATCACGACCTGAGCCGAAACCAAAAGTCGGAGGCTTAGCTGACTGCGCCACTCAGGCTCCAGAGGATGGACTGTTTTGTGGCTGTTTAGTGTCTTAGGAAAAGCAGAGCAAGGAGTTCCTGCCCAGCTACGGGCTTCCTGTGGCCTCCCTCCTTCCCAGCTGCCTGGGGCTGACTCCGTAGACAGCTGTTGAGCACATACTGGGTGCTGGACGCGGTGCCTTCGAGGGACTCCCTGACTGGTATCTGAGGCGGGGGGCCACTCAGGACCACAGCACCCACCCAGTGGACCTGGGAGCTGGACGGCCCCTGCGCCCTTCGGAGAAATCACTTGGCCCCCACGGGCATCCGTTTCCGCCTGCGTAGAATGAGAGCAGGCTACCTTCCTTCGTGCTTCGTGAGGACTGGGCTGGCTCACCGATCCGAAGTGTCCCCAGCGCGGCCAGGAGCTGCGAGGATGGTGCACAGTTGAGTTTAGGAGGACGGATGGGATGAAGGGCTTGAGAGGCGTCCCAGAATCCCGGGGCTGGACGTGCATGGCCAGGAGCACTGTGTCTGAGTCTAGGGTCCCCTCTGTGCATACGACAGCCTCGGCTGGTTCCTTTCTCAAGTGGGGATCGTATTTTCCCTTCTAACCTCATCGGGAGAAAGGAAGAGAAAGCAACACTTGCATCTGCTGTGTTCCAGACACAGCTGTGGTCTGAGGATTAGGAAAGAACGTATGTAAAAAGTGTTCATATTAAAAAAAAATCACTGGTCACCTGCGCAGCGCAACCCCCGGCTACCTGTGACTTTCCACTCTGCCACGTGCCCCTGGCCACCGCCAGCCGAGCAGGGATGATGGAGGCGGGTGCTCTGGTCTGGGCTTCAGGCTCGCAGGTGCCCCTGGGGAGCTGCTCTGCCTCCATGGGTTCATCGCATTTCCATGTTATTTCGGTCCAGATTACTAAAGCCTCTTGCCCCCATGGGAGGCTGGCGATTTCCTCAGAGGAGGGTCTGGGAGCCCCAAGGAGCATGGGGAGCCCTGCTGAGCCTTTTGGGGGAGGAGACTCAGGAAGGAGGTGCTCGGAGGGATTGAGCGAGCGCTCCGCAGGGGACCTTCCAGTCCTGGCAGCCCCTCGGTGTGGCAGCCCCCGTGCACACGGAGGCCTGTAGGAGGTTCCCACGGGGCGGGGTGGCCCCAGCATCAGCTGGTGCTTTTTCACCCTTGCGTGCTGCCTTTGCACGTCCTGGAGACGCTTCTTGGCACCGTCTGGAGCTTGCCGCCGAGATTCCAGGCCAGGCGGCCTGGCAACGGTGTGGGGGAGGAGGAAGTCTGCTGCCGAGCCTGTTCGGGAGACGGGCCAGCGCTAACGGGTTTACCATCCGCCGCCCCGAGGTCGGCCGGGACGTTGTGAAATGGCATTTCAAGGACCCCACCGCAGAGGGTCAGAGAGTGTGTGGGTGGACTTGGCGGCGGGCGAGGACCCTTGGGGAAGTCGATCCATTGCGCCGGCGCTGGGTTAGTCTCCTTGTACAACAGAAGCTCTGGCCAGCCCGGCCCTGGGCAGTGTGGACAGGACAGAGGGTCCCCTGGCAGGACGGCGGGGGTGGTGAGGGCTCGGACCCACCCCTGGGGTCAGAAAGTGAATCCCTGCTCTCTTGTCAGCCTCTCCCAGGCCTCTAAACCCCCTCCAATGGGTGCAGGCAAACAACCTTGGCCTTGGGGTCCACACTCCCCATTTAGAGGCCCTGCCTGGCACTTGAACCAATCTGAGCCTCACTATTCTCTGCTCCTCTTGCAAAGTTCTTGTGGGTTGAAACAATGCATGTGGAATTCTTTGTAAGCTGCAAAGTGGTGGGGCGCCTGGATGGCTCAGTCGGTTAAGCGTCTGCCTTCGGCTCAGGTCATGATCCCGGAGTCCTGGGATCGAGCCCTATGTCAGGCTTCCTGCTCTGCGGGTAGCCTGCTTCTCCCTCTGCCTGCTCTGCCTGCCGCTCCCCTGCTTGTGCTGTCTCTCTCTCTGTCAAATAAAGAAATACAATCTTAAAAAAACAAAACAAAACTGTGAAGTGCTTTTTAAATGGAAGGAATTGCTCCCAGGCCCAGGACTGAAGGCCCAGAGGGTAAGAGCTACTGCCTGCAGCCTTTGGGGCCTGACTCCGGCACCGGAGTCTAGCATGTCCCCTGCACTCGGAGAGGAGACTGTGTGGGAAACGAGCATCCCCCTTCTCCTTGGTGGCCTGGGGTCCCAGGGAAAAGGAGCTTGCAAAGGTCACAGAGCCAACTGGTTTTCCTGTCAGGAGGGTTAACCCTTGGTCTTAGGACAGCCCCGAGGCTTCCCAGTGCAGGTCCGGGGGAGGGGGGCCTGTTTTCCGCAGGGTTTGTGTTTATAACACGATAGTGTCTTTACCTTTTATCTAGCAAGAGTGAGTAATCTATTTGGGATATTTAACCAAAACCAGACATTACCTCACTGGTGTCTTATCCAAAGCTGCTTCAGAGATCTGGGGTCTTTCCCGTGTTAGGCAGTATAGGGAGAACTGCACAGACTTTCTCCGAGTCAAGGGAATCACAGAACACACAGATTTGAGAAGCCCTATTCTAGTATTTGTATTCAAGCCCTTTTTCCCCCTCCAGTAAACATCTGCTTTCTTCATTGTGAAAACTCAGCAGAGGGATTGAGCCCAGCCCACCCCACAGAGCCTGCAGACTCTCATCGGCTTCTCTGGCTCCCCTCTTCCCAGAGGGGTATGAAGAGTTTCCTGCCTGAGCTCACACCGGCCTCCCACACAGGCGTGGGAAAATACTAGCAGCAGGCAGACCCTCTCCAAGGTCGATGGCTACGTTCTTTTTTAAAGGATTTTATTTATTTGAGAGAGACAGAGAGAGAGCACGAGCAGGGTGAGAGGCAGAGAAAGAGGGAGAAGCAGACTCTCCGTTGAGCAGGGAGCCTGATGCGGGACTCGATTCCAGGACCCTGAGATCATGACCTGAGCTGAAGGCAGACGCCTCACCGACTGAGCCACCCAGGTGCTCCTGATGGCTACTTTCTAACAGAAGTGTCAGAGAAGTAGTGACTCCAGTGGGCCACAGGTGGCTCCTGTGTCCCCCCAGGTGTAGAAAGGCTGCCGCTTCCTGGAAAAGGAGCACCTGATGGATCAGAGGTGGAATCACCCCCGGTCATCCTCACCTAGAGGGACAGCTCTCGTCACCCCAGGCCAGGCAATGGGACATCTGTGTCTGGCAGCAAAAAATGTGAAACCCAGAAACTCCCATGTATCCACAATCACTACGTACATAGTAGGTGATATGAGGAGTAAGCGTGAATTTTGATAAGTGTCATTGTGGCATAACTACAAAGTATCCTCTGAGCTACTGATGGTTACTGAAGTATGTGGGAGGGACATGACCTACAGTCTGCGATGGGCCTTAAAATACCTTAGCAGTGGGGGTGCCCAGCCAGCCCAGTCGGAGGAGTGGGCAACTCTTGATCTTGGGGTCGTGAGTTCAAGCCCCACACTGAATGTAGAGATGACTTAAAAATAAAATCTTTAAAAATAATAAAATATGTTAGAAATATAAGAAAGAAAAAAGAAGTAAAGCACATGAGACAAAACCTTTTAACATTTGAGTCTGGGTAATGGATAATATGGTTTCATTTTACTGTTTTCTCAACTTGTGTGGTTGATTGAACATTTTCATAATTAGAAGAAAAATTAAAGACACTGTGAATAGTGTTAAAAGACAAGCCGCAGACGGGAGAAGATATTTAGAGCACATGTAACTGACAAGGGATTTCTACCCAAAATGTATAAACAACTCCCACAAATCAGTTAAAAAAGAAAAAAAATTAAAACCCTACCAACCACATAGGAAAAAAAGGCATAGACTAAAAGAAGCAATTTCAGGGACCCCTGGGTGGCTCAGTTGGTTAAGCATCTGACTCTTGATTTTGGCTCTAGTCCTGATCTCAGGATCGTCAGGTNNNGCCACACCTCCGGCTCCATGCTGAGCATGGAGCCTGCTTCAGATTCTCCCTCTCCCACTGCCCCTCCCCCTACCACTCTCTTTCTCTCTCTCTCTCTCTTTCTCAAAAAAAGTAAACAAATAAATAAATAAAATTTTAAAATAAATAAATAAACCAATTTCATTCCCAGAAGGAGAAGCTTGAATGGCCAATGTCTACACTCCCAAGTGATCAGGAAAATGCAAAGTGGAGATGAAGACAGTTATGCCCATCAGACTGGCAAGCATTTGAAAGTCCCCACATATCAAGTATTGGGGGAGACATAGAGTTTAAAACATATTCTCAGAAAGCAATTTGGCAATATCTGTTAGAAACATGTATCCCCTACGACCCAGGAGTCTACTTCTGAGCTGATATCCCCCAAAAAGTCTTGGGCAGGGGCACCTGGCTGGCTCAGTTGGAAGAGTGTGCAACTCTTGATCTCTGGGTTGTTTGAGCCCCACGTTGGGTATAGAGATTACTAAACATAAATAAATAAAGTCTTGGGCTGGTGTACAACATAGATTTGGGCTCCACAAGTAGATACCCATTACTGTGTTGTTGATCATAGCTGAAACCCCCCAAAATGGAGAAATAACTAATGACATGTTCATATAAGGACATACTATATAGAAGTTAAAATAATTACAATACATATTTATATATGTATAATTATGGATGAATTTCCAAAACATAATATGAATATTGAATGAAATAAAGGAAAATTGCAAAGGGATATGTATGTTATTATACCATGTATATAAACAATTTAAAATCCCTACGTAATATTTTTAGGCTTCTATGTCGTAAGAGTACAAAAATAATTAGAAGGGTCACAGTGTAACAGGAAGATAGAGCTTATCTCCAGGGAAGTAGAGGAGGGAATGGGAATGGCCTCAGTTTTATCTGTAATGTTTGTTCTTTCTTGAGGCAAAAATGTTTTTGAAAGTATTGGAGGCAAATATATGGNNNAAGAGTGACATTTGAATATCTGGGTGTTTATTATCAGACGTACCTTATATTGTGCTTTGTGGATATTGCGTTTTTTACAAACTGAAGACTCAAGACTTCAGGGGAGGAAGTCGCTGCAGATGGGATGGAAAGAGCAGGAGAACTAGAATCAGGAGCGGAGCCCAAAGATGGAACTGAACTGACGGGCTGCAATCTCATGATGAAACCTGAACTGACGAGCAATGAATGTGGTTTCCTGAGATTGCATGTACTCCTGGTGAAGATCGTTGAAATGACAACAAAGGATTTAGAATATTCCAGAAACTGAGCTGATAAGGCAGCAGCAGGGTTTGAGGGGACCGACTCCAATTCTAGAAATTCTACCACGGGTCCAATGCTGTCAAACAGCATCTCCTGCTACAGAGAAATCCTCCATGAAAGGGAGAGTCTATCGATGCCGCAAACTTCATTGTTATTATTTTAAGAAATTGCCACGGCCACCCCACCTTCAGCACCCACCACCCTGACCAGTCAGTGGCCACCAGCGTGGAGGCGAGACCCTCCAGCAGCAAAAAGATTACATCTCAGATGAAGGCTACCATCTGTAAGCAATAAGGTATTTTTTAAGGGATGTCCATTGTTTTTTATTTTTAAAATTTTTTGGTACATTGTTCTTTAGACGTAATGCTATTGCACACGTACCAGACTACAGGATCCGTGGACGACCTTTATATGCACAAGGAAACCAGTGTATCCGAGGGACTGGCTTTGCTGATCCCCCTTTCTTCTCTGTACCACTCAGCACGCTTCAAATACTCGCTAACTTAGAAAACAATTACTTCACTCCTGAAGTTGCTCCTTTCTGCTCCTCATCTTTTCCCATGGACTCCAGAACCCTGACTCCACTTTCTCCTCTCTGCCACCCAGGCACCCCGTTTTCACATTTTAATGTCTCTGGAATCAGGATGCATTTTATAATCCATGCAAGTTTTTCTTTTTTTTTCCCCCTGGATGGTTTACAAAAATAAAGTGCTTCTTATATTGATGGTATCTATAATTGGACGAAAAAGGTACAGGGGAAGGTCATTTAAAATAGATACGGGGCGCCTGGTTGGTGCCGTCGGTTAAGCATCTGACTCTCGGTTTCGGCTCAGGTTGTGATCTCAGGGTCGTGCTCTCTCTCTCTCTAAAAATGATTCCCCAATCCAGTTTCCCACCCGTGCCCTCCCCAGTGTCACGACTGTCCCCAACCACCCGAAGGCTGATTCTCCTGCTGGCTCACGTTTGTCCTCCAAGTCAGGGACCTCTACCGCCGCTGTCCCCAAACTGCTCTCTCTGACGGTTGCGCCTCCAAGAAACATTGGATTGTATTTTCCTGAATCCTTTCGACTTCCATCTTTTCCCACTGAGTTCACGCACAGTTTGTCCTCTTGAAATTCTCTTGGCTTTTTTTTTTCCTCTGAAATGCTGTTTCTTTCCCCCTGAAATGTCAATATCACATCAATTATTGCTGAGCTCAAACACCTGATGGTGGCCGATGCCAGCCTAAGACGGTCCGAAACCTTGAGCCATTTGCCTACGACCTTGAAGGTCGTCTGGCTAAATGGGCAGCTGTGCCATCTGACCCTGGCGCCCGTTTCCCTGTCTCCCTGCACTTGCAGAACGGAGACGCTTTACCTTCAAGCTCGGATCCGGTGCCTTCTCAAGGCCCGGACCCTCCCGCAGCACAGCCCTCGCACTGTCTTGGGTATAGACGATGCTCTTTCTGTACAAACAGCTGCCAAGCCCGGGGTCCCATTCCATTACTCCTGAGCTCAGTTATTTGGCAGAGCCAGGAAGCAGAGGGGGGATGACTAGACTTGCTTATCCACGTGGTACCTTGTCCTTACAGATGCTATATCCATTGTTCCCCCACCTTTCCTTTCTCCCAGCGACATCCACTCTGACGCAGGCAGCCTCCAGGCAGACTTGAGAAGAGGGCGGGTGCAGTAGCCTGACGTGGATGAAAACGAGATTCTTCTACGTGTAATATTGTATCAGCTCTAAGAGGCACTTTTTTCCCCCACATTTTATTTATTTATTTATTTTTAATGCTTTAGAGATTTTTTTCTATTTGAGAGAGGGAGAGTGATCGAGAGAGAGAGAGCACGAGCGGCGGGAAGGGCAGGAGGAGAGAGAGAAGCAGGCTTCCCGAGGAGCGGGGAGCCCCATGTAGGGATTGATCGATCCCAGGACCCTGCGATCATGACCTGAGCCAAAGGCAGATGCTTTACTGACTGAGCCACCCAGGCGCCCCTATTTCCACATTTTAATGTCTCTGAAATCACGATGCGTTTTATAATCCATGCAAGTTTTTTTTCCTTGGTGGTTTACAAAAATAAAGTGCTTCTTATACTGATGGTATCTATAATTGGATGAAATAAGGTACAGGGAAGGTCATTTAAAATACATATGGAGCACCTGGGTGGCGCAGTCAGTTGAGCGTCTGACTCTTGGGTTCGGCTCAGGTCGTGATCTCAGGGTCGTGAGATCGAGCCCTCCCTGTGTGGGGCTCAGTGCTCAGCGGAGTGTCTGCTTGAGATTCTCTCTCCCTGCCCCTTCCTGCTTGTGCTCTCTCTCTCTAAAATAAATAGATCTTAGAAAAATAAATATAAAATACAAGTAAATAGCTCTTATTATTTGATATGAATATTAAGTACCAGCGTTAAAAATGAGATTTTAGAACACTCGGCAGGCATACTTGGATTTCTTGTCTGTTATTTTTTTAATTAAGCTCAGCGCCCAGCGTGGGGCTTGAACTCCCGGCCTGGAGATCGAGTCACTCGCCCTACTGACAGAGGCAACCAGGCGGCCGTAGGCAGGCACACTTTGAGAAAAGTGTTCCAGCACATTACCTCCCAGAAGCAGCACCATGTACTTGTCTTATCTGTCCTGCCACATTTTGTCAACTAGTAGAGGACAGAGACCCAGAGGAAGATGTAGCTTGGTATTCTCTGCCTAGAGAGCAATGAAGAGCCGACAGCAAGCCCTGCGAGCAGAAACTGTGAACCAGGGGTTTCTATGGAGGCAGCGGCCGACAGACAGCGCAGAGAGAATGCGTGGTTGCTCAGGAGTCGAGCCCCGGGCTCCTGGCCTCGGTCTTGGCTAGACGGCTGGCCTCTGATCTCACCTCCATGCCTCTCGCCACGAGGAGAGCGACTGGCTTATCAGACAGTCGCACTAGACGTGTGTTGTGACAACAGGAGTCGCCTGACAGCTTGGTCAGGAATTCATTGTTTATCCTTTTGTCCTTTCCTGATCTGCTTCCCACCTGCTTCTGCACCTCTCTCTGCGAGGTCAGCCTGGCGGCTCATGGTGCGGGGTGGGGGTGGGGTCCTGGATGCAACATGCTACTCCATAAACAATTAGCTGTGATCATTGTAAAAGCAAGGAGCTCTGTAACCAGAAAGGCAGAGCAGAGGGGTCTGAACACACACGCGCACGCACACACACACACACACACACACACACACACAGACGATGCGTTTTCTCAGCATCCTTAGATGGTTTTCTCCTGTTGGGAGCTTTCGCAGTCACACGCAGGGCGGTGGCCAGCTTGGTCCCTGGATGCTTGCTTGAGCAAGGGGCAGGCGGCGGAGGACTTTTCCTGCTTACGGAAGCGACAAGGGACTTGTGGGTTCCTTCCCAGGAGCTGGCGTGCAGAGCGGGCGATGAGAAGCGTGTTGGTGCTGGAAGGGCCAAGGTCTGAGCCGCGCTGGGCTTGCGAGCCCTCCCCCGTGGCCGGCCCGGCGTGCCCTGTCTCCTCTCCCTCCAGCAGCTTGGTGAATGCAGGTCAGGGAATACTATTTTGAGTGCTCGGAGAGGGACGGGAGGCTGCTGGAGATATCAGCCTGCCCGCGGGAGGCCGAGGGGACAATAGCACCGTCAAGGCTGTTCTGAACGCGGAGCCTGCTCCTTGCCCGCCGTGCTCGCTGCATCACTCCGGGTGCTCTGTCTGCCAAAACCACACTGAGAGGAAGCTGCTGAGACAAAGAGGGGACCATGGAGCCAACTTCTATTTCCAGCCTGTGCTTGACCCTGGCAAGTGACCTTGAGCAGGTCACTAACCCTCCCGGGGTAATTATATCGGATTCCATCCTAGGTCCAGGAACTCCTGTGAAAATGGATAAGTTGAGATTTTAAAAGGCCCTGAGATCTCAGAAGAGATAAATGAACAATGTTTGGGGCCAGTGTTCTGGGCTGCCCTTGAAGTCTGGCCCTCCACGCACAGGCCGTGTTCTCTCCTCACCCGGTGACCAAGCGTAGAACACACTGAAGATCAGTGATGGGGGCGCCCGGGGGGCTCAGTCGGTGACGCGTCTGCCTTTGGCTCAGGTCATGGTCCTGGGATCAAGTCCCGCATTGGGCTCCCTGCTCGGAGGGGAGCCTGCTCCTCTCCCTCTGCCCCTCCTCCCCACCTCTTGCTTGTGTTCTCTGTCTCAAATAAATAAAGAAAATCTTTAAAAAAAAAAGATTAGTGATGAAAATAGCTAACATTGATTAAATATTGACTACGTGCTGGGCGCTTTAATACTCAACCTTATGAGGGACAGTTGAAGAAACAGAAGTCCAGAGAGTTTAAGTAACTTTCCTAAGGTCACACAGTCAATACGCCACAGCCAGTGCCTGAACTCTGGCTTCCTGAGCCCAGGGTCTGCCCTTAACCACGACGCTGGAGCGTATTTAACAACCAGGCAATTTGTCGTTCGTGAGCACGTGGCGGTACGCTCTGCACTGAGCTGGGTGATGGGAGATTCAGAGCTGTAAAAACAGGAGACAGGCAAAGGCTGGGTTCTAAGCTGGGAATAGCGAGGGGCACCTGGCTGGCTCCAGTCGGTGGATCATGCGACTCTTGAGCTCAGGGTTGGGAGTTCAAGTCCCAGAAATTTGTGTAGAGATTACTTAAATTTAAAACCTTATAGATAGATAAATAAATAAATAAATAAATAAATAAATAAATAAATAAATAAAATGAATGAATAGGGTGATACCAAAGTGCTTGCTTTTGGAGAACTGAGGAAAGAGGGATGAGTATGGGCTGGACTCTTGGAGGAAACTCCATGGAGAGGAGGCTCGAGTATTTTCATTTTCTGCCACGCGAACGGAGTGAGAACACTTAAGCTCTCTGGAATCACCATGTCTAGAAAGATGCTAATTCATCTTGGTTGTAGGAAAAGGGGCAAGGAGGAGGGGCTCTTTCAAGGTCAAGTGTGGGGGCCACTGCCTGCACTGTCTTGGACTGCTTGGGCTGGTTGGCAAGGCACTCTGGCTCTTGGAAGCCTCTGTGACCTTCCGCACTACAGAAAACCTCACAGGTTGTCTGCGTTAGAATCACACAAGCTGTATGTCAATTATATGTCAATGACAGATGTATATATATGCCACCTGCGTGTCTCCCAAATGGTTTCGGCCATAGAACACTTCCTTCATAGAACTCGTGTCGGTCATTCCTAGACGTCCAAAATTTGGGAACCACTGACATAAAGGAGAGCACGCCACTGGAAATAGAAGTGGTTTACGACCCCCAAGCAACTTAAAACCACACTCCCTGCACATCCAGGTGTAATGGTCGCCCTTCCCAGAGCCAGCAAGGCATGACTTCCCACTCTTTTGACACTTGGGTTTTTTCCCGTGTTACTCCCCGAGCAAGAATGCCAATATCTCAAATGCGAGTACTTGGCTGGTGTATCTTTTTGGGCACCATGGCTCCTAGTCCACACCTTGTCTAAAGAAGGTCAATAAATATATGTTGGTTTAAAATCAAAGACAGTGGTCAAGGCGCCTGGCTGGCTCAGTTGGTGGGGCATGCGACTCTTGATCTCGGGGTCCTGAGCTCAAGCCCCACTTTGGGCGCAGAGCTTACTTAAAAAAAAAAAAAAAGTCAGAGCAGAGAGAAGAAAATGAAGAGGAAGGGGAAAAAAGCACCCTTGAAATGACAGCAATTATTGGCAATTTGCAACTGATTACTTCGTTGTTAATTACTACGCGTCAATCAGTACTCTTTGGGAGACTAATAAATTGTTTAAAATGCAAAATAATGTAAATTTTCATCTTGGTGCAAGCTGGATATGCAGTTAGAGGGAACCAGCTTGGGGGCATGATGTCTAAAATCCCCTTCCCTTTATTAGCTTGGGCTGCTTTCTAGTGTGACGGGCTCTGGCCACCGGAGGTTTGATGCCCGGACCTGGGGTCTGATGAAGCCCGAGGACCCTTGGGTCAGTGTGACTGCAGATGCCCAAGGACATGGCTGCTTGTGGAGAGAGCATCATCTGGGACGTATGACTTCTAGGCTCTAAACAGCCTAACTCCCAATGATGTAGGAGAGACGTCAGGGTTTGACGCTGAAGGGCAAGAAGGACTTCTTGAGGCATCTTCAGTGCAGGAAGACGATTTCATTAAAGCTCAGGGACGGGACCTGTGGGCAGAAAGAGCTGCCCTGCGGTCATGAGGAGTGGGCCAATCATATACTTTCAGGTTGGGAGGGGTCAGCGATAGCGTCAGTCTCTAGGACTTTGGAAGCAAGGTTTCCAGGATCTTGCAGGGCTAACTGTTGTTAGGGAAAGGTCATTTTTTACTGTCTAGTAAAACCCTACTC
Source organism: Ursus maritimus (assembly GCF_017311325.1). Lineage (NCBI taxonomy): Eukaryota > Metazoa > Chordata > Mammalia > Carnivora > Ursidae > Ursus > Ursus maritimus. Next base: position 69,959,902 of record NW_024424452.1, read on the forward strand.
TTGAGACCCTTCAGATCTATATCAGAGCGCCCTGTGCTTGGGGATGATTGCCAACATGTACCTTGTGGGGCAGAGATAAAGGAAGTCTCCAGGGGAATTTTTGTATGTTACATAGACTGCCTTTCGCCCTTAGCAAAGAATTAACATCGAGGCAGCTGAGCTCCTAGAGGAAGTCACTCTGCCTGTTTCGAGGACTTGTTAGTGGGCTGTAGGTAGTAAGGAGATTTAAGTTTTCTTCTGCCTTTGTTTCCCACATCATAACCCACCCGGAGTTGGGAAGCTAACCCACCCTGGGAGAGATAACTTGTAAGCCGTTAGCTGCTGACACTTTGCAGGGGTCCCAGTGTGAGTGGGCAGGGACGTCACTCCTGTGGCTCCCGGGGCTCCTGGCGAGGGGGGGGTCCCTGCACAGGATGAAAGTATCTGTGAACATCAGTAGCTTTGGGTTTAGAACATTCTGGCTCCGGAGGGGGCGGGTAATTGATCTTGTTCTTTTGTTCTTCTTGGTTGAGACCCCAGTGTGGATCCTCCGTGTCCGGACCACCCGGGCTTGGTCCTCGCTGGGCCAGGGGTCGCCTGTGGAGCCCCGTCTCGTCTCCACCCACACAAGCCGCACACGCTGCTGGAGGTGGCCTGGGGGCTTCGAGGTTCCTGCAGAGCCCTGCTGGCAGCCACCAGCCTCCGCCCCTCTGGGGGGTTCCAGTTCCCGCAGCTCTTTAGAAAGGACTGGAAGGAGGGGGTGGAGAGACTCTGAGCCTTGAAATCCGATCTGTGGTTGTTTTTCCTCTAAAACTGAATGGATCCCCGCCCAGCACTTGCCCTGGGCGCCCTTCCAGTCCCGGAGTGACCTGGGAGGAGCGGCTGCCGGGTGGGCCTGGGTGCGCACCTCCAGGACCTGGTCTGGAGCCAGCCCCCGCCTCGTGACCTTCCCCCCCGGCCCCCACTGGCTCCTGTTGTGCAGCCACGTGAGCCCGGCCACGGCCACGGCTGAGCCCCTGTCTTCAGTTTCCCAGTTCACTTCCTGTGGATTCCCACTGGGCTGTGCACACAGGGTGCCTCTGATGAATGTGGCTGACAGGGCGCGGGGCGGGGTAGGGGGGGGTGTTTTAAACCCAGCGTTATGAGGTGAGTGTCGGAATCTGCATCAGGATCCCGAATTTCACTGATGCCTGCTAAGGAGCCCGGATGTGCACCGCCATCCGCCTGGTCCCTGGCCCTGCTACCACGGGTCACACCCCCTGGAACAAAGACGCAAGGTGTGTGTGGGTGCCTTGGTGTGAGGCTTTGGTTTCACCCAGCTTGCCACGGGCTCTCTCTCTTGTGACCCCCTCATCCCTTGCCCCTCCTGACCATCTGGTCACCCACCCCTTCTATCTGGTGGGGGCAGCCTCTCCCCTGCATTAAAGCCTGCCACCCAGGGCCAGGGTTCAAACAGCACCATGGGTTAGCTTAGGGGGACCCCCCCACCCCGGATTCCCACCCAGGAGCCCCAGGGCAAGGGAACCAGACCACTCCCAATCAGCTCTTGTATTTCCAAGCTGAACTAAAATGTTTGACCATGACCTCATCTTGGGATTAAAATGGCCTCAATCTTGACAGTGTAGTGAACCGGATGTCTTTCTCAGAATTCCTCTTTCCTGACAAGCATAGAGGCCAACATTTACTGTGGTCTTCCCGTGTGCCACATGCTAGCCAAGTGCTTCCTGCATATTCTCTCATTTAATCCTCACTATGACTCCAGAGGGAAGGTTCAGTTATCACCCCAATTTTACTGATGAGCTGAGAACAGAGAGGGTGAGTAACTCCTCTAAGATTGCACAGCCAGTATGCCGCAGAGCTAAAGGTCTGACTAAGGGACGAGTCCTAACAGCCTCCCTGAGGCTGGGTCTGGAGGTCTTACCATCTCTTGTATGCGACGACCTTCCTTTGTCCTGGATAAAAGCCTTTACATTTGACCAAATCTGGGTTTTATGTTCATTGATCTAGCACAGAGGTCAGGAAACGTGGGCATATGGGCCAAATCTAGTCGTAGCCTGTTTTTGTAAGGCCTGGTTTTTCATATTAAAAAAAAAAAAAAAGACTATTTATTCACTTGAGAGAGAGAGCAGGTGCAAGCTGGAGGCTAGAGCCTGAGCAGGGGTTGGGGGAGAGGAAGGGGGAGAAGCAGACTGCCTGTGGAGTCTCACCTGATGGGGGACTCGATCCTGGGACCCTGGGATCATGACCTGAGTGAAAGGCAGACACTTACCGACTGAGCCACCAGGCGCCCCATGGCTTTTTACACTTTTAAAGGGTTGTTAACACACACACACACATGCACTGAATGGTACACTTAAAATGGTTCAGATGGTAACAGAGTTTTTTCTAGCTGGGCCTTTGAATGCTTTAAAAAAATTGTAGTGGAAACACAACATAGAATCTACCATCTTAACCAGTGTTAAGCGTGCGTCTCAGTAGACCGGTGTTTTCACATTGTTATGAATGGGTCTCCAGGATCGTTTTGTCTTGCGAAACTGAAACTCTATACCCATTACACAACAATTCTCGATCTCTCCCCAGGCCCAGGCAACCACCGGTCCACCTTCTGTTTCTAGAAATCTACTTCAGAGACCTCACCCGTATGAGCGGAGTCCGCTGTGTTGGCCTTTCTTTGGCGGGCTTCTGTACGTGAGCACGATGTCCTCGTGTTTCTCCCCGGTTCCCACACACGTAACGACCCGTGACAAGACAGGATTGTCTTCCTTTCGAGGCCGGAGGGAGATTCCGTTGTGTGTAGATAGTACATCGTGCCTGTCAGTCCACGGAGGGACACGTGGCTCGTCTCTACCTCTTGGCTACAGTGGGTAGTGCTGCTCGGAGTACGGGTGTGCGGACACCCGAGATCACGCTCCAGTTCTCTTGGATGTAAGTGGATCCATTTTGAACTTTTCGAAGAACCGCCATACCGTTCTCCGCAGCGGCTGCACCCATTTTAGAATCCCACCTACAGTGCACGAGATTCCAACGTCTCCACATCCTCGCCAACACTCGGTTTACTGTTTCTGTTTGTTTCCTTTGGAGTGTGGTCCTCTTGGCGGGTGTGAGGTGCTTCCTCCCTGTGGTTTTGATTTCAGTTTCTCTGAGAGTTAGCGATGTTGAGCATACGCGTGTGGCCGTGTGTATCACCCCGGGAGAGATGTCTATACAAGCCCTTTGCCTATTTTTTAATTGGGTTATTTGATTTTTTTATGTTGTTGAGTTGCAGGAGCTCTTTACATAGTCTGGACCCTAACCCCTTATCAGACAAGTGACTTGCAAATATTCTCTTTCATGTCAAAGGTTGCCTTTTAAATCTGTCGATGGTGTCCTTTGATGCACAAAGGTCTTCAAGTTTGACGTGGTCCCATGTGTTTACTTCTGTTCTTGTCGCCCGTGCTTTCGGTGTCATATCCAAGAAATCATTGCAAATCCAACATCATGAAGCTTTTCGCTGTGTTTTCTTCCAGGGGCTTTATAGTTTGGGTTGTTATGTTTAGGTTTTAAATCCATTTTAATTTTTGTATATGGTGTAAGGTAAGGGTCCACTTTAATTCTTTTGCAGGTGGCTATCCAGGGACTGGGGACTGTCCTTTCCGTCGGGAGGAAGATGGTAAATTTTATGTTTTGTGTACTTTAACACAATTTTTTTTAATGAGTGAAGAGGAAGAAGAAGAGGGAGGAGAAGGAGAAGAAGGGGCAACAGAGATAATGTTTGGCCCACAAATCCTAAACTATTTGCTACTTAGGAGCTGGCTTTTTCCGAGAAGACTGTTTTTTTGTTTTTGTTTTTTTTTTAAGATTTTATTTATTTATCCGACAGAGAGATAGAGACGGCCAGCGAGAGAGGGAACACAGGCAGGGGGAGTGGGAGAGGAAGAAGCAGGCTCACAGCAGAGGAGCCCGATGTGGGGCTCGATCCCATAACGCCGGGATCACGCCCTGAGCCGAAGGCAGACGCTCAACTGCTGTGCCACCCAGGCGCCCCCCGAGAGGACTGTTGACCCCCAAGCTGGCACCCGGCAGCATCCTACTGAGCCCCCCCAACGTGGGCTTATGTTATTACTGTGTCCACAGCGAGCCCCAGCATGCTGTCTCTGATTCTCTTTGGACCGTGCCTCACAAGAGTGCACTTCTCGATGAAAAACTCCATGAATTCATCCTGTGCATGAAGACGGAGGTGCCTGTGGGGATTGGAAAGGCCTTGGCTGAACCTTCGGGTCTGGGTAGACCTTGGGCTGGTTGCCTGGTGGGCCGGCCTGTGGCCTGCTTCCTCACTTTCCTGGCTGTGAAGGAAGGATGAGAAATTTTGGCCTCAGAATGGAGAAAAACGGAAGAAGGGAATCTGACCAAGGTTTCCTGAGACGTTGGCAGGGAGCTCTGAGGCCTCTTAGAAGCAACATATGAGTCCCAGGCAACATGACCATCTTAGCAAGTCTTAGAGCTCCTGGTCTTAAGCTCAGGGGAATACCCCTTCCGTCGTCACACTGGATGTGTGAATGCATGCCCAACATCTAATCTAACGTCTTTCCGTGTCTCAGCTCTCTACCCAGGTGGTGAACTCCCTGAAGCCGGGTCAGGAGCTCCTGTTTTTCTGGAGCCTTCTCTGAGCGTCTGGCAGCACCTGGCAGCTCTTTGTATTTGCTTACTGTCTGACTCGCGCGTTAAGAAAAGACCCTGAAAGGAAAGAGGCTTCTGGAAGAGTCTCCTAGGGAGTAAGGGCCTTCTCTCTGCCTCCCAGAACCATCTTGAGGCCCCCGCTAGCTGGGAGGGCCGCACTGCCTCAGGTGGGGTGCGGGGGGCCCAGGCCTGACCACCCAGGTGTCCCCTCCCCTCCTTCCACAAGCCAAACACTTCAGCACCTCTGCACACCTTCGGCACCTGACCCGACCCTGTTCCTTCTGGGCGATTTCTGTCAGCCAACCTGTCTTGCCATTTCCTGTGAGGGAGGCCTTGGAAGTGCTCGGGGAGGCAGCCCCAGGCGGCAGGGAGGCCCAGAGCCCCGCAGCTTGGACCTGACGCTGGAGGGGCCGGGCTGGGGGTAGGGTTGGCTCTGCGTGAGAACACTCTCACCATCAAGCTGCCTTTGAGCCAGGCCCCTGGGGCCACCCCTCCGCCCGCTTTCATTTTGTTGATTGGAGATTGTGTCCCTGAATAGAGCTTAATGTCCTTTGGAAATTATCTGTTCTTTTTTTCTCTTTAAAAAAATGTCTCCTGCTTTCTCCATTTGGTTTAGGTTGTCACTGTGTCCCTGCCTGCTGAAGGTGGATGATGGGCCCCCGGAGGATGGGAGCGATCACCGTCACCCGTGGTCTGCTCTGAGGCCAAACTGGGGCTGGGTGGGTGGGTGGGAGGGAGAGTCTCTGGGGGATGAGTCCTGGGAGACGTTTTCTCTCTGGTCTCCTGTTGGGTGGGAGCAGGGGGAAGGGAGCCTGGGGGGAGGTGGGGCAGGGCATCCCGAGCAGAGGCTGAGGGAGCGGGGGAGCTGGGAATGGATCTGAGGCTTGGGATGGCTGGGCAGCGGGGCAGGAGAAGGGCGATTCAGAGGCCCACGTGGGCCGGAGAGCCCGGGGACCAGAAGCCAGGCTGGGAGGCAGCGGGGCCCGGGGCTCGGCTGGGCGGCCACCCGCTTCAGCCCGCCCTCTGACACCGGACGACACAGGATGGCGAGATGTGCCCGGTGCAACGCCAGTGACGAGCTTCGCCTTCTTAGAGCAGCGAGCCGCCAGGCGAAGGCAGGGCTCCTCTTGTGTGAGAAAGACTCAGGATGCTGGTGAGTTCTGCGCCCTCGAAGAGCCCCAGGCCTGTAGGAAGGGAAGTGACCAGCACCCTGGGCCCCTGCACCTCCTGCCAAAACAGCAGAACAGCCAACCGGGTTTTGCAAGAGTGAGTGAATATTTATGCATCTATACAAGGAAGCGTTTAACGTATTGTACCGCTTAATCCCAATAGCCCCGAGGTCTGTGTACCGATGAGCAAACGAAGACTTGGAGGGGCACGAAGGTAGCCAGGGGTCACAGGACCAGAGAGGGGCCGACAGCCCAGCCGTGCTTGGCGTCCAGGGACCGAGGCTTTGTGGAATGAAGACCAGGGCTTGTCCCTGCACCCTAATCCCCTCCGGGGCCCAGAAACTAGGAAGGCCGGTGCCTGCAAATACGCCTCAGGAGTGTGTTCCGATTCAGCTCGTATCCCTCTCCTGTGCCCTCCCCTCCCCTGCTGCCCCCCGGCCCCCTTTCCCTGTCCAAGAAGGCATAGATTCATTATTTGATGGGCCGGGTCTCATGGTGTGAGCGTTATTCTAGATGCTGGGCTTGAGACTGCACAGAGCAGACAGAACTGCATGCCCGGGGGGAGCTGGTCCTGCCTCCAGCCAGGACACGGACGTTTGTCCGAGAGACCAGTTTCCCACTGAGCCTTGTCAGTGGTGCGGGGATCGGAGGGTTTGGGGGAGACTGGAGCGGACTCTCCCTCCCCAGCGTGGCCCGCTCGTGTGCTCGTGGCTGCCCGATGTGGGCTCCACGCTGGTCTGCTGTGGCCTCCTCCCCTGCCCGTGGCTTGCACCCCAGGAGGGGCTTCTAAGCCAAGCTGGGCCAGCTGGCATCTTTGCCCCAGGGCCTGGAATTGAGACTAAAAGTCTCCTTCTGGGCCGATCTCTTGACCACGTGAAAACCCAGGAGTTAAGGCATTATTATCAAATGATTTTTTGATTTAATTTTGCGACTCTGTGCACAGAGAGCTGAGAAAGTGCATCAGAGAGCAGGAAGAGTAGAGTGGACGTGGACGCAGAGGTGTGGAGAGACGCTTCCCATACCTTCCAGCTCCCGATTTCGGCACGGTCCTGCGGCCTCGGCTTCGGTGACTTGTCCTTTCCTGCACAAGCTGGCTCGAGGTGGCTTCGGCCACTCATAACCAGTCATTGTCACCTTCAACGTGAGCAAAAACTTTCTGTTAGGGGCAGAAGCTGCAGGCCTCGCGCTGCCTCGAGATGATTAGGTGTGGGAGTGACGGTCAAACGGGGCGAGAGCAGGGCTCACCGGGGGTGCTCCCCTGTCCCCACCCACCTCTCCTCCCAGGCCAAGGCCCCGGAATGAAAACTGATCGGGATACCCACAGAGCGGGACCTTCCCCTAAATCTACTCTTTGTACTGGATCAGACTGTCTGAGCCACGCACACTTTCCCCCTCGCTCTCAGGCCTAGGAAGGAGTAAACACTGCGGGAAAAGCAAAAGAAGGACAACGATGAACTCCCTTCGAAACTGTGGGTCCGGGACACCTGGGGGGCTCAGTCGGTGAAGGTGAAGCGTCTGCCTTTGGCTCAGGTCGTGCTCCTGGGGTCCTGAGTTGTGCTCCCTGCTCAGTGGGGAGTCTGTTTCTCCTTCTTTCTCTGTCCCTCCCCCTGCCTGTACACTCTCTCTCAAATAAATAAATAAAATCTTTAAAAAAAATAAACTGTGGGTACAGCAACGGAGTGGCCGTCAGTATTGATCACCGCAAGATCATTGCAAACTTAGCAAGAATCAGCTGCTGGGTCATGGACTTTCTGGGAAGGCCAAGTGTGGTCTGCTGAAAGGGATTGCGCGTCAGCCACAGAAAGCTTCTCATTTCAAGGCCTGCCTGGCTCCCACCCGCCCTCCAGGCCCCAGTGTTCGCTGGGAAGTCTTCCCTGAGGTTAGGTTGGAGAACTCCTTCCTGTTACAGAACTTTCTTCCAGTACACATCTCACCGTTTAAATGGCCTGTAAGCTTCTGGAGAGTAAGAGACCGTGTACCTAGCTCAGTACCTGGCATGGTGGAAGTGTAATACATATTTATTCATCAAAGGACTGAACTTAGGCATTAATGTAGTACTACGTACCAAGTCTTCATACCCCAACTTGTACGGGTGACCATATATTCTGTGCGTCATCACACTATGAGACAGACTCACGTATGTGTGTTTTAGAGAGAGAGAGAGCAGATAGGATTCAGGTGCCCTAGGCTAGCTAGACATTCCAGGACCTTCAGTCAAACAAGACTCATCCTTTGGGATTAAATTAGACTTCATACGACAGATACAAGGGCTCGTTCTCTGGTGTCAAAGGAGTCCAGAGGAATGCAGTTCTGGGTAGGCATGGCACCTCCATGAAGTTATCAGGAACCCCAAGCTGCTCTGGCTTTCTCCAACACTATCTGTAGCAGGGGCTTCCATCCCCAATGTTGCCTCATGGTTCAAGAGGGCTGCAGCACATCAGCCATCACATCTGCATTCCAGGCAGAAGGATAGAGGGAGAATGGCAAACGGCAATAGACAGGCAACCTGCCACCTGAGTCTAAGCAGATGTCTTGAAAGTTGCACATACCACCTCTCTGCTACCTCATTGGCCAGGAAAGCTTGCCAATGTAGACTTCAGCTGGGCACAGTGCTGCCACAAATCAACTTGGAGTTTTACAATCAGGGGGAAAGGAAATCAGGCCTCATGCAGGAACCTGCAGTCTCTGACCCCGTCTCTAAGCAAAACTGTCAGAAAGGGCCTCTTTTTGAATAAGTTTTAAAAAATCCACAGATCTATAGGCAGGTCCCCTTTGCTGTCCATCTCGGTGCCCTTTGATGGAGGGGCTAGCGAGCCCTACTTTCATCTCCACGTGGAGAACTGCGAGAAGCATGGGGGTGGCCCTGTGCTCTGCTTATGCTCATCACAGGCACTTTACTACGAGACAGGGCCTCGTGAAGAGTCCGTGGCAGACAAGCTGTGGAAAGGCTCTTTAGGGCACGTCTCTCGAGAGGTGAGTTGACTTAGCCCCAGTGGGTACTGACCACGGTGGTCCATGAAGCACTGTACATTCGGGGCCCTGCTGTGGGATTAGAAGCCTGGATACTCTGTGTGGCGGGCCGCGTGCTGGTCTCCAGGACGAGGAGGAGGACACCTTCCCTGGCCTCATCCCCCTGGGCACGGGGTCCCCAGCAGCCACACTTCCATCATCTTCCCCCATGCCGTGGGCAGAATCTCTAATCAGCATGTCTCCTCCAACAGCAGCTCGCTTTCCTCTGAGATTGGAAGCGTCTGGAGGTAGGGCAAGCGTGATAAGGGAAACGTGGGACAGTCAGCATGCGCTCTGTGCTGGAACCCTGGCCCTGCTCTTTGTTTTCTGGGTGGCTTTGCTAACTTGAACCCCCAAGTGTCCATTTCCTCGGGTAAAATGGGAGCGGCGGTAACACCCACCCCGGGGAACTCAACAAGCTGGTGTTGGCGGATGTGTTCGGCAGAGTGTAAGAAAGAAGCTTCTGGGACATGAGGGAAAGGTGCAACCCTGGCATCTGGGCCGGGATCCCAGGAAGGGATGGGCACTCAGGGCGGTGCAGCTAGCGGGCTCCAGAAGGCTGGCCGGGCGCAGGGAGCCGACTCACTTCTTGTCCCGGGGACGCGGTGCTCGGCACGACGTTATTGATTCTGTGGTTCGAGTTGCCAAAGGGAGGGCGAGGGACCGGGCTTCATCACGGAAAGCACTTATGCCAATGGTACTTTCTATTTGGCAATTATCCTCATTGTCTCTCCTTCAAACAGTCTCGGTGCTAGCGTATCTCCAGGTCATGGGAGGACCTGGCTGGAGAGACTACCGAATGTTCCGCTCCCTCTTACCCGAGCCGGCAGGGCCTCTCCAGGCACGGACACACAACCACCAGAGAAACGCAGGCACGTTTCTCTCGGGCACGACACTGTTGTTCCTCGCAGCTCAGGGCAAGAGGTGAAAAGTGACCTTTTCCACCCAAGTCACGAGTTGATCTGCTGACAGCAAGTTCTGGAGCAGGGATGTTGGCGCTCTTCCAGGGAGCACGTCGCCCTGCAGAGTCCTGGAGATGGGCGAGGAGTGGGCAGGGGTAACATAGCCAGCACCTGGGTTCAGCAGCTGAAAGAAATTACCGCGGGAGCGTGGTCCCCGTGGGGGGAGGAGGAAGGGAGGGGGAGGGGGAGGCTCAGCACAGAAGCAGATCCAGGGGTCAAAGTCAGGGCAGCCCCACTTAATTGCACCTGCTGTGTGCAGGGGCCTGGACTCATTTCTTTGCAAGGACTCTGTTAGGCAGGTATGATCTTTATCCCCTGTTACAGAGGCTGGGGCCTGAGCTGGGACAGTCCTGCTCCCAACTCCCGGACCTTCACTGTTCTCCCCACGCTGCCTTCCAGGATGGTACTGAGTGGGAGCCCATGGAGCTCAGCGTGGGGCCCCGGCTCTGGGGACCAGCGCCCCTCATCTGGGAAACTTGTGCCTCTGACCACAGGAGCATCGCAATCCGTCCCTGATACCAGAAGAGAAACACTCTTGGCATGGGCCCTGCCGGACGGGTCAGTTTTCAGAGGACAGGATGTTTAGTGAGCTTCTCTTGAGCTGCACCAAGAACATGCTGAACCTTCCAGGCCTGATTGGCGAGGCGAATTAGGAGGACAGGGCTGGTTGCTTTTCCTCCTTCACTAAAGCCCGTGGGCACCTGAAATCAGCCCCCAGACTCAGGCTGGCCTCACGCCTTCCTTGGCCTGGGAACAGTTTATCGAGTCCAAAGAACGCATTTCGTTTCATAGAATTCCAATACCAGAGCGGCTCTCTCTGCTCGCTGGGGCAGAGCCCCTCCTCTCTTCCGGAAAAATCCCAAGGAACAAGTGTCTTGCGTTAAGGGGTTGATCCAGCACGGAAGCGGCTCGTGCAGCCCCGCTCCGGACCCGGAGTGTTGGGAGGATTCCGAAGCGTTGGGCGTACGCACCGCCCCGTTCGCTAGCTGCTGGGTAGTCACAACCGTCTACTGTGAGCTCGCCAGACAGGCCTCCGCAGGCAAGCTGCTGGGGGTGGGGGGCGTCTTTAGCTGGATGGGAAAGTGGACGTGCCGTCCGACCTACAGAAGACATGTGTCACCCTCTGTCTCTGGTCCTCCCTAAGGCCTTTTCCAAACCAGGTGCTTCGTGCGATGCCGCGAGCTGGCCCTGGTCACTCCGGTGCTGCCTGCTGGCTTCCCAGCCCAGACGCAGGTGCCTGCCTCTCCCGTTGGGAGGCTGCCAAATCTCTGGTAGTATTCTAAAGCAGCCATTGAAATGCCAGATGACAAAATTTCCCTTGGAGATGGAGACATTGCGATTCGGATAATGGCAGAATCCTGGAACCTGTGACAGATTCGCTTTCCAGGGGCTGGGAGGGGCGAGTCAGTGCTCCAGGCCCCCATCTGAGCTCAGCCAAACGACCTTTTCTCTTTTTTTGATTCGTATTCTGACCGTGCATACAGATTTCATTTGAAAGAGTTTTTTTTTTTTTAAGATTATTTACTTATTTGAGAGAGAGATAACGGAGGTGGTGCAGAGGGAGAAGCAGGCTCCCCGCTGAGCAGGGAGACCGACACGGGACTCGATCCCAGGACCCGGCGATCATGACCTGAGCCGAAGGCAGACGCTTACCCAACTGAGCCACCCAGGCGCCTGAGAGTTCTATCTTTCTTGGAATGTCCACAGAGGCCTGACCTGCATTATCGCTATGCCATCTATGAGCAGCTACACAGAATTTTGAAAGAGGTAAACCCAGAGGGAGAGGAAGTTAGCCGTTGGGTCCGAGGAAAAGCTACAAAGGTCACCGGGGCATCAGCAGGGCCCGTGAAGGTGTCTCCACACCAGCAACACCACCTGCTGGCTTCTGGAGAAGATGGATCCTGGCCGAGAGGACCCCTCAGGCTCTCTCCTTTGGGAAATAGGAAAATCCCAATTCAAATGATTAATCCAAGGTAATCATCCCGTACAAAAGACTCCCAAGTAATCCGGAGCAAAAAAAAAAAAAAAAGCAAAATGAAGTCATGAATTGCTTTCAAACATAACCCCCACTTGTCCTGAAAGACGCCACCAAGCGCTGTTCCAGGGTCAAGCCCAGGCATCAACAGACGCTACCAAGTCTGACTTGCCCTTTTCCCTCTTCTCCTGGGCAGCGTGAACCTCTGACTACAGAGAGCCAGAAAGGTGAGCCATTTAGCTGGTGGCCTCTTTTAGAGGGAAACAGGAGGCCAGGGCTCCAGCCTGCCGCTGTCCCGAGAGGTCCCCGCTCCCAGGTTTTGTGCCATAACCTGGCAGCCCGTCCCGCCCCTCGGGGGTCCTGCGGCTGTCAGCGGGCAGCTAACACATCCTTCCAGGGCTTTCTCCAGCCGCCCGGTGAGTGCCTCGCCCTAGCTCTGCAGGGTTCATTCAGCCCCAGGCTGGGAGCTCTGCCACAGTGTAGGAAGGTTCTGTGTTTGCAAATCAGCGTAGTAGGGGCAGAGTGACTTGGAAGCCACTTCATTTTTCAGTTCATCAAACTCCCACTCACTGGGAAACTCTAAACCAGCGATACGAAACCTTTCTGGAGTTGTGACACCCTGGTGTCACTCACTTGACTTCATCAAACACCCACCCCTCTGAAAAATGCCACGAGGCATGTATTTATTTTTAAGATTAAGGTGAATTGAAATTGGAAAATTACCTGAGAATTTTCTGGCACTCTAGCAAAAAGGAGATTTACTGGAGGTGACTGGAAGTCAGAGCTGGGGATCAGTACTCCACGCAGGGACTACGGGCGTCCCAGAAAGTCCCAGGGAACTTTGCTTTGCTGTCTCCCTCCCAGCACACACGTCCTTCCCCCCCGGGCACCCCCTCCCCTGGCACCCGTGCCTCCTTGCTGCCCTGTACCTTCCTCCATGGTGCCTCAAGCAGGACGGGCCCTTCCCATCCCCTCACCCCCGCCCCGCACCTGTCTCCTTGCAATGCTGATTACCATGCACCTGACCCCAGCCCCTCCTGCAGGTGAGTCTTGTAGGCCAGTTGTTGCGTCGGACAGGTGCTAACAATACCTTCTGGTTAGTAGGGTTCACAGTGGTGAAATAATCCCTTTCAGGGATATTCGAAATGGAACGGGAAGTACTATCACATCCAGAAGAAATAATTTCGGCTGCAGTTTCAACGGGTAACAGAAATGGCTGGCGGGGAGTTGAGAGAGGAGTCCACTCCGTCTTACCGTCCTGTGCATTCTCGATACGCAGGCCTTTGCTTTAGGGCAGGATAAAAGGCCCTGGATAAGGGTCAGGTGCCCTGAATCTGGTTCTGAGTCAACCTAGTTCAGCCAGTATTTACTGAGCACCTGCTGTATACCTGGCATCGGAGTCCAATGATGAAAGAGACGTACCCTTTGTCCTCAGTGAGCTCCTTGTCTAGCAGGAGGCAACTGATTCCACAGAAACTTCTCCCCCAGTGGGGGGCAGAGTGCTATGGGAAGACAGAAGACAGGGTGATGAATTCTGCCTGGAGAAAGCGCCAGAGAATTCATGTTTGCACTGGGCCTGTAGGGATGAGAAGGGCTTCGGCAGATCAAGAAAGTGAGGGAGGACAGCACGGGGCAAGGCTGGAACAGAAGGACAGAAGGCGATTGCTGGGGCGGGGGGTCCGATCACATGGAGTACCACGAGGGAGGGAGCAGGACTGAAACTGAAAAGCAAGCAGGGGGTTCAGATTCTGCGGGGCTGTCTACGCCTCACTCAGGAGTGGAAACGTTAGTCTGTACTCTGTGTGGAGCCATTAACCAGAGGCCAAGCCTGATGGAAACTTCTGGAAGCTCAGCTCCCCCTTGAGTACAGACCTACCTCTTCACCTTCTAGAAGTTCAGCTGCACTCCCTCTAATTTAGCTCTTCCTTTCCTTTTTTCTCAAGTACTGTGCTTGCCTGGGAAACTTACTATTCTTCCAAAGAGAACTTGTGACTTCCTTCTGCTTATTTCAGCGCAAACGCTGTTGGGCAAAAACCCATGTGCATGTGTGAATTAGAGCTCTGTTGTGGAGATAAAGTAGTTTGGGAAACGTTTGGGCAGTTAGGAGTCCATCTCCAAAACCCTAGAAATGTGCACGCTCTTTGACCTGGTAGCCCACGTCTTAGAATTCATCCCAGAGCAAGAGTGCACGAGCCCACGGATACGGGTCTATGTAATGCCGGTCCGGCGTATTGTAGTAAAACACTAAGAACCCAAAAGTCCCCAAATAAGGAATTAAGTGTAATCATGAAAATTATCCGTATAATTGTGTTTTAGGAAAGTTAACTCATTAAAAATGACAACAGATCAACACTTACAACGAGAGAGCGAGAAAGATGTTCAAGGTTTATTACTGAAAATAATAGATTGCATCTTTAAAAAAAAAAAAAAGGGGGCGTCTGGGTGGCACAGCGGTTAAGCGTCTGCCTTCGGCTCAGGGCGTGATCCCGGCGTTGTGGGATCGAGTCCCACATCAGGCTCCTCTGCTATGAGCCTGCTTCTTCCTCTCCCACTCCCCCTGCTTGTGTTCCCTCCCTCGCTGGCTGTCTCTATCCTCTCGAATAAATAAATAAAATCTTAAAAAAAAATAATAGATTGCATCAATGTATTATATGAAATTTTTAATAACGGTCTCTGGAAACCAACATCAGCAAAACGTAAATATCAATTATCTGAGAGCACAGGGGGAGGAGTGTCTGTTGGTTAAATTGTTTCTCTTTCTGTCACACCTTGCACCCGACCTCCCAGAAAACCTGTTGACTCCACACTGTCACCCTGGTCCAAGCCGCTGTCCCGCCTGCCCTGGGTCACTGACATACCCTCCCGGCCAGCCTCCTGGGAACCGTCCTCACTCCAAAGACAGCAGCATGAACGATTCGTTTACACGGTAAGTTCGAAGGTGTTATCTTTCATACCAAAACGTATGGAATGGCGCCACTGAGAGCAGAGCCGAATCCAGGGGGTGACTTTCGAGGTCCTGCGTAGTCTCAAGGGTCTGTCTGGTTTCCTGGTCCCGCTTGGCCCCTTTGCTCCCTCCTCTACAGCCACTCTGGTTTCTGCTATTCCAGCCACACGGACATTCTTGCCCCAGGGCCTTTGGACTAGCTGTCCCTTTGCCTGAACAATCTTTCTTCTTGCTCCCCTTGGACCCGCTCCGATGTCACTGTGGCAGGCGGGGTCCCCGAGGCTGCCCCAGAGCTGGTGTCAGCCCATAGGACGTTTATTGAAGAATGCTTTGTGGTCAAATCCCACAGCGGGGAGAGGAAGCAGCCCCCACGAAGCTGTCGGCCAAGCCCAAGGGGAGCTCTGACGCTGGCTGGCGTTTCAGAGCTATCCTGAGTTAGGGTGTGGGGGCAGGCCGTTCCAGGTCACGGTATGAGAGTGGTCTCAGGAAGGGACCAGACTCCTCAACAGGGAGGCTGGCAGCTGAGGCTGTGCACCGGTGGCCCCACAAGCCGTTGGGGGAACAAGGCCTTCTGTCCTTGGGAGAGCACAGCATCTGTTATAAGCCCTGCACTCAGATCTGCTCCTTACGGGAAGTTTGGGGAGAAGCTCCCCCAGAATCCCAGGGGGCTTCTCTTGGAGAAACTTCTAAGACGAAGGTTTTGGGGAAGAGCTCCAGCCCCTGGCATTGCAGACCTTCTCTCCGTTCTAGATTCCCCTCACCCACAAATGGCATGTCTGCTGGCCCAGGTGGCTTACTTGGTGGGGGGACCTGGCCCTTCTCTCTGAGAGGTCTGTCCCCTGGCCACCGTGCCCTTCTCAGCCAGAGCTGCTGTGTTTGTCCATTAGCTGTCAAACGGGGCGAGGAAAAACCAGGAGTCACCCAAATGGGTCACCCGTGTGCCAGACGTGTTCCCTCTTGCCCCTCACGTGTAAGAGCGTCCTGCCTTCTGCTGATCTCGGTGCATTTTCACTGCTGACATGACGTCTGCGGGTCATTAGGCACAAGGAGCCTGGCCTAGCCCAACAGCAGCCCGAGCTCCATGTGTCCCTGGGTGGAAGCGTTTCTTCTTTTGAACCCAGGACCTCTGACCCTGCAGAGCCCAGAGTTCCAGAGAGAGGAAGCACAGAGCCCCTGAGTGGGTCATGGATGGTGGTGGTGAGCGGAGTCATTCTCACTCCCACCTCTTGGGTCCCGGATTGAAAGGGTCTATTGCTGTCCTCACAACGCCCCCGTGGTGACGCTTCACTCCTCCCTCCGACGAGGTGGTCCGCTACAGGTGTCAAGGTCACGGGCTTACTCTGGTGCCTCCTTCGCAGTAACGTGGGCCCCGTGGCCTGGTGCAGCGGTCTGTGGGATCCTGTGCTGAGGGCCTGAACACGGAGCCCTTGGAGGCCGGTGCCCGTGGAGGCCCCACGTGGAACAAAGGGAAAGCCATCCCTGGAGTATCTGTCTAATTCTGGCAAAATTAATTACCAAGACAGAAAAAAAGAAAAAGGGAACTTAGTTAAGTAAAATAGGGCAGTGCCTCCTCGCCAGTGAAATCGGTCTAGCCGCTGATGGCGCGCTGTAGAGTGTCGTCTGTGCCGTGACGCGAGCCGAGCCCCGGACAGAGTCCTCCGTACGCGCCTGACTGGGCGTCTCCGTGGCGGTAAATGATATTCAGGCCGTGGTGCTTGTTAGATTCGGGGTGTGTGTTAGGGTCCCGGCCCTTCTCGCACACATCGGGTTGGCTGTATGTCGAAGTCCTCACACCCACGAATCATTTCTGTGTCACAAACCTAATGCAGACGTCCCCAGTCCATGGTCTCTTCATTTGCATACAGGGTTAAGTGTTAAAATATTCAGATCTGGTCATCTTGGCCTCACTGGTGGCTTCTCTTGCTTTCAAGCCAGGGAGATAGGCATCCCCGCACAGACCTAATAGATACTCCGTTTTCTGCTAGTCTTCTGTAAAAAAATGGAATGGCTTGCAAGGCAGCTGGTGGGTGCTCTCGAGGGCTGAGACCAAAGAGAGAACTCGGGGTTGGTCTCCGCCGGCAGGCTGGGCACGCAGCGTTGGTGGCTGGGTCAGTGGTGGTCAGGGGGCTGCGCTGTCGGGCCCGTGCGTGGCCTCCGTCCCGTGGCTACTCCGCTTGGGCATGCGCTATGCTGTGCCGCCTGGTTACTAGTACTACTTCGGTGGGTGCTATCTCGGGGCCATTAACATGCAAACACTGGATCTTTCCGTAGCTCACCCACTCCCATATGTCCATCCAAGTGCCTGTACCTCAGACTTCCTAGTCCCCACCGTCACATGTTTCTCTTTCAAGGCCCTTGACCAAGCCGCTCACCACTACTCATGAGTCCTTGTTCGTTCTAAACTCAGCCGCTTCTTTGTTCCCACGAGCTGGATGACATTCACCGCCGGAAGTCCTGGTCCTTGAGAGGATCTCCGCCTCGCATTGTTTTTCAAGGTCACCCCTGAATTACACGCTGGCGTAGCTGGCATCCGTTTTCAGCGTGCACCCACGAATCGAGCCAATCCATCCATGAACCGTGCTTAGGACTTTTCCTTCTCTCCTCACTGGTCCTGACCAGCTATCCAGAGGGCCACATGGAGCCATGGAAGGGAACTGAGGGAGAGGGGCTCGGTCAGTAGCGTGGGCGTCTGGCTCGCCAGCTGGTTTAGACCATGTGTGTCCTTCCTCCCTGCTCGCGGGCAATCCTGGATTTACCAGTCACGTTTCATGGTGCACCGTTTTAGGACGGCCTGGCCTGATGATTCTAATGGCTTGGACAGAACCCCGCTCACGATGAGCCGTTCTGGCTTGCGTGGCCACGAGTCTGTGGTCTCTATGAGGGCCTAATAGCAGCCAGTAGCTTTCCAGAAAGGGATAGCATTCTCTGTTGCAGATGGCATGGCCTTGCTCCAGGACCCAGGGCATCTGCATTGTGATTCTCCCACGGGGACGTGTCATAACTTCTGCTGATGCCTCTAGTAACACAGGGCCAGCCGGATCATATGGCCCAAGAGTCGGACCATTTGTACTACAGCCTGGATGTTCTCTGCAGGCCCTCTTCTGCCCTTGGCCTTGTTTAAAGTGGACAGGTTTCCATGTCACCTGGCATGTGGGTTGGAAGACGCGACCTGTAGATCTCGGAGGCCAGGTGGGGGGCTTCCTTTCTCGAGGTGGGAAGTCTAAGGGCCAATAACATATCTTTTACTTTGGGGGGATGTCTCAGCATGCCCCAGACCACCAGACCCCTACAAATGTTGCTGACACGGCAGACCTCTGAATCTTCAGTGTTTTCCTCCCATTCTTTGGAATCACGTGCCACGGAGGTCTCTAAGGCACTAGTCACTGCTTGCTCGGCTGGTCTGATGATGCATGATGTCATCAATACCCAGCCAGTCCAGGTCTCCCAGGACTGTATTATGCCAAGAGCAGGAGCGTTAAAATAGCCCTGGGGCAAGACTGTAAAGGTATATGTTGTCTGCTCTGAATGAATCAACTGTTCTGATCCTTTTTTCGTAGGGATGGGAAAGAATACACTCATTGGCTCAGTGGCCACATATTATGTGCAATTATGGTAATTTGTTCTAGCGAAGATCACGTCCGCATGGCAGCTGCAGATGGGGCTCCTGCCTGGTGGACCACAGTAATCTGTTGTCATCGTCCAGGGTCCGCCTGACTTGCACTGGGTGCAGACTGGTGATCAACGGAGACGTGATGGGGACGACCAGCCCTGTACCCCTTAGGATCCTCAATTATTTTTGCAGTTACTTTGCATGAATTGCTGTCAAGCCTCCCCCAACTCCCCAGAAGGCACTACTGTGTTTAATTTACTAGCTTGGCTCACGGGGGCAGGTATGGCACAAGGAAAGCGGTTTCGGGGGCGCCTGGGTGGCTTAGTCAATGAAGCATCTGCCTTCGGCTCAGGTCATGATTCCAGGGTCCCGGGATCGAGCCCCGCGTCAGGGAGCCTGCTTCTCCCTCTCTCTCTCTCCTCTCCCCATTCGTGCTCTCTCTCTCTCAAATAAATAAATAAAATCTCTAAAAAAACAACGCACTGTTCTGGCCTCTGTTTCTTATCTGTCAAACAGATAACAAATACTTGAGTATTAACAGGTAATAAATACTCCTGTTAGTGACCTCATCGAAGTACTTCAAGAAGAGAAGACTCCAATGTTATCCTTACCAAATCCCAGCTGCTTTTTTTGCAGAAACCAACAGCTGATCCAAATTCATACGGAAATCCCAGAATAGTCAAAATCCCCACCGCCACCAAGAGAGCAGTTGGCACTCTCACACTTCCTGATTTCCAAACCTACTACAAAGGTATGGTAGTCAGGACAGCGTGGGGCTGGTGTAAGGACAGACATATAGGTCAATGGCATGTAATCCAGAGTCCAGAAATACACCCTTGCATATGGTTAATGGATTTCCAAGAAGGGTGCCAAGAATTCAGCAGGGAAAAAATAGTCTTTCCAACAAATGGTATAGGGAACAACTGGACGTCCTTATGCGAGGGAATGAAGTTGACGCCCTCTATCAAACCGTATAAAAATGATCTCAAAGTGGATCAGAGACCTAAATGTAAGAGCTAAACTATAAAACTCATAGAGGAAAACACAGGAACAAATCTTCAGGAGCCTGGAGCCGGCACTGGTTTCTTAAATATGCCACCACCACAAGCCCAAGTGACAAAGGAAAAAATGGATACATTGGCATCAAGATTAAAAACTTTTATGCCTCAAAGGATGCCATTAAGAAAGTGAAAAGGCTGGGGCGCCTGGGTGGCACAGCGGTTAATTGTCTGCCTTCAGCTCAGGGCGTGATCCCGGCGTTCCGGGATCGAGTCCCACATCGGGCTCTTCCGCTATGAGCCTGCTTCTTCCTCTCCCACTCCCCCTGCTTGTGTTCCCTCTCTCGCTGGCTGTCTCTCTCTGTCGAATAAATAAATAAAATCTTAAAAAAAAAAAAAAAAATAAAAAAAAAAAAAAAAATAAAAAAAAAAAAAAAAATAAAAAAAAAAAAAAAAGTGAAAAGGCAACCCACGGAATGGGAGAAAATATTTACAAATCATATGTCTGATAAGGGACTCGTACCTAGAATGTATAAGGACCTTTTCCAACTTGACAATAAAAAAAAAAAAAAAACGCCCAATTTAAAAATGAGTACAGGTTGGGGCACCTGGGTGTCTCAGTCGATTAAAGCGTCCAACTCTTGGTTTCGGCTCAGGTCATGATCTCAGGATCGTGAGATCCTCTCTCTCTCCTCTCCTTCTGCCCCTGCCCCCCTGCTCCTGCATGCTCGCTCTCTCTCTAAAAATAAAATAAAATAAAATAAAAATGAAAGTCTGAATCTTAAAAAAATGGGCATAGGCTTGCTTTGAGTAGACATTTCTCCCAAGAAGATCTCCACGTGGCCAATAAGCACATGGAAAGATACCGAGCATCGTTAGTCATAAGGGAGATGTAAATCGAGACCATAGTGAGGTACCACTTCACCCACTAGGATGTTCTGATGAAAACAAGGAATGAAAACAAGTCGGGGAGGATGTGAAGAAGCCAGACTCTTACACGCTGCTGGTGGGAACGTGAAGGGGAGTTTGGAAAGCAATGTGGCACTGCCTCGAGACATTAAACACGGACTTCCCAGATGACCCAGAAATGCCGCTCCTACATGAACACTTTCAGAGAACGGAAAGCCTGTATTTAAGAAGAAACTTACACATAGGTCTGCAGAGCAGCATTATTCCTAAAACCCAACAGCCGACACACCCCAGATGTCCGTCAACTGACAAATGGATAAATGAGATCCGTGTTATGGAATATTCTTTAACTATCAAAGGGAATGGGTATATACTACAACGTGGATGAACCCTGAAAACACGCTAAGTGAGAGCAGCCAGACGCGAAGGCCACATCCGTGTAACCCCATGCGTGTGAAGTGTCCAGAACAGACAGGTTTATATAGAGAGAAAGTAGCCTGGCGGTGACTGGGGGATGGGAGTGACTCTTCATGGGCTCAAGTTTCTTTTTTCAAGTGATGAAACCATTCTAAAATTGTAGAGTGGTGATGGCGGCACCCGTCCAAATGCACTCAACCCCCATGAACCACACACTCCTAAAAGCATGAATTTTATGGCACAGGAATTACATCTAAATAAAACTGTTTTCTTAAAGGTAAATGAGAAAACGAGCTGTCTCTTGAACTAAGAAGTGGAGGCTGGACTCGTTGCAAACCCCAGGGGGACAGAAAGCTGCAGGGTCCCAGGGCAGCCTCCAGTACCGTGTCTGTCCTGCCTGCACCCCAGGCACTTGCACCGCCATGTCCCTGGTGCGGCGCCTGCCATCACAGCAGGTCGCTAAACGACGTTCCGAGCCCGAGGCAGCCAGCCATGCCCAATGCCTCCCGTCCCTCCCCCCTGGCAGGGCCTGCGCTCCCCTCCCTTCAGACACCCCACCTGTTGGCTCTCCGTCCATGGCCCGGAATGTCTCCTCTACCTGCGGTCTCGGTCCCCCTTCTCCCGCCACCATAGGATGCCCCGTTCCTGCAGGCTCTTTATCCCCCACTGAATCACAAGGGCAACCACTTCACCAAATCTGGGGGATCAAAAACACCACCGGGGTGATTTTTTTTTTTTAAGGTGGATTCCGGAGGCTCAGCCCACTGAAATTCTGAGTCAGTAGGTCGGGGTGGGTCTGGGATTCGTGAAGCTCCCCCAGGTGATTCTCATGATCAGCCAGATCTGGGCACCTTTGATCCAGTCCGTTCACCCTTCCCCCAGGGCTATAGCCGCCCTGCCAAGCGCTTGACTCAGCCTTTCCAGCGAGCGTTCCCTGGCTCGCCCAGCGCGAGTGGGCCGCCCCACCCACCGGCTCATCACCGCCTTCCTTAGTGCGGGTCTGGGGCTGCCATCACCTGTGTGGCTGGTCAACCCCGCCCCCCCAATTAGACTAAAAGCTCTTCGAAGAAGGGAACTGTGTGTTATTTAACGTTTTACCCCCAACGCCTGACTCATGGTAAGGGCTCAATGTATTTGTGTAAGGAAGATCAGTTCCGAAGATCTGACTGGAAGCTAGCTGCCCTTTGGAGAAGTTGGTCGAGCTGTTCTCACAAGAGCGACATTGGGGAAGACGGATCATTTTCTGGAAGGGTCTGATGTATGTCCGAGGACCAAGAATAACCTTTGAACCAGACTTTGTTGGCTGTAAGTGCCGGAGGACCGGAGGAGCTGACTGTTTCTCCAGGTGGGAGGACTTAGACCCAGCCATTCATCCAGCCAAGGGCAGGCTCCTGTTCTGGGGGGCCCGAAGCTCAAACAAGTTTGGAGGCCATCTTTAAGAAAGATCTTGCTTCTCTAACGTCCACAGACTTCCAGCACCAGGAGCCTAAGACACACTCAGTTTTGTGACCCCACACCTGACCCTGCTCCTTTGTTACATAGTGGACGGCAGGAGTATCCCTGGAAGTCATTCCCCTGCTGGACAGCTGGTGACAACTCAACTACACACCTTAAAGGACGCGTACCACAGAAGAAGGTCCCCACCGCCCACGCTCAGTGTAGTCCCAGCGCCACTTCCTCTTAGCTGGGTCTCCAAAGGCCCGTGGCCGATCCAGTGTCACTTGACTTCAGGGGAAGGTGATGGGGGAAACTAGGGTAGAGACAGAGGTTTCAACCAGTTAAAATCGCTTACTTTTGAAATTTTTATAAAAACACAGAACCCGGGGCACCTGAGTGGCTCAGTCAGTGAAGAGTCTGCCTTCGGCTCAGGTCATGATACCAGGGTCCTGGGATCGAGCCCCACGTTGGGCTCCCTGCTCTGCAGAGAGTCTGCTTCTCCCTCTGCCCCTCCCCCCATGCTCTCTCTCTCAAATAAATAAATAGAATCTTAAAAACAAAAGCACATGTACGCATGAGAGCACATAGTAGGGCCCCTCCCAGAGCCTCGAAGGGGCCGGTGTGAGCAGGGTCTCAAACTGAAAAGTGAGGGCTAAAGCTTCAACTCCCGTAGCTTCTCGGTCAATGCCCTTGTGCGGCCAGCAAGCGTTCGCCGAGCACCTATTACATGCCAGGCACTGTTTCAGGTGCCAGGAATGGAGCAGTGAACAAAATAATCAAGGTCTCGGACTTCGTGGTGCTTCTGTTCTAGTCCAGCCAAAGCAGATGTGTCCCCCTGGCTCTGGAGGGCCGGCACGGTGGACGCATTGGCCGCTGCTGCCCGACTCTGAGTAAATACTTGTGGAATGAATAAGTGGACATTTCAGAACTAACAGCGGTCACGCTATGGAGATTGGGGACGTCGAAGACGAACTTTAGGACAAATTACAAGGTGGACCCAAAAGCCGATGGAAGGTTCTGGGGATGGTCCTGACATGGGTGTGGCCCTCCACTCTCCAGGACGCGGCAGGGCTATTGTTCTGACATGCGCTGGCACTGGCGAGTAACCAGCCAACTTCCTTCTTTCTGGAACTAAATTGGCACTCTAGCTAGGACGCCTCCACGGCGGGCCCGCCCTCAGCTCTGAGAGCAGAAAACAGACCGTCCCCACTGTGCTGTAGCTGCCTGGGCTCTCCTTCTGGCCCCCGGAGCCGCGCCTGCGCCCTGGCAGGTGCTCATCTGTCCCACCGCTCAGCACGCGGGCAGCCTCGCTCTCCCTGCTGACCCCTCCTCTGACCCCCCCACCCCTACTTCACAGAGAGAGGACATCAGGTGACGATGCCCACTGTTGCCTGTCCCCAAACCTGCAAAGTCACCTGCGTCTGAGTCCCCCGTCTGTCCCTCCACTCCTGTCAACATGGGACGGCCCCAGGTGCTCGGCTTGCTAGCTATGACATTGAGCGACCGGGCAGCTCTGTGGGCCTCAGTTGAAAATTGGCCCCCATTTTAAAATGGGGGGAATAATGGTATCTAGTTTAGCGGGTCGTTGTGGGCATTATAGGGGATCCTGGGGATTAAAGGCTCCACCCCGTGCCTGACACAGGTCCTTTCTGTCGGGGTGAGTGGTACTGCTGTCCTACCGCCCAGGGTGGGGCGGGGGGGCTCCTCAGTGTCCTGCGGGAGTCCCTCCTCCACCGCAGGGACGGGTGTCTGTGCGCCTGCTCTGGTCTCAGTCTGACTCTCTTCTCACTGCCCCTCGCGCCCTGCCGGTGGGGGTGCGCGTTGTACCTCAGAACATGATGACTGGGGTCCACCATATGGCCCAGCAATTCCACGCGTGCCTATTTACCCAAAGGAAACAAAACCACTGTGTCCAAAAACGCCAGCACCCCCGCATTCATGGCGGGCTCACCACCGCCACGACATGGAACCAACCTGAGTGCCGAGGTCACCGTTTCGCAGTAGGGAAGTCAGGTCCTCATGCCGCACACCTCACACTGACACGTGGCGACAGGCCCATGACACCCCGATAAAACAAAGAAAACAATCGTAAGGAAGGAGAAGGAAAAAAGGGAGAGGAAACAGAATTTCCTTGTGCACGTCCTGTCTGCCCTGTTCTCACCACCCCCTTGCTCCTTCCTCCTCGCCTCCCAGGGCGAGGCCCCCCCCCAAAATGCCCTCTTCAGGTCACCAATGAATGACCTTCCCCAGCCCGAACTCCAGGGCCCACCCCCGACCCCACTGACACAGGTGTGCAGGGTTTTCTGCCTCACCTTCCCCATCACCCAGCTGGGATCTACTGAGGACCCGTCCTGTGGGCAGCTCTGTGCTGGGGCGGGGAGAGGGGAATGGACAGTGTCAGGGGTGGTCCGTCTGTCTGTCCATCCTGGCAGGGAAGCAGGAGAATGGTGAGGCTGGACACCCCCAAGGCAATTCGCAAGGATAAGGTAGCAGCTGAGTTGAATATGATGGGGAGGATTTGCAGGGGCAGGTGGGGTTAGAGGACCGAGCGAGCAACAGGTGCCCTCAAATGTTTTCTTTATACTAAAGTGTAAATGACTGACGAGACCTTCCAATGAAACCTGTAAGTCGTCCTTGCAGTTTGCATTAAAGCCTTCAGTTAAGAAGACGCAGCCTTACTGAGAGAGTGTCAGGCCAATACTCTGAGCTGGAGAAGAACCTCAGAGCAAAACCCAGATACTGCTCCATCCCTCCCTCTCTGACTGCAAGTTCTCCCACATAAGAACCGTGCATGAATTCGCCAGCTCTGCTGTGCAAATATTTTCCTTGCTATGAGGTCAGAGCCGGGCCTTGGCCTGCCTTGGGCACACACGGCCTCCCATCCCTCCGGCGGGCTGTTTGTTCTCTGTGTCCTTTGATGTCAATCTCTGTTCACTGGGCTCTTAGAGCCCAAGTGTTATTTTAATCAAAACCATGTTTTAGTTTTTAAAAACCCTCTCTTAGTTTGTACTGCCTGGCGCTCCCCTGTATCGTCGAATAATAATATCAGATACTCATATAATGTTTCAAAATGCTCTGCATGGCATTGACCAGCTCAGTGTTTTTCACAATGGTGTCGTCATCGTCCCCAGTTACAGGTGAGGACACAGAGGTACAGTCAAATTACATAAGGGGCTGTGAAGCTGGGGAGACAGGCCTCCACACAGGAGGAAGCTGTGGCCTCCATCTGGCGGGCAGTGCCCGCTGACCCGCAGCTTCTGCCGCCCGCTGGCCGGGGCTCGGGGGCTCCTGCAGCTTGAGAGATGCTTGCCTTTTATTAGTGCGGTGACTGTTTCTCAAGCTCTCTGTGTCGAAGGACTAGTTTTATTCTTTTTTTTTTTTTAATTTTCAAACCATCGAGTGACACTTTAAAAATTGCTATAGGAGTTTCTAAACACTGGCTTTCAGTGTCCACGCTTGTCACAGATGAACCGTGAACGTCTCGCAGACTGGCACCCATTTGCGGACCATATTTTGAGTAGCACAAATGCCTATTATCAGCAAAATCAGTTTCATGCTTTTAAAACTTCATTTCATTCATCCAATAATATTTGTGAAGTGCTTACCACACAGCAGACAATAAACCAGGTAGGCGCAGGAAACCAGAACATTAGGGCCTCCGCAAAGCTAATGTTTTCGCAGGGAGGCAGGCTTGAAACAATTCACTGCTAAATAGTATTTTAGTTAAGTGTTAAGAAGATTAGAGTATGTGGAGTTCACGTCAGGGTGCCCCATGCTAGATGGACAGGTCACGGAATGCTTCTCCAGGGAACCTTTCATCTTAGAGCTGAAGAATAAGCAGGGGGTGCCAGGCCCAGAGGGGGAAAAGAGTCTTCTGAGTAGAAGGAAGGGCAGGTGCAAAGGTCCTGAGGCCGAGAGGCATTTAAGAGGCTGTTGAAATGAACAGGGGCTGTGTCCTGCAGGTGTGTAGAAGACGTGCCAAAGACTTTACATTTGATCTTAAAAGCTTTGGAGGGTCACTTGGGTGGCTCAGTCGGTTGACCTTTGCCTTCAGCACAGATCATGATCTGAAGGTCATGATTGCTGACATCCTGGGATTGAGTCCTGCTCAGCGGGGAGGCTGCTTCTCCCTCTCTCTCTGCCCCTCTGCCCCACTCTCTCTCTCTCAAATTAAAAACAAAAAACAAAAAACAACCATGGAAAGCTTCCAAAGTGTTTTAATGGGGGTGGGGGTATGGGCGTGGAGTTAAAATGGTCAGATTGACCTTTTAGAAATAAGTCTTACTTTTCCACTAATTTAAACCCAGTGTGTTTGCATAATAATTATAATGGGAATTACCAACCCGTTACAGACATTTTCACATATGCACAGAACTCTGGGGACTGCTGTCACGTAAGCAAGGCTTCTTCGCGATGCCCACGCCCCTGAGAACACGTGTGGACAACCGCTTCCGTCTGCAAGGAGCTCAGCGTGTTGCAAGTGGCCACGTGACACAGCTCTGGTCAGTGCGAGAACAGCAGACTCCGCCCTGGGTTCAGGGAAACGTTTTACTTCCCAGATGCAAGGGGAGCATCCGGCTAGCCTGGTCCTGTCCCCTTCCTCCTGCCTTAAAAGTGGGTCCCAGAGGCACAGGAGCTGTCTGGCCACCGCGAGGGGACAAGCACAAGGACAAAATCCACGACGGTATGGTTGGTGGGATAGGACGAAAAACCCGAGTCTTGGATGGCCCAGCCTGGACCGCTCACTTCCTGTCTCCTTGTTATATGAGAAAAAGCCACTGTAAGTCTGGTTTCCTGACTCTTGCTGTTGAAAGTAGTCGAGCTCTCCGATTGGAAATAGACGGGCCGCAAAATCAGATCAAACCGCACCGCGCCGTGTTCGCCCCCGGTGGCTGTTCCCATCTCCGAACGTTTGGATAATTCAAAGGAAGAAGGCTCTGCTTTTATCGCTGACATCCTGTCCCCCTTCTCACCAGGAACTGCAACGGAGTCAGTCACTCTGCCTAGTGTCTTTTGTTTCCTGAAAGGAGGAAGGAGGCTTCGGGCGGAAAATGCGGCTACACCGCGTCAGAATGTGGAATGTGCTGTTCTCATTTATTTTTTAATACAAACCCATCTTTGCATGTGGGCACTGGCAAAAAAAAAAAAAAAAATTGGTGGTTACGAAATATCGACGAAGGAGGTAACATAGGAGGTTAGTGACACATGGCAAAGGAATCTTGTCTTCAAATTACACAGCACGCAACCATTGTGGTCCGTGACACAGCTCCCACATTCTTTCCATCTTTAGCCCACGGGGCTCCGGCGAAACGGAGCGTCCATTCCGTTTGTTAAGTGGACATGTAGCCACATGGAAAAGCCGCCGGAAGGTCGGGCCAGCTGGCCTGTGCCTGCAGCCTGCTGATCGTGTCCCTCGGCACCATCGAGCTCCTTCGAGAAGCAATAGAAATGGTTCGTACCACACTCAGGGATGAAGTAGCCGCTATTCTGTATCAACACTACGATACATGCTATTATTATATTCAGTGCCAAAACAGTTCATGTATCTTTATGCAGAGGGGGCGGTCAAAGCTATACTTCTGGGTGGAGAAGATGACATTGCAATTCTAGACACACGGTCTCAAGAAGCCCATAAGTCTCCAGCGCAAAGGACTTTTTAGGATTATAGGCTGTCTTTCAAAAAAGCAGCCCCTACCACTAATGATTCTACCTGATCCGACAAAGGAGGAAAAATGCTACTGGTTAGGATCTCAGGGGCGAAGACAGAATCAGAAGAGAGTATAAACTCTCGTGCCCACGGGAGAACCCCGGGAAGGGCTATCTGGCCAAGGAGTGATGTTTCCAATGAGCACACACAGCTACCCGGACGGCCGGCCGAACATGTAAAATGCTCAACTGTATGCACAGTGAAGCCTCCTTGGTTTGTAACGGGGTGAAATCCCTCTGATGGGGTCTGGCCGAAGCTCCAAATTGAGAGAATGAGGCTATAAGCCCCATGACCTTGAGCTGGCAGCCGAAGACGTTATGTATGTCCCTTTTCAGTCACTAAATTTTTGTAACATCTGGAGCAAGATGAATGCCCAGAGAGGTTTAAGAACTTGTAACGATGCTAATGGCCACTGGTTACCACTGAAAAGTGGCCCGGCTGCCAGAAGAACAAATCATCGGGCACTTAAAGCTTCTATCGGGGTGGAAAAAGGCGTTTTGCCAAATTTGGTCCCCTCTCAGAAACTGCCTGGTCAGCTCTCTGAACTGTACTTGACCTTGAGAAGTCCATAGTTGCTTCACTGGGTGAAATAGGCTTCCTGGTATCTTTTTTTTTTTTTATAATAATATTTTTTAATTATATTATGTTAGTCGCCATACAGTACATCCCTGGTTTTTGATGTAAAGTTCAATGATTCATTAGTTGCGTATGACACCCAGTGCACCATGCAATAGGCTTCCTGGTATCTTAAGTAGATTTACAAATCGACAGAAAGTCTAAAAAGTTTCAAGTTCCCAAATTTTGGGGGAAAAAAAAAGAAATATTATAAATAGATGCACAAGAAAATACCTTATAAAAAACTTGAAAAGTTCTATGGGGTAGTAGAATCACTACTTTTTTTTAAAAGAAGATTTTATTTATTTATTTGACAGAGAGCACACGCAGGGGGAGCAGCAGGCAGAGGGAGAGGGAGAAGCAGGCTTCCTGCTGAGCTGGGAGCTCCACTTGGGGCTCGATCCCAGGACCACGTGATCATGACCTGAACCAAAGGCAGACACCCCACCATCTGAGCCACCCAGGCGCCCTGAATTACTAGTTTTTTTTTTTTTTAAAGATTTTATTTATTTATTTGACAGAGATAGAGACAGCCAGCGAGAGAGGGAACACAAGCAGGGGGAGTGGGAGAGGAAGAAGCAGGCTCATAACGGAGGAGCCTGATGTGGGGCTCGATCCCATAACACCAGGATCACGCCCTGAGCCGAAGGCAGAAGCTTAACCGCTGTGCCACCCAGGCACCCCCCTGAATTACTAGCTTTTAATGCACTTCACATTTTTCAAATTTTCTGACATGAACGTGTGTTACTTTTAATAACCAGGAAACTTTATAAACTATTTTTAAGAAGGAGAAAAATGCTTTGAGATACTCCTTAACAACACAGGCGGCCCTCTGTGAGGGGGAAAGGTGAGTTGATTCTGCTGCGGCCCCTCTCTCGTAACCTGGGTACTGGAGACCCACTCGGGGGGAGTAAGTGGGAAATGTACAAAGGGCCCCTCTGACCCTGCGAGGTGCATAGTGGACGCTCAGGAAGACCCGTTAGAGTCATTCGTCCTCCTCAAATGAGATTCAGTGTTCACACCCTTTCAGAAGGCCCCAGGGGTCAGATTCCTTTTGATGAGAAATTTACCTGAATTTCAAAGTGGAAAAAGAGCCCAGACTGTCCTGAAAACAGGATGAAAGAAGAGTCCTCTCATTGCTCCAAAGTGCGGGGATCCTCCCTCCCCCTCAGACTCTACGACTGACTTCCGTGGGGGAGGAGAGGGATGGCAGGAGGGCGCCGTTCTTCCCCACCCCTACCCCCACCCGTTGGCTTCCAGACAGGGAACACGTGCGAGGCTCTCATGACCACTTGTCAGGGATCCCCAGGCCCGGGGTCGGATGAGTGACCGGGACACAACTGCCACGGGCACAGCTGCTGGCCTGCGGCCCTAGCTGGGGACTATTTCAGGTCTCACCCCGCGTCCCCTGGCCCATGAGCAAAGCCTCCAGAAACACTCTGAACTCTTCAAGGACAAAAAGGCCCCACAGGCCGCCCCGCCAGGAGGCCAGCCTTCTGCTGACTCAGCCCCAGCAAGGGTACGGTTTCTCTCCTGGGTGGGGACAGACAGCTACACCCTCAGGCCTGAGCTTTCGGGGAACAGGACCAGAAACATCCTTGCTCCGAGTCAAAGCCCCCGTGGAGACGTTCCGCTCAGAGTTTTCTGGTCGTTCCAGCTACAGGTGTCCGGTGAGAGCTGCTCCCTCGCAGTGTGGGCAGTGGGGCAGCGAGGGCTCCGAAGCTGGGAACGCTGACCGCTGCGAACGTGCCCCTGACGTCACGCTCAGCACCCTCTGTACTGTTGCACTTTTCCCTCCCAACAACCCTGAGAGGCGAACACGGCTGCCATGACTATTTTATACATCACTGGCCCCAAATTCCTGGGAGCCCGTAGCCACCTTGTCACCCCCGGGAGCATCCTCTGTTTCTCTCTCGTGGAATTTCTCCAGGGATGACCCGCGCCAAGGTGCACTTGGCCTCTGTGTATTCAAAGGAACGACTCCCGGTGGGGTCTTCCTCTTCTTCACACTCCCGCCTCACTGACCCCGAGCCCTTCCCCAACAGATGCCGCAGGAAGGTTTCAGATGTGGGTTCTTGAGATCATGTCCCCAAAGACTCATGCTCTTCCATATTCTCCTAAAAGCTGTGATACTCCTTTTTATGGCCTGGGGAACAACTGTAGTTTGGCAACCACCAAACGATGGGATGGGAGAGAGAACTGGCCAGAGCCATATGCCCTGAATGGTTTAGTGTAAGAAGAGCCCCCAGGAGCCCATTATTCATTCATCACACAGGCATCCGCCGGGCAACAGCCGACAGGTACAAAATGACGCTGTGCACGTTACCAGCTGTCGGGACACTCAGCGCGGACCGGCCGGGGCAGCCCCTTCCTCCCTCCTCCCCGACCCCTCCGAGCCCACTCGGGGCAGACATACGGCAGCTCCTCGGGCTTACTCCTCCTTTCCCGATGTCCAAGTCACGTTGACAACAGGGGATTTACGATGGCCCCAAATGGAGTGTTTAGTTTTCTTTCAGATCGTTCCAAGCTTGGGGCCCGCAAAAAGTTTTGTAACGACATAAATATTTATCCGGAGTTTTTGGTTACTATATAAACATAACAAACATGACACTAGCCCCAGAGGCAGTCAGTCACACAAAAGTCTTCCAGTTATGAAAGAGGGACACGAATGGACAAAGGGCTTCGGAACGGAGTCTTTCGATCATGAAATATTTGGACGGCTATTTTTAATGCCGGGCTTTTCAGATACCAAAGTCTGTTCATCCTTGACTCTATATAAATATTCCGAGCTCACTGACCACCAGCCAGCTTGCTTAAGCATGCCCTGGATCACAGAGACACGGGGAAGAATGTGGATGGTGTGATACAAGGCTTCCCTCTATAAATAACCTCAGCCTGAGAGAGGCAAGCGGAGGCTGGCAAATGTCACTCTGGGCTTTGTCACCTGCAGAGGCAAGAGATGATTCCTTACGTTCAAGTGTCCTATGTTTGCATCTGTCGGTGGGCTCTGCTCGTCACTTACGGATGTTGGGACAGAGGGCTGAAGCATCGACTGCCCCACGTTGAAATTCTTAAGGCCACTTAAGGACTCAGACCTAGGAAGCCCACGTTCATGGAAAAACGTGGAGCGAATATCATTGTGTGTTATTTTCTGGACCCCCGTCTACCTTGAAGTTAACCCTCTGAAGCCAAGTGAAGGGGGTGGAGTTTGTGCTCTTCAGAGCTGCGGTCTCAGGAGGAGGCCCCTGGCTGGACTCCCCCGTCCTCCACAGAAGGTGGCTGGTCCTGCAGCGCCTGGCGTGTGCGGGGGATGCTTGATCTCAGGGTTGTGAGTTCAGGCCCCACTCTGAGTGTAGAGATTACTTAAAAATAAAATCTTAAAAAAAAACAAAACAAGAAAGTGGTTGGTCCAGGGAGAGGGCATTGCCTGGCTTGGGTCCTGCTTCCTCCGCCCTGGCCTGGCCCCGTCTCTCCCCACCTCCCCCCCCCCACCCCGCTCCCCGCCCGGTCCCCTTTCTTCGGTTCACTGTTACTCCTGCCAGCGGACACAGCAAGGCAGGCCCCTCTGTTGCTTTACAGGTGATTAGACTGGAACCAGGAAATGGGTTGTTTTCCTGCGTTCGATGGCACATCGTTAAAGGAAGCACGCCCCGGAGCTTAAGCCCCGGAGCTTCGGCTCAAGGTGAAATGGGGCCGTTTTGCTGGCTTAGCAAACTCTGGCGTAATCCTATCTATTGTCCCAAGAAGGGACACACAGCTAGCCCTGGAAATCTTGCAGACAAAGCTCTGGTGAGGCTCCTGGTCACTGTGCGAGGGCCTCATTGCTTTCAGGGACTTAGCTGGTGGGCAGTCACTGTTGTTGAAACATTATTATCCCCATTCTGTACGTGAGTAAACATCGACAGAGAATGGTCTAATGACTTGCTCCAAATTTCAAAGCATGCCAAAAGTAGAGTTAGAGAAAAATTGGCTGGAATTTCTGATTTTCAGACCGATGCTTTAGCTAGGAGACTCAGCTCTCGGTGGACGTGTTTGAAGCACACAGCAGGGAAATCAGAGAGAGAGAGAATACTGCAGAATCTAGTATCTTCTAGAAGCTTTGGATGGAAGTTACCAAAGCTCACTGCTAACATTTTAACTCTCTCGCCTCTGCATAGACGTCTAGCGATGAAACATTGTTTCCTTTCCCCTTTGGAGGAGCTGCAGTGCAGAGAGGGTGAGCAGCTTGGCCAAGAACACATTTGTAGGATGGAGCCATGACCGGAGCTCCTGGTCTGCTGCCTCCAGGCCTGGGCTTTCCCCACGATGCTAGAAAGTGACCAGCTGGACTCTGGGTGCCTCGGACACAACTGCGGTGGTCGCGTGCTGTCTGGGGTCAACTCGGTTTAGTGGAAATTAGGTTTCCAGAACCCCTTTCTCTGTAGGATGCTGGGTGAGACATCGGGGCCAGATCTGGAAGGTGGGAAGGTCGCTGTGGTTCAAGGTGGTGGCAGGGGCCCACGTGCTGGGGGGCTCCGGCTCGTCCTTGCTGATTTCCATTCCACACCCAGCTCTTCTTCCTTTCTTTCTTGAAAAAAACCCAGCCACCTTATTGAGGTGTGATTGACCTAGAAAAAGCTGTTCACGTTTCCTGTGTACAACTGGATGGGTCTGGAGCTAAGTGTCCACCGGTGAGGCCAGCACCGCAGTCGGTGCCATAAACACACCCATCACTACCAGAAGTTTCCTCCCACCCTCGCCCTCCTTATTTGTTATTTTTACTATTGTTATTCTGTGTGTGATAACGCTAAACTGAGATCTACGCTCCTGGCAGGTGTCTGAGGGTACAGCAGAGCGTCGTTAACCACAGGCGGTGTGCTGCATGGGGGGGGGGG